>NC_054700.1:621301-976730 GCF_016097555.1 Gigantopelta aegis | reverse complement strand
CATCAATTATTTAATTTAATTAAGTTGCTGAAATTATTATTCACTTGACAAAGTAGAAGCAAAATTTACCCAGTGACTATAGAGATAAATTATTACAGATAACAAGTGACTATACAGTGAGAAGATGAAAGATACATATATTAGCACATATTTAGTGAAATATTGATTATAGTTATCACTCTTAAAGTCTTTTTGCCATTTTTTCTGAACTGATTTCTGTACAACATTTACTCACAAAAGTGTGAAAATATTATTCTCAAACCCTAGATGGCATATTGTTACAATAATGAACCAGTTATATCAATGATCTTTTCGCTATATAGCACATAAAAGAAATATAATTTGAAATAATAATACCCCCCCTCCCCCCCCCCCCCCCCCCACACTTAATTCGTGTTACATCTTGATGATAACAAGAGATTGATCATCACTATATACATAATCACAACTTCCAAAAACTTTCACAAACTAAGGGGTGGAATTTTATCCCAGTGGTAAAGCACACGCTTGATGCAGTCGGTCTAGGATTGATCCCCGTCAGTGGGCCCATTGACAATTTCTCATTCCAGCCAATGCACCTTGGTATGTGCTATCCTGTCTGTGGAATGATGCCTATAACAGATCCCTTGCTACTAATTGAAAAATATAGTGGGTTTTCTCACTAAAAATTACCATGTTTGACATCCAATAATCGTGATTACTAAATCAATGTGCTCTAGTGGTGTCGTTAAACAATATAAGTTTTAACCTTTTTGGTTGAACTCTCCCTCACTGGGCCCTGCCAAGGTCGAGAACCCTGCCCAGGCCCCAGTCACAGTCCCTGTGGTAACTCAAGGAGTGTTGTGCTAGACAGGACAGGCCTGCAGAGGAAGTACTAGGGTCTCCTGGCACTGGGGTCCTGGGTCTTGTGAAGTGGACACAGTCATGCATACGGATTCTTTCAGTTCTAGTCTGGTGTGGGAAACGCACAGTGGTTTCACTAGCCTCCTGGCACAGGGTAGTTCCCTCCCTTCTGTAGGGTTTTGGAAGAGGGTTGAGAAGGGATTTAATCCCAACTCTTCAGGGACTTGGATTGGCAACAAATGTAACGTAGTTACTAAGTTACATGTTTGTATGTGGTTGTATTAACACAGCACTAGGTTGACTGGCTGGCTGTGTCACATACAATAACCTCCCAGTCAAGACTTGTGCTATATCCATATTGTTTTCGTCTTCTTTAGTATCGTCCAGACGATCACAACACTGCAGATAACGAAGATGATCTGGACAGAATCATGAGGCAGAGATTTCTCTCATTGTCGGAGGATAGTGACGACTTTCCGAGAAGAAGTGAACGACAACCAGAAATGAGTGAAGTAGCTCCAGTAACTGCAACAGACGAACAACCCCCAGAAGAAATCGAACCTCCACCTCCAGAAGAAATCGAACCGCCACCTCCAGAAGAAATTGAACCTCCGCCCCCAGAAGAAAGTGAACCACCGCCCCCAGAAGAAATTGAACCACCACCAGAAGAAACCGAGCCACCCCCACCAGAAGAAACTGAGCCACCCCCACCAGAAGAAACCGAGCCACCCCCACCAGAAGAAAGCGAACCACCGCCACCAGAAGAAATCGAGCCACCACCTCCAGAAGAAACCGAACCACCCCCACCAGAAGAAAGCGAAGCACCACCCCCAGAAGAAATCGAACCTTCTCCAGAAGAAGCTGTTGCACCTGTAGAGGGTGTAGCGCCAAAGGAGAGTGACGGGCGCATCCAGGCTGAAATGGAGAAAGATACTCCCTGCGGCCTTGACACGTGTCGGAGTCGTTTTCTGACGAAGCTTGTTCCGATGCTCAGTGAACCACCGGAAGGAGATCTGGGGACGGAGGAGGAGAACCCACAGGTATTTCACTAGTTAATGGTTTTTTTCAGTTGTGAAAGACCGTCATATACGCCAGTGTTTTGACAACAATAACATATAGACGTTTCCTTTGTCTTTATTTTGGGAAAAGGGGTGGGACATAGCTCAGTGGCAACAAGCTCACGGTTTGGGATTGATCCCCGATTGTGGACCCGTTGGGCTATTTCTCATTCCAGCCAGTGCACGACTAATATATCAAAGGCCGTGGTATATCCTATCCTGCCTGTGGGATGGTGCATATAAAAGATCCCTTGCTACTAATGGGAAAATGTAGCGGGTTTCCTTTCTATAACTGTCAAAATTACCATATGTTTGACATCCAATAGCTGATGATTAACAAATCAATGTGCTCTAGTGGTGTTGTTAAACAAAACAAACATTAACTTTATTTTGGGTGACTGGCTATAATGTTGACTTAGACCACAAACCAGTTATGAACAGTATTCAGTATAAAACGTACCGGGTACATATAATTAGAAGGGAAGTGGATATCATGGGATGTTTTGACAAAACGATGTCATGACTGTCATGGGGTAGGGAGGGGATATGGTCAAGAGTTACACAGCCAGTGTGGCCATTTTGTTTTTAAAAATATTTTTCTTTCTATAAGCATGAATTTGTTACCAAAGAGATTAAAGATACATAGAGGTTATTACCAGTGTTTTTCAGTATCGTCAATATCATATATTAAGAATAAAAATTGTATTATGCGAGCCTCTGGCAAGCATAATACATTATTTTTATTCCTAATATATGATACTGACGATACCGAAATACACGAGGGTAATAATCTCTTTATCATATAATCTCAAGCTTAATACATGTTTTTGTAAACTGTACATGCAACTTTAATTCCAGTCCGCCATTACTAGATATTCAAATGACGTAAGAATATGTGGCGCGATGTATTTTTGAATGGCAATGACGTCAAACTCAAATGACGTCATTTTGGATATCCTTGCATCAAAACAAACGAGAGCTTAATGTTTTTTTTGTTTTCTGAACGCTGGACAGCTTTCAGTATCAAATTGCCATTGAAATCTTTTTATTCGATGACTATGAATGCATACATCAATTATGGAGTGTCACCCAAGTACGTTTGCTTAAATGTCAATAAACCTAGTGCCGTGACCTCGATTAATTTACATCTAATTTGCAAAGTTATCAAATTCTTGAAGTATGTGATCTGAAAAATATCACATACTTTGATTTGCACTGAAAATGTAAGATATTATATGATAAATAGAGGTTATTACCAGAGTGTTTTTCGGTATCGTCAATATATATTAGGAATAAAAATTGTATTAAGCGAGCCTCTGGCGAGCATAATACATTATTTTTATTCCTAATATATGATATTGACAATACCGAAATGCATGAGGGTAATAATCTCTTTATCATATAAGCTCAAGCTTAATACAACATGTTTTTGTAAACTGTACACACAACTTTAATTCCAGCCCACCATTACTAAATATTCAAATGATGTAAGAATATGTGGCGCGGTGTATTTTTGAATGGAAATGATGTCAAACTCGAATGACGTCATTTTGGATGTCCTTAGATCAAAATAAAGTTATGCCTAACGTTTTTTGTTTTCTGAACGCTGGACAGCTTTCAGTGTCAAATTGCCATTGAAATGTTTTTATTTGATGACTTTGAATGCATACGTCAATCATGGAGTGTCACCCAAGTACATTTGCTTAAATGTCAATAAACCTAGTGCCGAGACCTCGACTAATTTACATCTAATTTGCAAAGTTATCAAATTCTTAAAGTATGTGATCTGAAAAATATCACATACTTTGATTGCACTGAAAATGAAAGATATTATATGATAAATTCTCATAGCACATAGCCTATATGGACCTGTGGAATTAGCACTGATATCTGGAGGGTTGGGGGAGTGTGCACAGCCTCTAGTGGGGTAGCACAGGTTACATCTTTTATCTTTATATAGAGCAGAACAAAAATATCGGCTACTGGATGTCAAACATTTGGTAATTTTGATATACATGTATAGTCTTAGAGAGGAAACCCGCTACATTGATTCATTAGTAGCACATACCACAGCCTTTGCTATAGGCCTACTCTCGAGTGCCAAATAAACGTACACCTACGTTTAATAAATTTGTGAAAAAATGTTGGTGTCTACGCTTATTGAGCACCCTGTGTTTAATTACATCTGAAAAAAATGTAACCCCCTACGGTAATTCGGCACCCATTGCTTATTACAATTGTTAATTTATCAAATGCTTCGATATATAGTCTCTATTAGAAAAGAGCAAGAGTTACATGTACGTCCCCTAACTGCTTTCCAGTTTGGCGCGTTCCGCTAATAGCAAGCATGGCCGATGACCACAGTGGTTTGTGAATCTTCAGCTGAGATTTATGCATGCCAGCCCCTGGCATCATAAATGTCCACAACTATGCTTTAAAAATAAAGAATGATACAGGTAAAAATTCAGTTGATGAAATTGTGTTTTGTTATAATTGACCATGTGTTAAATATAGGAGATGAATCTAGCGAGCTGTGACACACCCTGATTGTTTTGGTTTTGTTGCATGGACATATATAGATATATATATATATATATATCTATATATATATATATATATATATACTGTAAACCGTGGAAAAAATGCGTGCGTATAAATTTCGAGTCGTTCGCGTCCAGCCTTATGTCGCGAAATTAATACGCATGCACTATTTTCCAGTTTGAAGTGTGCTTAAAGTAATTTGTTTTGTTTTGAAATATTTTATTGAGAATAAAATTCACAAAAAGATTCACTCAACAGGCAGTCTATACACGAGTTCTCCTTGATGGAGACTAATCGTTAATTGTTTTATGTAACTTCAATCGATGACTGATCGTTTATTGTTTTATCTACCAAAGGGTTTTAACAGTTAACAACTGAAGCTGTGAGTTGTGATTCTAATACAGGTGAGGTGGGTAGGGCCTAATCCTCTCTATAGACTCTGTACCAGGCACAATTGCTTGATGTAGGATAACAGAATATTGATTTACAGACAGTAACTTTATAACAATTACAGTGAGCGGTCTTTATCCACTTTTTTTTTGAGCTGTCAACGGTCGTTCGCGAAATTTACACGTCGCGAACATGCGCTAAGGTATACATTCGCGGAAAAAACACGTCGCAATATTAATACGGTTTACAGTAGTTTTCTTATTTCTAAAACACTTTTATTTTTATTTTTATGTCAAACCTAACTGAAACTATTTACCAAAAAAAAACCATAATTTTTTTATAGGATGGGATGAACTATATGACACACACACACACGTACGCACACACACACACACACACACACACACACAGACACACACACACACACATACACAAGTACATTTGCATACTTTCAAGATCTTACTACAGTTGTATTCTGTTTTCATTACTAGTTAATTTTTACAATTTAGCTAAATTTCCAGACCCTATGCTTATTCAGCCCCTGTTTATTAGGCACTCGAGAGTACCAGTCATGGTCATGGTCCACATACTTGAATGAGAAATAGCCCAATGGGCCTACCGACTGAGATCGATCCTAGACCTATACCACGCATCAGACAAGTGTTTTACCACTGGGCTACAGCCCGCCCTAGACATCAGAGGCCATTCAAATATTACGTAATGCTCGAGGGGTGGGTCCAAATGTTTTGTAGTGTTACAGTGGGTGTGTGTGTAGTGAACTGCGTTACAGGGGGTGAGTGAGTGGGTGTACTCAACAGCGTTATTACTAAAATATTTTTCTGGTTTTTATTTAATTTTTAATTTTTTTCATAAATGTTCTGTCACAGCAACAATGTTTAAAATATTAACGTAGGTAGTAATAGCTAGATGAAAACACATAATAATGATTATAAATAGAGTTGAATATGTGTGCTAGTAAACTGAGCTTAAAACATATGTCCCAAACGTCTGATTGTCACTGTATAGGCAGTGATGGTTTGGTTGGACCTGTTCTCAAGTCACTTGTTCCACCATGTGTGGTTAGCCAAGGCCTACTCTACTGTTCTAGAGCTAGATTGACATTTGGACAGTTATAATCGCTCTCTCAATCAGAGATGATGAGTACACAAAATTTCTGCCTACCACCGGATAGGCAAAGATTCCCATTCTAGACTAATACAACAATAACCTTATGTTTGATGTTAAATACCATTTACATTGATAATTTTTGAGTTTGTTATAAATATTTCACATATTAATCAGTAATACACTGATGTTCCTAAACAAGAACATGAAATCAATTCAGTAATCCAGATAATAATGACTGGAATTGAAACACTACATGATTTATCATAGGTTTATGGAGTTTGTTTATTATTGAAGCTACATGTAAATTGACGTTAAGACCATTTAACTTGAACTAAATTAAACAATAATACAATGTAGCAAACTGAAAACATAAAGGGACCTGTTTACCTAGGTCATCTACTGAAATAAAAGTAGCTATATAAAAGTTACTGGTAGTTAATAGCTACTGGTATAATTAAAATGGTGATAACAGAATACATTTGTTTAAACTTTGCCATTTTTATTATTCTTCAAGTTCAACTGAAATGCTAATTATAGAATGCATCTGATTCATTCATCTCTTATGTTTATTTCATTTACATTAACAGGTCTTAAAAGACAACAAGGCTCTACAACTATGTTCTACCTATATGTACGATATTAGCTTTTCTCAAAATGCGATTTTTAGTCTTGCTTAATCAGGCATCGAAATAAGCATAGCGTCTGGTAACCCATTTACAGGTTACCGCAAAATATAGCCTGGTAATCTATAGGTTACCACAACTATATGAAAGTTAGAACATCGGTACGAGAAACGAAATCCGGAAGTAACTTTATCTAGTGGGTGATACTTAAACACAGATTGCCGAAATTGTTTGGAATTGCACAAGTGTGCACGAACATCGGTGCAATTTCGTAGCAGAAAACGAAACGAGGAAGTCAATTCATCTAGTGGACGCAGAGGGACTATAATTGCTTGCAATTGCACAAGTGCGCGCGACATCGTTGCAATTCCTTATGCGGAATTCCGGAATGCATTGCCTGGTTTACGTTCGGAAATGAAACTACCGCTTGTTGAAATTTGTGGTATATGTGGTAACCTCCCGGTAACCTGAACGACCGTTTTCGACTTATTTCGATGCCTGCTTAATGTTACTCATCTTTAGAGGAAAACAGAATGTAATGTGTAAACTGAATCAGTCAGAATCTCTACTGGTATATCATTGTAGTATGTCATACATTTTTGTCTTCTAAGTTTCAAGCCACATAAATGATATTGTATGTTGAGAAATTATTATATCACTGAATTGCAGTGATTAGTATGTGACTACATACCACAGTATTTTTTTTAAAAACCCGTCGTATACCGTGGTCTGGGTTTTTTAGTGGTACTAACCCTACTAAGTTGACTGGCTGTCCGTTTTACATACTAACCTCCCAGTCGAGGCTCATGTTGTATATTCATGTTGCCTTTGTCTTCTTTAGTATCTTCGTCTTGATGACTACAACGTAACTGATAACGAAGATATTCTGGACAGAATCATGAGAAACAGATTTCTCTTGAGGTCAAAGGATAGTGATGATGCTCAGAAAAAAGATGAACCACCCCCAGAAATGAGCGAAGTAGTTCCAGTAATTGCTACTGCATCAGATCAACAACCCCCAGAAGAAATTGAACCACCACCCCCAGAAGAAATTGAACCTCCACCCATAGAAGAAATCGAACCACCATCCCCAGAAGAAACTGAACCTCCATCCCTAGAAGAAACCGAGCCACCCCCACCAGAAGAAACCGAGTCACCCCCACCAGAAGAAATCGAGCCACCACCTCCAGAAGAAAGCGAATTACAAGCCCTAGAAAGCGAACCACCACCCCCAGAAGAAATCGAACCACCACCACCAGAAGAAAGCGAACCTTCTCCACAAGAAGCTGTTGCACCTGTAGAGGACGTAGCGCCAAAGGAGAGTGATGGGCGCATCCGGGCTGAAATGGAGAAAGATACTCCCTGTGGCCTTGACACGTGTCGGAGTCGTTTTCTGACGAAGCTTGTTCCGATGCTCAGTGAACCACCGGAAGGAGATCTGGGCACGGAGGAGGAGAACCCACAGGTGCTTCACTAGTTAATGCTCAGAGGCAGTTCCAGCTGTGTTGAGTACCCTTGTGATTAACACACGTTTTAGTCTGGTTGTTTAATTCTAAATGAACATATTGGGGAGAAAAGTAAAGGAATATTAATTAATTTCTGAAGCTGTACACCCCATAGAGGGTCATTCAAATATTATGTTATGCTGGGTGGGGGTCGGTATACATGTTATGTAGCATTATAGGGGGTGAGTGGGATGTGTTCCAGGCTCATTTACATAAGGCTTGGGCTAATTATGCAGCCCATTCACTTTAATTGCTTGTTGAGAGTACCAATGCCAGCACTTGATGTTTTTGGTATATAATATATACATGATATATCCCTCCACCCCTTAGAGCACGTTGGCATGAATTTATGAAACTGAAAAAGCATTTCCCCAGTTGTGAAAGACCATAATATGCCAGTATTTTGACAATATCATATAGACATTTTCTTTGTCTTTATTTTGAGTGAAGGGGCGGGACATAGCCCAGTGGTAATGTGCTCGCTTGATGCACGGTCGGTTTGGGATTGATCGCCGTTGGTGGGCCCATTGGGCTATTTCTCGTTCCAGCCAGTGCACCACGACTGGTATATCAAAGGCCATGGTATGTGCTATCCTGTCTGTGGGATGGTGCATATAAAAGATCCCTTGCTACTAATGGAAAAATATTGCGGGTTTCCTCTCTATGACTCAAAATTACCATATGTTTGACATCTAATAGCTGATGATTAACAAATCAATGTGCTCTATTGGTGTCATTAAAGAAAACAACTTTAACTTTATTTTGGGTAACTGGCTATAATCTCGAGTTGGATCAGAAACAATTATGAACAGTATTGAGTATAAAACATACATATTATTAGGAGAAGGGGAGTGGATATCATGGGATGTGTTACAAAATGATGTCATCATATTGTCATGGGGTAGGGAGGGGATATGGACAAGAGTTACGTACTTTAATTCATAAAATAAAACACAGCCAGTGTGGCCATTTTGTTTTTAAAAATATGTTTCTTTCTATAAACATGAATTTATTACCAAAGAGATTAAAGATACATTCATTCTCATAGCACATAGCCTATATGGACCTGTGGAATTGGCACGATATCTGGAGGGTTGGGGGAGTATGCACAGCCTCTAGTGGGGTGGCACAGGTTACATTTTGTATCTTTATATAGAGCAGAACAAAAACATCGGCTACTGGATGTCAAACATTTCGTAATTTTGATATATAGTCTTAGAGAGGAAACCCACTACATGTCTCATTAGTAGCACATACCACGACCTTTGCTATACCAGTCACAGTACACATACTTGAATGAAAAATAGCCCAATGGGCCCACCAACTGGGATCGATCCTAGACCTACCAGGCATCAGTGTTTTACCACTGAGCTACGGCCTGCCTTGACATCAGAGGCCATTCAAATATTGCATAACACTTGAGGGGATGGGTGGGTGTATGTCCAAATGTTTAGTAGCCTTACAGTGGTACCTAACCCTACTAGGTTGACTGGCTGTCCGTTTTACATACTAACCTCCCAGTCGAGGCTCATGTTGTATTCATGTTGCCTTTGTCTTCTTTAGTATCTTCGTCTTGATGACTACAACGTAACGGATGACGAAGACATTCTGGACAGAATCATGAGAAACAGATTTCTCTTGGGGTCAAAGGATAGTGAGGATGCTGGGGAAAAAGATGAACCACCCTCAGAAATGAGCGAAGTAGCTCCAGTAATTCCTACTACATCAGATCAACAACCCGCAGACGAAATTGAGACACCAGCCCCAGAAGAAAGGGAACTACAACAATTTGAAAGCACACCAACACCCCCAGAAGAAATCGAACCAACCCCCCTAGAAGAAATTGAACCTCCACCCCAAGAAGAAACCGAACCACCACTCCCAGAAGAAATTGAACCTCCAAACCCAGAAGAAATTGAACCTCCCCCACCAGAAGAAACTGAGCCACCCCCACCAGAAGAAACTGAGCCACCCCCACCAGAAGAAAGCGAACCTTCTCCACAAGAAGCTGTTGCACCTGTAGAGGACGTAGCGCCAAAGGAGAGTGACGGGCGCATCCGGGCTGAAATGGAGAAAGATACTCCCTGTGGCCTTGACACGTGTCGGAGTCGTTTTCTGACGAAGCTTGTTCCGATGCTCAGTGAACCACCGGAAGGAGATCTGGGCACGGAGGAGGAGAACCCACAGGTGCTTCACTAGTTAATGCTCAGAGGCAGTTCCAGCTGTGTTGAGTACCCTTGTGATTAACACACGTTTTAGTCTGGTTGTTTAATTCTAAATGAACATATTGGGGAGAAAAGTAAAGGAATATTAATTAATTTCTGAAGCTGTACACCCCATAGAGGGTCATTCAAATATTATGTTATGCTGGGTGGGGGTCGGTATACATGTTATGTAGCATTATAGGGGGTGGGTGGGATGCGTTCCAGGCTCATTTACATAAGGCTTGGGCTAATTATGCAGCCCATTCACTTTAATTGCTTTTTGAGAGTACCAATGCCAGCACTTGATGTTTTTGGTATATAATATATACATGATATATCCCTCCACCCCTTAGAGCACGTTGGCATGAATTTATGAAACTGAAAAAGCATTTCCCCAGTTGTGAAAGACCATAATATGCCAGTATTTTGACAATAACATATAGACATTTTCTTTGTCTTTATTTTGAGTGAAGGGGCGGGACGTAGCCCAGTGGTAATGTGCTCGCTTGATGCGCTGTCGGTTTGGGATTGATCGCCGTTGGTGGGCCCATTGGGCTATTTCTCGTTCCAGCCAGTGCACCACGACTGGTATATCAAAGGCCATGGTATGTGCTATCCTGTCTGTGGGATGGTGCATATAAAAGATCCCTTGCTACTAATGGAAAAATATTGCGGGTTTCCTCTCTATGACTCAAAATTACCATATGTTTGACATCTAATAGCTGATGATTAACAAATCAATGTGCTCTATTGGTGTCATTAAAGAAAACAACTTTAACTTTATTTTGGGTAACTGGCTATAATCTCGAGTTGGATCAGAAACAATTATGAACAGTATTGAGTATAAAACATACATATTATTAGGAGAAGGGGAGTGGATATCATGGGATGTGTTACAAAATGATGTCATCATATTGTCATGGGGTAGGGAGGGGATATGGACAAGAGTTACGTACTTTAATTCATAAAATAAAACACAGCCAGTGTGGCCATTTTGTTTTTAAAAATATGTTTCTTTCTATAAACATGAATTTATTACCAAAGAGATTAAAAATACATTCATTCTCATAGCACATAGCCTATATGGACCTGTGGAATTGGCACGATATCTGGAGGGTTGGGGGAGTATGCACAGCCTCTAGTGGGGTGGCACAGGTTACATTTTGTATCTTTATATAGAGCAGAACAAAAACATCGGCTACTGGATGTCAAACATTTCGTAATTTTGATATATAGTCTTAGAGAGGAAACCCACTACATTGTCTCATTAGTAGCACATACCACGGCCTTTGCTATACCAGTCACGGTGCACATACTTGAATGAAAAATAGCCCAATGGGCCCACCAACTGGGATCGATCCTAGACCTACCAGACATCAGTGTTTTACCACTGAGCTACGGCCTGCCTAGACATCAGAGGCCATTCAGATATTGCATAACACTTGAGGGGATGGGTGGGTGTATGTCCAAATGTTTAGTAGCCTTACAGTGGTACCTAACCCTACTAGGTTGACTGGCTGTCCGTTTTACATACTAACCTCCCAGTCGAGGCTCATGTTGTATTCATGTTGCCTTTGTCTTCTTTAGTATCTTCGTCTTGATGACTACAATGTAACGGATGACGAAGACATTCTGGACAGAATCATGAGAAACAGATTTCTCTTGGGGTCAAAGGATAGAGATGATGCTGGGGAAAAAGATGAACCACCCTCAGAAATGAGCGAAGTAGCTCCAGTAATTCCTACTACATCAGATCAACAACCCGCAGACGAAATTGAGACACCAGCCCCAGAAGAAAGGGAACTACAACAATTTGAAAGCACACCAACATTCCCAGAAGAAATCGAACCAACCCCCCCAGAAGAAATTGAACCTCCACCCCAAGAAGAAACCGAACCACCACTCCCAGAAGAAATTGAACCTCCACCCCCAGAAGAAATTGAACCTCCCCCACCAGAAGAAACTGAGCCACCCCCACCAGAAGAAATCGAGCCACCACCTCCAGAAGAAAGCGAAACACAAACCCCAGAAAGCGAACCACCACCCCCAGAAGAAATCGAACCACCACCACCAGAAGAAAGCGAACCTTCTCCACAAGAAGCTGTTGCACCTGTAGAGGATGTAGTGCCAAAGGAGAGTGACGGGTGCATCCGGGCTGAAATGGAGAAAGATACTCCCTGTGGCCTTGACACGTGTCGGAGTCGTTTTCTGACGAAGCTTGTTCCGATGCTCAGTGAACCACTGGAAGGAGATCTGGGCATGGAGGAGGAGAACCCACAGGTGCTTCACTAGTTAATGCTCAGAAGCAGTTCCATCTGTGTTGAGTACCCTTGTGATAACACACGTTTTAGTCTGGTTGTATAATTCTAAATGAACATATTGGGGAGAAGTGTTATAGAATTTCTTAAGCTGTACACTCCACAGGGGGTCATTCAAATATTATGTAATGCTGTGGGTGGGGGTCGGGTCGGTGCGTGAAGGTATAAATGTTATGTAGCATTATAGGGGGTGGGTGGGATGCGTTCCAGGCTCACTTACATAAAGCTTGGGCCAATTCTGCAGCCCATTCATGTTAATTGCTTTTTGAGAGCACCAATGGCAGCACTTGATGTTTTTGGAATATAATACATACATGATACATCCCTCCGCCCCTTGCAGAGAAAAATATAAAAGGAGCATGTTGGCATGAATTTATGAAATTGAAAGAGCTTTTTACCAGTTGTGAAAGACCGTCATACCCAATGTTTTGACAACAATAACATATAGACGTTTGTCTTTATTTTCGGCGACTGGCTATAATCTTGAGTTGAACCACAAACCAATTATGAACAGTATTCATTATAAAACATACATATAATTAGGAGAAGGGGAGTGGATTTAGGAGAAGGGGAGTGGATATTATGGGATGTGTTATAAAACGATGTCATCATGACTGTCATGGAATAGAGAGGGGATATGGTCAAGTTTTACTGGCTGGCCGTGTTACATACTAACCTCCCAGTCGAGACTCATGCTGTATTCATGTTGCCTTTGTCTTCTTTAGTATCTTCGTCTTGATGACTACAACATAACAGATGATGAAGATATTCTGGATAGAATGATGAGGGACAAATTTTTCTTGGGGCCAAAGAATAGTAATAGTGCTCAGAAAAGTGAAGAGAGTGAACCTCAAACCCCAGAAGAAACTGAACCCCCACACCCAGAAGAAACTGAACCACCGTCCCCAGAGGAAACCAAACCACTACCCCCAAAAGAAAGTGAACCACCACTTCCAGAAGAAATCGAACCACAACCCCCAGAAGAGAGCGAACCACCACCCCCAGAAGACAGCGAACCACCTTTGCCACCAGAACAAAGCGAACCACCACCGCCAGAAGAAAGTGAATCACCACCACCAGAAGAGATTGAACCACCATCCCCTGAAGACATCGAACCAGCACCCCTAGAAGAAATCGATTTACAAACTCCAGAAGAAATCGAACCGCCACCCCCAGAAGAAATTGAACCACCACCCCCAGAAGAGAGTGAACCACCACCCCCAGAAGAAAGCGAACCACCACCACCAGAAGAAAGCGAACCTTCTCCACAAGAAGCTGTTGCACCTGTAGAGGACGTAGCGCCAAAGGAGAGTGATGGGCGCATCCGGGCTGAAATGGAGAAAGATACTCCCTGTGGCCTTGACACGTGTCGGAGTCGTTTTCTGACGAAGCTTGTTCCGATGCTCAGTGAACCACCGGAAGGAGATCTGGGCACGGAGGAGGAGAACCCACAGGTGCTTCACTAGTTAATGCTCAGAGGCAGTTCCAGTTGTGTCAAGTACCCTTGTGATTAACACATGTTTTAGTCTGGTTTTCTAAATGAACATATTGGGGAGAAAAGTAAAGGAATATTAATTAATTTCTGAATCAGTACACCTTATAGAGGGTCATTCAAATGTAATGGGGTGGTGGGTGTATATCGAAATGTTATGCAGCATTACAGGGATGGATGGGTGTAATTACTTTGTTTTCTTTAACAATGCCACTAAAGCAAACTGATTTATTAATCATGGGCTATTAAATGTCAAAATTTGGCAGACATATAGTCTATATTTTTCATTAGTAGAAAGTGATCTTTTGTATGCACCATCCCACAAACAATAACACATACCATGGCCTTTGATATACCAGTCGTGGTGCACTGGCTGGAACGAGTAATAGCCCATTGGGCCCACAGACAGGGATTGATCCAAGACCAACCACACTTCAGGTGTGCGCTTTACCAATGGGCTACATCTCACCCTTGTGGGTGTAATTAAAAGCATTGCGTAACACACTTTTTAAATTACTAAAATCTTTTTTCTTTTCAAAAATGCTCTGTCACAGCGACAGTGCTTAACATACGGTAGGTAGTTATAGCTAGACATACATGTATACACGCAAAATGTATGGTACATTATAACCTGCATAAGGATTATAAATTGAGTTTAAATATGTATCCGTGCTTTTCCAAATCGCAAAACAGTGTGTTACAATTATGCGAGGAAGTGGGGGTCTCCAAGCATTATGCAATTCATCAAAAGCTTGCTTGTAATGAAATTACAATTACAATTATTTATCTCTCTTAAAGATCCTAACAAACTGGTTTAAAGTTATATGGCAATTAAATGTGTAGTGAATCCTGAAGCTGTGAATTTGTTTTACATTAATTGCTTTTGGTCTTTTCATGCACCAATTATAAAGTCCTAATACATTTTAATTTTTAGTCTCTTCTGGTCTCTCTATGAAAATGGAAATCGACAAGACATGCATAACAAAAGTGATTGCTACCCTTAACTGATGGATGAATATGACATATAAATACCTTGTTTGGCAGAACAAATATTTTTACTAGTTAGCTCATGCCAATTTAACTCATCAAAACATTTGAAACTGTTTGAAATGAACTTTTATTTACCTCCAACAATATTTCTATTTAAAACAGCAATAAACACTGGTTAGATGTTAGTTAGCCCATCCTTCTGGCAAAATATAACTACTTAAGGCCTAATTACACAGGAGAGTGGTGAACGGAAAGCGGTATTTTGCACAGTTTTTGTAATTACACATCGCATGAAGAACCACGTAGATATATATTTTTTAATCTCGTGGATATGTTATTAATATAGTATATTTGTATGTTTATATGAGATCAGGGGCGCATGCAAAATATTTCCAGGGAGGGGTGAAACATTTTTTAAAAAGCATACAGTATCCAAGTGATAATAAAGGCAGATAAAGTATTAAAAAAATGCACTTAACATGAATTATCTACATGAAAATCTTCCCCCAAAACATCACACTGACCATGATATTACATGTCCCCCAGTACAAAATTCAAAATATTATTGTATTTGTTTGATATACACTGGATTGTTTGTGGCACATCAAATTTGTGATGAGGGGTGTGCACCCCAGCACTCTCCCGCTAGAGCTGCACCTGCACCCACACACATATACTTAATCATACTATATATATACCACATCAAGAAAACAAATTTCTAGTATTCAAAGAGGCTGAAATTGATTCGAGTTCTATCTCACTGTTTACCGCTTTGCCACTGGGCCATTCTGCGCTCAATGTAAATAGATCTGTTGAAAAGCACTGCATATATAGTTCTATCTTTTTCACTGCACAGTTTTCCATCACCGCTCTCCAGTGTAATTAGCCCTTTACGGAGCCAGAAGGCAAGATGGGGAAAACTTTTAAAACATCATAGATGATATCGGTCTGTGCCGTTTGTTCAATTACGTCACAACCAACTGCTCGTATTTAGTGTTTGGTTTAAACTATTGTGTGGGGTGGGTGGGAGGCAGGTAGCAGCGGTCTCCCAGGGCAACTCAATGACCTGACCACTCTCTGTTGAGGACTGGCAAGACCACAGTGGTCCAGTATGGTGAAATTGGGCCAGCCTGTAGCCTAGTCTTAACAACGCAGTCCCTCAAATGGGAGCCCAGCACTCGGGTCCTGGAATCAGTGACGCTGACACAATCCAGCATCTGGTTTGTCCACAGCGGTTTCATCAGTCTCCTGGCCCCAGGTATTTCCCTCCCTTATACCTCAGGGGGGGGGGGGGGGGGGGTGTTTGGAAAGGGGTTGTGAAAGGATTTAATATTTGGTCTTTGAGCAATAAAGATCTGGGTCCCACATTTTTAGGTCACTAGGGCTAGACGTTGTCGGCACTAGTGGATGTTGGGAAGAAACAGTCATTGGCGTTCACCGATGGGTACAAAGAAGCAATTACTACCGCCAAGTATTTCCTGTCTAAACAGGAATCTTGGGATGGGAATCTCTTTCCCATGGATCCTCCACTGTGGCTTTTGCCAGTGGGTAGGAATCTGTGCTTCTAGGCACTGATCAAGAAGAGGGATCGCAGCTTTTCCATGGGTTTCGGATGTGTCCTAAAGTCTAATTTTGGTCAACATCTTCGGGATCCCCTCAGTCCAATGACCTCAAACTTGACGGTTCAGGGTAAGAACTAGGCCTCAAGTCGCTCCTGCAGCAACATACAGGTCGAGTGATTTACTAACACCTAGTGTGAGTGAGGCAATAGATCTACCTCTACTCCCTCCACCAAAGAAAGAAAGAAAGAAATGTTTTATTTAACGACGCACTCAACACATTTTATTTACGGTTATATGGCGTCAGACATATGGTTAAGGACCACACAGATTTTGAGAGGAAACCCGCTGTCGCCACTACATGGGCTACTCTTCCGATTAGCAGCAAGGGATCTTTTATTTGCACTTCCCACAGGCAGGATAGCACAAACCATGGCCTTTGTTGAACCAGTTATGGATCACTGGTCGATGCAAGTGGTTTACACCTACCCATTGAGCCTTCCGGAGCACTCACTCAGGGTTTGGAGTCAGTATCTGGCCCTCCACCAAGACTGGCCACAATTTTGGAAGAGACATATGATCCTCCCTTGAACTTGTTCACATGGTTTTCCTAACTTCCTATGGTTATGGTAGAAGATAGTTTTTCTTTTCATGGTGCTAATATGAAGCAAGTTCTTCAATCACACTCTGATGAGGAGCAGAGTTTTTGTTTAAAGTTTAGTTTGTACATATAATTTTTATAAGGTTTCCGACCTGATCTCCCTTTTATGGTTGTTTATTAACTAGTGAAAACCTTGGTAGCAGTCCGCTCTAACACTTTAACACCATCCTACAGGTGTGTTAAAATCTCCAGTCTTTATTATCACAGAAAGACAATTTCTCTGTTATTTTTTTTATTTCTATGAAATACAACAGTAAACACCCCACCCACTGGACCCACATGCTTTGGGGTTTTTGTTTGTAGACTAGCAGTGTATATTATGGTGACTCGAGGCCTTAAAGGCTGATAATATGCACGCGTAGTTGGTTGTGACATAATCGGACCAATGGTGTGAACTGGTATTATCCATGAGGCTCAGTAAGTAGTTTGAGCTAACTAACATCTAACCAGTGTTTATTGTCATAATTATTTGATAGAATTGAAAAATAATGGAGAAATGTTTTCCTTTTCGTTTTTCTGCCATCTTGGATTTGATGAGTATAGCATCATCATGTCAAATCCATCCATGAACATCAATAAATGATAATAATTTTTGTAACTTCCTTCCATTTTTCATTGACACAGAAAGAATTTAAGTGACCAAAACCTTAAATTTGTTATCCTTACCCCATATCTCAGTCTACAATAATTTACCTAATTTACCTAATTTTAAAGTGCCGTAAATAATAATAATAATAATAAAATCCTCAACCCCCACACATTGGGATTTTTTTTCTAAGATACCATAAGGTATATTAATTAAGAAAGACTGAAAAACATTTTTCGTTTACTTTGTTCCCACAAATTTGTTTTTGCATCCAGACTATATAGAATATTTCTAAAACTAAATGTAGCCTCTATTAGAAACATACTTATCTGTCCTTGACTTGCATAGCGCTAAGCGGCCCCAATTGGCCATTGAATGACTTCCGGCGCGTTCATGCTCTAGTCGCTTGCAACAAAGGCCCTTTGTTACTACTGAATTGTGGAGCAGTCGTTGACTTGTTCTTTTATTTTTTGACGTTAATAATGTTTTCTATTAATATTATTGTTTGTCAGATTGTGTGAAATCTCCTTCTTTTACAGAAAAGAAAATGTACAATATGTTCTGTGCTCAAATGAAATACTTACGAACACGTCTTTCATAGAACAATGAACACACACACACATATATATATGTATATATATATCGATATATCTATATATGTATATATGTATGTGTGTGGGGTCGGGTCATGCATCCCAGGAAATACATTGAAGAAAACGAACATAATATAGCATGTGGGGAAGGGGACTGTTCTGATTGGAATGTTACATATTGTGTGAAATGCTACAAAAGTTTGGTTTGACGTAAAAATTAAAATAAAAGTGTTTTAGAGATAACAAAAATAATGCTATTTTTGTGTGTAATTTAGAAAACAAGCGGCTCAGAAATAAAGTAAATTCCATAGTATGAAAAAATGCGTTCCCTGTGGGATGCACTATAAACATGTTTTTATTATCTATTACGACTGTGTTACCGTCGCACACAATTCATTAAAACTGCAGATGTGTTTGTATGTTTAAATGAAATTATGATCATTAATGTGAGCCGAGATTGCAGCTTTGAAAAAAAAAAATTCCACGCAAGAAAACCAAAACAATCAGGGTGGGTGACCGCTCGCTAGATTCATCTCCTATAATATATTTAACAGTAGTCAGTTATGACAAAACACAATTTCATCAACTTAATTTTTACCTGTATCATTCTTTATTTTTAAAGCAATGGTGGGGACATTTATGATGCCAGGGACTGGCATGCATAAATCTTAGCTGAAGATTCACAAACAACTGGTCATCGGCCATTATTGCTGCAACCAAAATGTGCCGGAAGTGGTTAGGGGGATGTAACTCTGCCTATTTTCTCTCGCGAATTTGTAATAGAGGCTATTACAATTTTGTGCAAAGATGCATGTTGTACCAAAATCCTGTTATATGGAAAATTAGCAATTTCTTCAATTAATATTTTGGGGAAGTTTAATATTCAAATTAATAAGTCATAGTTTGGTTCATATATGCATTATAGTATTTTAACCATATTCGTAACCTATGGCATTTTAATTAATATATAGTACAACCTTTAACAGTGTGCTAATGTTATTTATATCTTTAATGGGATGGAATGCAAAGAATGATGAAATGTGCCAACCGTATTTGTGTTTTTATTTGTTTTATATTAAAATTTATTTTAAGTTTATAGTCAGTGAATCATAATGTTACATTTGAAATTTCACTCAGTGGCACTTAGGGTGGGGTAACAATTTGATCTGTAGCATCCAAAAGCAAGAGAGTTGACGTAGAATAATTACTTTTTATAAACTAGACATGTTCCCAGTTCAGAAAATATATGATATAAAAGTACATCTTTCTGTGCACTTTTTTCATTTTTATTTGTTCCGACACCCCTGACTACATCTTTAAATTATTATTTTAAAAATCTATTGAGGGGAAGTACGCATTTCAATTTAATTTACTATTTTGACTCAATCTTGTACAGCGATACAATTTAAACAATAATCTTTACTATCACCTGTAGCTATTATTATAACAATAAATATGTGCATTTTAAGTAGGTATATAACAATAAATATATGCCTAAATTTTAAGTAGGTATATAACAATAAATATATGCATTTTAAGTAGGTATATAACAATAAATATATGCATTTTAAGTAAGTATATAACAATAAATATATGCATTTTAAGTTGACAGATACCTGTATACTGGGTTTATATCGGAAAATAATAAAACATTTATCAAATATTTTTTTAAAACCCTAAGAGTTCATCAGCAAATATCGACAATCTAAATAATGTCTGAGAGTTCAATGAACATAATAACTATTTGGTAAGTGAGATGTTAAATTCCGCAAAATTCTTGTATTATTTTATTATATTATTTTATTTGTTTCATAATAAATAAATTTAACATCAAAGTCTAATTCATAAAAAGAAAATATAACCTTCGATTAACAACTATTGCAAAAACAAAACTACACATGAAAAGAGCAGAACAAATGTAACATAGTGATACATACAAATATACATCTAGGTTGACTGCCTAGCGTGTTACATACTAACGTCCCTGTTGAGACTCATGCTGTTTTCATGTTGTTGTTTTTTCTTCTTTAGTATCTTCGTATTGATGATTACAACATAATGGATGATGAAGATATTCTGAACAAAGTCATGAGACCCAGATTTCTCTCGGGGTCAAAGGATAATGATGGTGCTCCACCCCCAGAAGAAACCGAACCACCACCCCCAGAAGAAATTGAACCACCACCCCCAGAAGAATATGAATCACCACCACCACAAGAAGATGTTGCACCTGCAGATGACATAGTGCCAGAGAAGACTGAAATCATGGCTGAAATGGAAGACAATACTTGCGGTGACCCCGACACGTATCAGAGTCCTATGCTAACGGAGCTTGTTGAGAAGCTTGGTGAACCACCAGAAGGATTGGAAGGAGCGCTGTGCGAGTCAGAGGATAACCCACTGGTGCTTCAGAGGTTCATGGTCAGACAGGGTTCCAACGACTTCGAGGACTACACCACGCCTTCCCGACTAGCCCACGTGGGGGAAGGTGCTTGTATAACAGAGACGGATTCCGATGGGCTCGTGGACTACACCGCAGATGTTATCGCTGATGTGATGGAACCAGAATTGACGGCAACACTTCCCATGATGGAGACAGATTCCGATATACCTGCAAAGGATACCGAGGATTCGGAGCCTGATTTCATGACACCTGTGCACAAAGAGGAATTGAGAAAAGTGTTTGCAGACAAACTGGAAGAAGAACTGATGATGAAACTGGAAGACGAACCAAAAGAGGAATTAATGATAGAGGAATCAAAGGAAGAACCAGAGATAGTGGAAACAGAGGAAGAACCGAGCACTAAACTGGAAGAAGAACTGACGGAGGAATCAAAAGAGGAATTGATGATAGAGGAATCAAAGGAAGAACCGGAGATAGTAGAAACAGAGGAAGAACCGAGCACCAGACTAGAAGAAGAACTGATGGAGAAACAGGAAGAGGAACCAAAAGAGGAATTGATGATAGAGGAATCAAAGGAAGAACCGGAGATAGTAGAAACAGAGGAAGAACCGAGCACCAGACTAGAAGAAGAACTGATGGAAAAACAGGACGAGGAACCAAAAGAGGAATTGAAGATGGAGGAATCAAAGGAAGAACCAGAGATAGTGGAAACAGAGGAAGAATCTGCTGCAGAACGTAAGTTTTCCGTGGCAGATTCTGATTTGTCTGACGGCTATGCAGTCCCTTCACGACTAGCTCACACAGGGTTTGGTCCTGATATGCAGGAACCGGAATTGGCAGCAGCACTTCCCACTCAAGAGAAAGAACCAGATATAGTGGAAACTGAGGAAGTACCAAGCACCAAACCGGAAGAAGAACTGATGGAAAATCAGGAAGAGGAATTGAGTATAGAGGAATCAAAGGAAGAGCCGGAGATAGTGGAAACAGAGGAAGAACCGAGCACCAAACTGGAAGAACTGACGGAAAAACAGGAAGAGGAACCAAAAGAGGAATTGAAGATAGAGGAATCAAAGGAAGAACCGGAGATAGTGGAAACAGAGGAAGAATCTGCTGCAGAACGTAAGTTTTCCGTGGCAGATTCTGATTTGTCCGACGGCTATGCAGTCCCTTCACGACTAGCTCACACAGGGTTTGATCCTGATATGCAGGAACCGGAATTGGCAGCAGCACTTCCCATTCAAGAGAAAGAACCAGAGATAGTGGAAACTGAGGATGTACCAAGCACCAAACCGGAAGAAGAACTGATGGAAAATCAGGAAGAGGAACCAAAAGAGGAATTAATGATAGAGGAATCAAAGGAAGAGCCGGAGATAGTGGATACAGAGGAAGAACCGAGCACCAAACTGGAAGAAGAACTGATGGAGAAACAGGAAGAGGAACCAAAGGAGGAATTGAAGATAAAGGAATCAAAGATAGTGGAAATGAAGCAAGAAATTTGCACCCCTGCCAAGAAACTGCCGGTTGAGACAAAAGGAAGAAAGAACAGTGCGGGAGACTATGAGAATCCTGAGCTGATTCTGCGCAAGTTGCAGAAAGTCCACGTCAACAAGGCCAAGATGGAAACCCCTACGAAAGCATCAGAAATAATGGTAAGAGTTATTTATTAAGTGATTAAAGTAATAAACTCTGGGCTATACCAAGCAAAATAAAGAAAACCACCCCCTCCTGCCACACACACACACACACACAAACGAGAATGTCCTCTTTTTTTTCTGTTTAAAAGTGCCCTTTTTGTGTATTAATTAATTAATTCATTCATTCATTCATTTATATTTATTTTTATACTTATGTCCAATTAAGGTTCAATCACGCTGTCCTGGGCACACAGCAGCTATTTGGGCTGTCTGTTCATGACAGCGAGTTAATGGATAGTTAATGAGAGAGAAATTGGGGTGCATGGAAAGCAAGTACCTACCTGCCTGAATTCTGAATTCCCAAGTTTTTATGTTTTTAGCATTTTGGGGGTTTTGTGTAGCTGAAGATGACTTTATTTATTAGCGACCTAATGCTACCAACTGCACAGGGTTTTATTTCTACAATTTGACTTGACACCCATGGTTTTGAAATTGGGAATGTTTGGGCGTCGTTTTACCAAAAATTGGGAATTTTCAGTTTCATTTCAAAAACATCTTATTAAGGCAAGTTAGAATTTAAAAAGTAATGCTTTATATATGTCTATACATGTACTTTTGTTTATTCAAATAAATATATCTAGTGTGCATTACAAAATGTTATTGCGGAGGGAAGGTTTGTCAAGTGAATGCGATTTATATTCAGATTGGGACTTTTTTTACTCCAGAATTGGGAATAAAAAATGACATAGCCTCTGCAGAATGGTGGGGAATGGTGCCCATTATCGGAGTCTAGAAACATAGGTGTTAAAACCCTGTACTGCCAGCACAAAGTTGGCCAACTTTCTGCTGTCACGACTTCTACGACTCCATTTGCTAGTCTGAGTGCTCTTACAACTTGATTCTTGTCGTATAACCCATTAATTGTTAATATGAGTGCACCTGTCGTAAGTCAGGAAATTACAGTGCAACTATCATAACAGTTGAAAGTCTGAGTGTAGCATTATATATCACTGCGCCCCGTTTCTAGTTTTTATAGGCATCAGAAGTTGGGGGAAGTGGGACACTCTCCCCCCCCCCCCCCCCCAACTCTGATGATAAAGTTAATACATGTAAAGTTATTAAAGATTTGACTCTAAGCATGTGCCCAAGAATCATAAATTTATGCTCACCTGTGTTTTTTACAAATAAAAACACAAAAAGGTGTTTTCAGACTCAAGGAAATGATATGTCCTAAATTCAAAATATTTTATACATTTTTGACAATATTCACACCCATACAAACCACACCCAAGTGGGAGCTGGTGGATATGATGCATATACAATGTATTTATGGATACTGTTTATCACCCCTTTCAGTTTGAATGAAAATTTAGTTATTATTATTTTATTTTTTCTTCATAAAATCAACTTGTTTGAAAATTACCCAGATTAGTCATAAGAGTCCATCTGTCCCTCCTAAATATATTTTCAAGAACCCCTTTCTTTACAATTTGTTTATAATATTAATTTTATGAATGTCAAACTTTTACTGATTTTGCCATTTGTTCCCTCCTTAAAATATTGGATTCTCCGTTATGACATGCCCCACTTTAATAGTTTTGTCTTGAATGAAATCTGATGCATGAATACCAAATCTCCTTCCAGTATGAAAAATCACCAGAAAAAAACCTTGGCCGTTATTAGACTTATACCTTATTTTAGCAAAAATTATTTTCAATAATTTCATTTTAGCTTAACATAGAAAGAAAAATATTTTGGAAACAACAAAAATGTTAATCTTTATGTGCAATTTGTAAAAAATATTGGTCAAGATATAGTGTAGTGGCTTAAGTCCAAATTTGGGTGATATTGTGACACACTGGCCCAAAGCACCAAATTCTGCACAGTTGTACCTAAATTACATTAATAATCTCTTGCTAAGTGGGACATTGTACAGTCATTTAATTCAAGATAGCCACCAAAATAGTGGCCAGGCCAAAACCAAAGAAAACAATTCTGTCTAGCAGCAGAAAACTGAACATCACAGTTCGGTATCCAAACTGTTCTTTGTGTGTTTTGCATCTTTGGAAGGTGCTGATGAGGATCTGAGAAATGCAGACTTTAGCTATTTAAAATATTCCAGATGGCATCTAAAATGGCTGCCAAAAGAGAACTAATTGGCAATATCTGATACTTGAAATCACCTTTATTTATGAAAAACTGTTGTCATTTATAACTTAATTTTAGGGACAGGGGATTCATTCTGAACTACCCCAGCTAATCAAAACATTGCAACATCATTTAAATCCAAGATGGCCCCCATTGTAACAGCTAGAACAAGAAAATTGCAATTTATAACATTTTATATCAACTAAGCAAGATTTTTTATTAGTGATAGGGCCAACAAATTCATTACAAACAACCCTATGCTAATTGAAATATTGCATAATTATTTAAATCCAAGATGGCCACAAAAATAGTCTCCAAGAGTTATAAGTGGCAATATTCTATATTCTATTTTAGCCTCTAAAATATTTGTTTCCTTCAAATGCAGGGTTTTAGGGTACAAGTAATTCAGTTATTGCATTCAGTTTCTAGCTAATACAATTTTTTTTTATCATTGTTTGAATCCAAAATGACTACTAGAATAGCTACAACAACAAATAACGACAATGTGATATGTTTTGGATAAACTAAAACTATCATTTTGAAACCATTTGTTACAAGAAAGTTTAATTCATTTCTGGGGTAAAATGATCTAAAATGCGTAAAATGTATAATTCTTAAGCCGCTTGCTACATGTTATGAGGTGAGCCAGTCTAGAAATAACACCACATCATACAAACCACTAGTCTAATGGACACACCCTAGTTACGGCTAGTTGTTAACCATTACGGCGTTGTTTTTCGCTATTAAACCCATTTTTTCACAAATAAAATTGCACTTTACTTACCGTTTATTATTTAGAAGATACATTTCCATTCACCTGAAGTGTTTTTTGGTAATCCTGGTAATCCTAGTTTTTGTAATACCACAAAATGCATTTTTCGTATTTCATAAAATGGCACGGGCCTCTGAGAAAAAACCGTTGAGCAGACAAGGTCTAATCTATTTTTAGAGGGGATATTTCCATTTCAATGTCACAGTCGTTGGTATACCACATGACCGTTATCATTTTGGTTCGGTTTGTTTTCTCGTGCACGGTTCGCGCAATCAACATCCGATTTGTTGTTGTTCATTTGTGCGATTTTTCTTCACAGTTCGTGAACATTTTCAGTAACAATAAAGTTCAGACAAGTAAGTGTCTCAATACAAAACGTTACAAACCCTTAAAACCAATAATTTTGCTAAGTCTTACGATATCTGGAGAGGGGATACAACCAGGACAGAACAGTTGGAACGTGTCCAGGAGAGGTGAAAGGAACGCACCCCAAGTCTGTGAAATTTGGCGTGACGTAGGCATTGTTGTGCTTCGAGCGACATCTACCGGTGACATCAAAATACTAACTTTCAAAATTATTTCAAGCAATTGGGACATGAGGATTCCCATGGTATTTATCGATATAAAACCTGCTTTTTCACTCCATTTGATAAAAACGTGATCTAAGTGTGTTACAGTATTTGTAGATTAACCAAATTATAATTTATTTTCGCTGGATGGAACTAGGGTGTGCGGCTTTAACAATATTTACTTCTGATGCTAGTTTTTGACGCACGTGCAATAAACTGCGCTACCTAGCTGCCAGTTTAGTGCTCATTTGAAACGTAGACATACTAATAAAAAGGTAGCTATTTGGATACCAACAGTATACTCCTTGCTCACGATATCGCGGCATTTACATTTTTGCACGCCCAACGTCCCCAGGTGGCACGTTTATTATTAGAAATGTGATGACAGACAACACATTGTTTTGCACGCCCAACGTCCCCAGGTGGCACGTTTATTATTAGAAATGTGATGACAGACAACACATTGTTTTGCACGCCCAACGTCCCCAGGTGGCACGTTTATTATTAGAAATGTGATGACAGACAACACATTATTTTGCCCGTTAACAAATTTAAAGAAATGTCAAAAAATTTGGTAAGTATTCGTAGTTTTACTGTTTGGTCATAAAATAACAGAGTGTGATTTTACTGACACCCCCATGCTTATAAATAGCCCCAGTACTTACCACATACGCATACAACTCTCCTCTGACAGCTATCCGACTGTCGTCTGGTTGTTGACAATCAAAACGAGGCTACACACGGTTACAGTGTTACTATATTTAGAACGCGCGACCTCTTGAAAAGTATGGAAACATTTAAGAGCCATGCCTATATTTATGGGCAATTTAAACAACACACATAACTTTTAATATGTTCTATTCTTGGTTTCACTCGATAAATATTGATATGGGAAAAATGTGATTTCTGTCCTCACTGGACACACTTAATATATTGCCCTAAAGTCAGTGTTGAGGCTTGGTAGTTATTTTAAATGCCCACACTGTCTTGCAGAATGAATAATAATAATTATTATTACTACCGACTTTTCCATTGGAAAATGTAAATATGTCACTACAGTTGAAAAACGGAACGTTTTTTAGTTTACTTTTCTGCGTTCTTGTGTTGAAGTTTGTTTACTAGACATTACTACAAATGTGTGTAAAAAGAGCCATTTTTGACCCGTGCACTCCACCGTCTTGTAACGTTTGCGACTTACCGCGATATCGTGGCAATCTCCCTTGAACGGAAGCCAGTGCTATAGTGTACTTCCACCAACTGTTTTAATGTTAGAACTGCATTTATTTGTCAACACAGTGACATGGACATGATGCAGATATAGCAAAAATTGCAACCCAAGTATATTTACCTTCATATATGTAAGTACATTTCTTTATTTCTCCCAAATAGTTAAGTACCGCGATATCGTGATACCCCAGTATACTGTCTGTTTATAAATATTGATATGCTTTATAACCGAATGCTTATCCTCACCGAAACTGGTTCACCCGTAATGTAAATAATCCTGAGGTAAATGTATATACTGTAGCTTTATATTAAATGATATTTATATTAAACAAACCTAATTTAACTTTAAGCAACAGTTTTACAAAAGTCTGGTCTTCTTTTGGCGAACATTTACCCCACTCCACTACAGTCAAATTTAAATTAAAGAATGATGATTCAGATTTGGTAAATGATTTTGCAAAAGTTTGTTGATTTTCACCAGTTGGGCTCAAAATACAGAAGCTAGATCTGGATCTGGCGAGCGTGACAAAAACATCATATCTGGGTAATCTTGACACCATGACCTCAGATTACAGTTATTTTTCCATTTGGTTGTCCAAAATCCGGAAATTTGTCCGCACAAGTAGTCTGCTGTTTGACTGTGATTATTTCATTGCAGACAGCTATAAAGTGCCAACTATTTGACTGAAGTTGACGGGTAACTTGTAGTTTGTAAACACGTGTAACATGTTGACATTGAAGACTTGTTTGTGGTAATTCTGGCCCATGCAAAAGTAGTGGGGGTTTTTGTTGTTGTAAAATGGGTGTATTCCGGCCAGGTTTAGTGGGTGTGTTTGTTTAAACCGATATCCTGGGAGAAAGAGCTAGACAACAGGGGTTGTCCTTTTCAGGGTATGTGTCCCCCAAGCAGGCAAAGATACATACCAAATTCCATGGGCCTACTGATATTGATAAAAATGTTATAGCCAATTAACCCACATACTGAAATAATAATCCGAGTGGGGTTTTTTTAATAGTTAATTGGTCTTTTCTTTCCGTGGCCGGTACCTGTGGTTTGTGATTGGCAGGGGTATATTTAGACCGTCCCAAGTCAATATGTCTAGACACAAAAAATACGTTCCTCTTTTATTAAGTTCACAGGGTATTGTGCAGTAAGCGCGCGGACACCCCTAAAATCGTAATGGACATTATCAGCCATCCTGCTTTATTACTGTAAATAATTCTGTGAAACCCTTGATTAAGTAGACTTTCCCATCTAGAATCACAAAACTGACCAATTACGTAGTCCCAAAGAAAAGAAAACTATCACTTGGATCTCGTGAGTGGTCGTTTTTACTCCAACGTACCCTACCAATAGGCCTAATAATATGCATTTTATAAATAGTTTATTATATTATCAAGTCATTTATATTGTTTTACAAGTCAGGTTGATGAAAGCGAAGCGCCTCGTTGTAAATTAGAGCGTTTGTGTACACTGCATACAGGACTTGGTCGGAGTTGATGTCACTTCGCACCAAACTATAGCACCGGATGCCACACAAACGAAACAAAATGGCTGCCCCCAGTTAGCAGGAATAATCATGGGTTTTTTTATTAACTCTAAAATTACGCATTTTTCATTTGTTAAAGTGTCAGTATGTGTTGGTGGTCCGGGTATGCATCTTTTCAACACACAAGGCTGTTGTTTGAGTTGACTGTCCCTCAAAAGTTAACTAAGTTAATGTAGATGTACTTGTAGCTTTATAGATACTAAAAAGGATCGAACTCCACAGTGTTAAGGTCAGTTTGAATAGCATACCCTTACTGAAGCCCTATTTCACCATCTAGTCGATGCCAAAGACGTAATGCACTTAAAGTAATGGAGTTCTTGCATGTTGGCCACAACAAAAGAAAAAAAGAAAAAAAAAGGAAAGAAGAACAAAAAAGAAGAAGACAAAATCGATTATAGCCGATTTCATACATTTTACTAACCAGAATTGACTCCTTGTCTGCCTGAATGTACCATTAAATATGTTAAGATGTGCTCCCACTAAAACCAGTTCAAAAACGTCCCCAATCTGTTTCATGAAAAATGTTTTAATCAGTATCGACTAGCTGTTCCCAATAGCCTTTTTATATCGTTTCAATCTTATTAAAATTAGCTCCACTGGTCTACCAGTCGAATGAAAGGTCAGCTGGACATGAGCTCCAACGGGGTGCTGTTAGATCCACAGGTAATAGTAATTAACCAGTGGGGCTAATTTTAATTTTATTGATATCGTTTTGAAAGCATTTTAAAGTTCACACTCAATACATTTTAAATATTACTTCATATTTGATTCCAAGATACAAGCTCCTTAGTAATAAAACAATAAGGCGTTCAATACCTAAACTGTTCCAGCCTATCCGTTTTATCTGAAGCGGTGTGAAAACAGTTAAGACGTTTTTAAACGGTTCTGAAACGTTTTAAAACGCTGGTGGGAAGTTCAAAATGCTTACCGATTAACACAACCTCAAATTCGTCGTCTGGTTTCAAGTGGTGTGCGATGTAGGCACTATTGAGGACCATGTACAAAGTACGTATGCGTCGGTGGAGTGTCGTCAGAGTTTGGTTAATTAGCAGAATTCGCCGTACAAGGAGCTAGAAGAAAAGGTAGACAAGCGTACACTTTGGTAGATATTCAGAGGTCTACATACCTCACTTTTTTTTCTCACCATCTCTGTATTTATTACAGTATATCACACGTAACGAAATCCATGTACCTTTGTAAAATTGCTTTATTTCCTCGTCTCACTTTCTCTTTATTTCGTAATGCACAAACATGTTTTTGCTTGTCACAAGAAAAGTTGATCGAAGTGATTTAAAAACATCAAAACAGTATTCAGCAGTCAAACTTGAGTAATTGCTATTCTGTTTATTTTATTCCGAGGTTTCAACATTTCCGTTATTGAAAAGAAAGAAAGAAAGAGTGTTTTATTTAACGACGCACTCAACACATTTTATTTACGGTTATATGGCGTCAGACATATGGTTAAGGACCACACAGTTTTTTTTAGAGGAAACCCGCTGTCGCCACATAGGCTACTCTTTTACGACAGGCAGCAAGGGATATTTTATTTGCGCTTCCCACAGGCAGGATAGCACAAACCATGGCCTTTGTTGAACCAGTTATGGATCACTGGTCGGTGCAAGTGGTTTACACCTACCCATTGAGTCTTGCGGAGCACTCACTCAGGGTTTGGAGTCGGTATCTGGATTAAAAATCCCATGCCTCGACTGGGATCCGAACCCAGTACCTACCAGCCTGTAGACCGATGGCCTAACCACTACGCCACCGAGGCCGGTCTTCCGATATTGAAGTTGCATGGCAATTATGGTTAAACAATGTAAGTGCTACGTGCAGAACAAAAATCTTCCTATTAATATTCCACAAGAGGAGTTAGCGAGGACGGAGGGCATATTACACAGACGGAGGATCAAAGAGTTTAGGGATATAACTCTGACGCTGTATTCTAATTAAAGTTATGACATTTTGCGAACGTAGTTTGTATATGTTGCCTCGTGTCAATACCCTGCTAACATTACCTTTGATTTTATTTGCCTTCGCAGGCATTTTAATTTGAAAAATATAAATTTAAACGTTAGCAACTGCCGTTGCGCAAAATCAGCTGATACACCGACACTTAATGGTAATAAGAACAGAAACAATTTAATGGCAGAAAACATGTAGGATACGGCACACGCTAGTGTTTGATACGTACTCCTCAAAGACCCAGAACAAATCAACATTTGTGTGCCCGATCTTTTTTCGATCAATTGTTTTTGGGTATGAGGCCTACAAAAACAATATGAAATACCATTTAAAAAAAACCCCAAAACCCCTCATTTTCATTTGTCCTGTACTAAATGAATGGCGGCTGTAGTTTTGAAATAAGAGATAGGATGTTTGTTGTATTAGAGCGGACTTCTTTGCCTTTTAACGTAAACAATCATGAAATGGGAGATAGGATGTTTGTTGTATTAGAGCGGACTTCTTTGCCTTTTAACGTAAACAATCATTTGTCCTGTACTAAATGAATGGCGGCTGTAGTTTTGAAATAAGAGATAGGATGTTTGTTGTATTAGAGCGGACTTCTTTGCCTGTAGTTAGTTATCTCTGGCGGCAGAGAGCGATCATAACCATCCAAATAGGTGCGGGACGTAGCCCAGTGTTTGTTGTATTAGAGCGGACTTCTTTGCCTGTAGTTAGTTATCTCTGGCGGCAGAGAGCGATCATAACCATCCAAATAGGTGCGGGACGTAGCCAAGTGGTAAAGCGCTCGCCTGATGCGCGATCGGTCTAATATCGATCTCTGTCGGTGGGCCCAATGGGCTATTTCTCGTTCCAGCCAGTGCACCACGACTGGTATATCAAAGGCCGTGGTATGTGCTATCATGTCTGTGGGATGCAGGATTTCTGAAAAGGGGGAGGGGTCCAAATGTGATGACTGATCTCTCCTTTTACACAGAACAGTTAATATAATTACGTTTCCCCTTAAAGAAAGAAAGAAATGTTTTATTTAACGACGCACTCAACACATTTTATTTACGGTTATATGGCGTCAGACATATGGTTAAGAACCACACAGATTTGGAGAGGAAACCCGCTGTCGCCACATAGGCTACTCTTTTACGACAGGCAGCAAGGGATCTTTTATTTGCACTTCCCACAGGCAGGATAGCACAAACCATGGCCTTTGTTGAACCAGTTATGGATCACTGGTCGGTGCAAGTGGTTTACACCTACCCGTTGAGCCTTGCGGAGCACTCACTCAGGGTTTGGAGTCGGTATCTGAATTAAAAATCCCATGCCTCGACTGGGATCCGAACCCAGTACCTACCAGCCTGTAGACCGATGGCCTGCCACGACGCCACCGAGGCCGGTGTTTCCCCTTAAAGTTTATGGTCGGTGCATATAAAAGGTCCCTTGTTACTAATGAACAAATGTAGCGGGTTTACTATCTTAGACTATATATATGTCAAAATTACCAAATGTTTGACATCCAATAGCGATGATGAATAAATCAATGTGCTCTAGTTGTGTCGTGAAACAAAACAAACTAACTGTTCATCCAAATAAACCATTTTATTACACAACTGTGTTTTCTATGGTAGTAGGCTCACTGTCTATACACCAAAACAAAGTAATTCTTAAATAACAACAATTTATTTCATTTTTTTTTTTATACAAAACAAAAATTATCTTCGAAAGTTTTTTAAAAATCAAAACCAGCACCATTTCTTTGCTGATCATAACTAATGTAAAAATAGTATATTAATTAATATAATAGTGATTGCAGGATAAAATTGTATACTTGTGCTCGTAAGCTCGACGAGTCTTGTCTCTGATGACGTCACAATGCTGACTTGCGCCCTATGTGAGATCAAAGTGTGTCCTTTGAATGACGTAACACTAAACAGCGTTATTTCTTAAACGTTCATACCATGAATGGCATAACAGTGTGAAAGTCATACAGCGTTAATTGTTCTAGCAATGTCGAGCGATGCGAAAGGAAAAAAGACAAAACTATTTGAGGTAAATATTACATAGATGCATTTTATTAATATTTTTAGTAATATATGACTAGTGTTCATTATTCGTCCGGCAAAGCGCCATTTTTATGCGTCAGCGTCCCTAACTGCGTTATGCTACAAACGCCATTCGGACTCATTTTATTTTCTCATGCACGGTTCACGCACAGACACTTAATACATAAATAAAATTGTTGTATATTGGTAAATTTGATATATTTGCACAATATTTTTGCTTATACTCTTTTCATACATGTCAATGTTATAACAGTTTAACGTGTATTTAGACTATAACAAAACATTTTATCCCTATTAGATACATGGTCCGTCACTCGCCATTTTGGTTCGATTTTCTTATTTCTCAGATATCTTTTTCACGAAATAATCGATTACCAGCTGAAACTGTATATAGCGAAAGAAAAAGTTTGTTTTGTTTCATAACGCCACTAGAGCACATTGATTTATTCATCATCGGCTATTGGATGTCAAACAATTGGTAATTTTGACATTGTCTTAGAGAGGAAACCTGCTACTTTGTTATTAGTAGCAAGGGATCTTTTATATGCACCACCCAACAGGCAGGGTAGTACATGCTACGTCCGTTGGTATGCCATTCGTGGCGCACTGGATGGGACGAGAAATAGTACAGAGGAAAACGCAAACTACCAAAGTAGATCATGTTGCATACTTACACATTTTTCATTCACTTTATTTTTTTCTGCAATCAAATTAAATAATCGTGATACCTAAAAACATTTTGTCGAGCACAGAAGATGTGGAACCCCTATTTGATGACAACCAAAATGATATCAGATCATCTCGATCATCTCTAGTGTGGCCAAGATAGTAAACCATAAATAATGTTATGACTGCCTGAATTCAACCAGCATTTAGGTTTATACTTTTAAATCATTCCACATGCTTGGAGGAAAATGCAGATGATATTATCTTGGAAACTCATATTGAGAAACAGTCCATAAAGTCACCAACACAAATCTAATGGATAGGAAAGAGATAGATCTATTTTGCAAAATTATAGATGTGACATTCCCTCAACTCAAATGTGGTTCCAGTGTATCATTAATTATTAATAAAACCAATCGAGTTATTGCCATTCGTAAAGAGTGGAACTGTTGTGGATCTAAACCCGCTGAGGTATATGTATGTCGTGTGTATGGTGCTACTGAGTCAGATGGTGGCATTGAGTCAGGATACTGATAAGACGTTTCGGAATACTTCCAGCTATAAAGAATGCTACTGAGATACATGTGGGCAGACCTATATCCAACTATCCAGATTCAGGCATTTTCGTTAATTGGGGCAAAATCCAGCCTGTCCCCCTACAAAAATGGGAGCCCGTACGCCTATGATTCTGTTGCATCCAAATTTATTATTTTCACACTCACTTTCGTGTCCCGGAGCTTCACGGGATATAAAGCTGGAACACCCCTTAGTTGGGATGGTGATATGAAAGTGCGTCTTTTTATCCATTGTCAATAATGACACTGTATTTTGTTGGGTGCGCACCCATGTTGGCATCGGGGGTAATAAAAATACAAATTCAGGTGCCAAGTCTGCTTTACAGTTGCGTTCTGCCAGAACCAATTTATCTTTTCAACTTGGCAAGATGATTGGGATGGTGCGTTTGCAAACAAGATTTCTTATGTCAAGCCAGCCCTGGGAGAGTGGCAAATCCTCCCATTGGCTGTGCAGGAAGGATGGAATAGTTTTGTCGTGCGCGCATCGGTTGTACATACTCGACCCATTCATTTATCTCGAAGAGGGATCCTCCGCTCCAGTGTCATCATTGTCAGTGTACATTGACTTTGTGTCACATTTTGGTGGAGTACAATCATCTGATGGAAACTAGAAAATATATATCCGGAAGAAGAAATGTGATAGAATCATTTCGATTGCATCTCGAACTTTTGTTGCAATTTTTTCGTGATACTGAATTTTATTTCAAGTTTTAATTTTACATATCTGTGATATTTGAATTTTTTGCACAGCTCTTTACGCTGTTTTTATTTAACACTTAGATTTTTATATTGAGTTTGATCATCACTTGATTTTTGCATTTACTAACAGTTTGACACCCAATAGCCGATGTATTGGTCGTGCTGGGGTGTTGTTAAACATTAATTCATTCATTCATTTGTACACAATGAATATAATATATATTACCATATATTACACTCATGTCACATTAGTCTGCGCATGTTAATTACGTTACATTACGCCTTGAAACAAGTGTTGGGGTATGTTTGTAAAAAAAACCCACGTTAATTTAATTCATAAAACAATTGTTAAAATAACATATCTTGATTGTGAATATATTTATAAATCTGGTAGGTAACAATTTGATTGACACCCCCCCCCCCCAAAAAAAAAAAAAAAAAAAAAAAAAACAAACAAACAACAACAACAACAACAACAAAACCCCCAAAAACAACAACACCCCAAAAAACCCTCTGAATTAATGCACTAAAATATACTTTTGCCAGCGTCGATCGATCAACGTGTTTTTGTATCACCTGCCGACACGTGGCTGTCACCACTGTAATGATCAACCTTGTATATCAACTTACACAAGTTTACATAGAAGCGTCAATACATACCTTATTGTAATTTATGAATCCATAAATGAAAGCAATTTTTTGTTTTGTTTTTATCTGTTAACGTAAACATCCAAGCATACTTTGAATTTCCCTCAAAGTGACACAACACAACCAGTATAGCTGCCTAGACTATAAAGCTTAGAGAATGGCCCATTTTTAGCTAGAGTCTGTGTCACGGGGATCCTATAATACCCGTAACTGAATGAAACACGATTATCCAAATATCTCTCCTAACTGTATATCTATTAGATCTCTCTGTAACGGGCAGTTATACCCGCGTGGCTCATCTCTAGGTATGATCAGAGATACGATCTTATATAAAGTATGTATAATATAGCACGTTTAGTTCACTAAAAAACACAACAAAACACAATACACTTTGGAATGTGTATTAATACTACGCTGACAAATGTACTGCCGCAGTAGTTAATTAACAACAACAAATAATAACAACCCAGAACTGATCACTTAATTAGTTAATCTCTAGATGTCTAGTTTACACAATATTGTAATCACTTCACCGTGACACAACACCCACACGTGATAATTGAGAAACGCTTCCAGGAGAACTTAATTAATAAAGGAATTACAACTCTATTCCTAACTGGTTAATTTTTAATTAACCCTTAACTACTCATTCAGTAACCTTGTAATACAGAATTAATACTGGTACCTATCACAATAAAGACAATAACCTACAGTTTACCTAGGTCCTCTAGGATGACTGGTTAAGCTTTATATATATTAGAACAGTGAGCCTACAGTTTACTGCGTCAGATTACCGACAGAACCGTCTAAATAATATTGGTATAATACAGTATTAAAATATTTAAAGTCACATCAATCACATCAAGGTTATACAACAGAGCAGAAATAATAGTTACCAAGTCCAAACGGACGCGTTACCTGGAAGCCTTCCAATATGTTTCTCCCTCCATATCTCTAAAACCCTAGCTATTTATCATAAATATCCGAATATCGCCAAAATCACGGTCGTAAAAACCGCACTCGCGGAGGTATTACGTAACTACTGGCCACAGGGCCTCCACACCTAGTCTGGGTGTGTATTGGAAAGAGCACGACCACCGTCGCGCAGAGGTATTACGTAACAAAGTGCCAACCTGGGCTTAAGTGCATATTGGAACTGCACACGGCCCTCTAAAACAATTAATACCGCCACAGGCGAAAACAAAATTAAGAGCATGTTCCGTCACAAGTCTGCTTCAAAATTATCATTGACTATCCTATATTTCTAACGAACACTATTTGTGCTCATTTACAGTTAATAACAGACAACTTTTGTTGAATAATGATAATAAATTTTAACATTGGCCTTTTTTTTGTTATGTTGTCATTTTGTGTTATCCCAACTAAGGAGCATGGAACACCATTTATATTTATCTCATTTGCATAATCTAACTTTTTCTGAATCAGACTATAATAGGAAGTGTTTGTTGTCTAGAACTTAAAAAAAGTCGGATCCATTACCTGTTGTTGTTTCTGTGAATATTAGCGACAGAAGTGGTTGTTTTAATGCTTCTGTGCTGTCGTGCAGACCAATAAATACGGGTGTGGGGTGGTGTGTGTGTGTGTGGGGGGGGGGGGGGGGGGGGGGGGGGGGGGGGGGGGGGCACTAAAAATTCGCTCTTTACTTGAGGTTTTTTTTTTTTTTTTTAAAGAAGATAAATAACTTCCAGTAGTAACACGTTTATTGTTCCATTGTACTGTGGCGGTGAAAAAATATTTTTAAAGAAAGATTTTAACTTTGAAATGTAACACAAATACTTAGGTGCCACCAGTGTATAGACCGTCGCACAGGGAACTTTTTCTACTATGAAATTGACTACAAGTTATTTATTTCTGAGCGAATTATTTTCCATACTAAAAGGCAAAAAGTGACTGTGACATGGATTGTTTGGAGTAATAAATTTGTGAATGGATTTATGGATGTAAACCAGAGAAAATGTGCATCAAACAGCTCGAAGAAATGCAACTAAGCAGTTGTTGCAGCGATTGCATGCTTTGTGCAAGAAACATGGAATATTCGGGAGATATCCTGTCCAGTGTTCACCGTGACAACCCTTCACCAAGACACATGGTTCCGAACTACGCATCTGCAAAACAGGTTCCAGCCAACAACCCTCACAGCCCGTACCATCCCTGGCAACAGAGGTGTATTAGCGACGACAGTCCGACGACGTCTACGCATCTACGGCATCCGTACTAGACGCCCAGCCAGAAGGCCAATCCTGACGCCAGAACATCGACGTCGACGTCTCCAGTGGTGCAGACAACACCTGCGATGGACAGCACGTGACTGGAGACGTGTCCCCTTCACTGATGAATCCTGTTTCCTTCTCCACAGATTTGACGGCAGGACACGTGTTTACAGACGTCACGGTGAACGTTACGTCACGCCATGTGTTCTTGAAGGGGGGTCGTTTTGGAGGTGGTGGCGTTATGATATGGGGTGGAATTACAGCCACAGGCTGGACCCAGGTGGTTGTGATTGAAGGCAATTTGAATGTTGTGAGATACCGAGATGAAAGTTTGCAAACAACTGTGTTACCGTTTTTGCAACAGAACAGCCCCAGAATGACATTACAACACGATAACGCCAGACCACATATTGCTAGAGTTGTGCAGCAGTATCTGAATCAGAACAATTTTAATGTGCTACCCTGGTCTGCCAGATCCCCAGATTTGTCACCAATAGAACATGTCTGGGATGAAATGGATCGACGCTCCAACAACACTGCAGGAACTCCGGCTGATTCACAGTCAGGTGCATTATTAATTTAAAAAATCAATAGCAATAGCAATCTTGTATTGGAATTTGCTCAGCATTTTGAAGATGGAAGAAAATGGTTTATTTAACGACACACTGAACCCATTTTATTTACGGTTATATGGCGTCGGACATATGGTTAAGGACCACACAGATATTGAGGGAGGAAACCCGCCGTCGCCACTTCGTGGGCTACGCTTTTTGATTAGCATCAAGGGATCTTTTATATGCACCATCCCATAGACAGGATAGCACATACAACGGCCTTTGATATACCAGTCGTGGTGCACTGGCTGGAGCGAGGAATAGCGCAGTGGGCCCACTGACTGGGATCCATCCCAAACCGACCGCGCATCAAGCGAGCGCTTTACCACTGGGCTACTTTGAAGATGGAAACATGCACCATTTTATTGTTATTGTAAGGAGATGCTAAATGACGTCATTAGAATATCGACGTCATTCAAATTCAAGAAGCTACCTGAATATTGTCCCATACAACACCCAAAAGTACTTTTAAATACTAATATTAATTTAATAATAATAATTTAAAAAACAAAAAAAACCCAACAACAACACACCTTTCGAGGATTTATCCATTAAAACGTAAAATGACACACTAAGTTGCTAACGTCTAGACCAGCTTATGTAATGACGTCATAATAATGTATAATAAAGGTATATCAATGAAACTGTTCAGCTATTACCGTACTGGGGAATATGCTTACAGGCGACACATTTTTTGTTTATAGATGACCGGAATATGGGTTTCCAGACAATGGTAAAATATATAACTGAAATTAAAAATGTAGTATTGTTAAATTTAGTTTTCAGTATTTAATTTGTTGATAGAAATATGAAGAGAAATAGTGGTGTTGAATGTAGTGAACTTTCACAGAACAGGTCAGCGAGTAGAAGACCCATGCATATCCCAATACGACCCTATAGTCCGTCGGATCCTCCGACAAAAAGGTACCTGTTTTTTTTTTATAAATAATTTCAATTTGAATTTGGTTTGACGTGAGAAGGTACTGGAGCAACACCTCAAATTCGGCCAAAAATGATAGAAATATATAGCAGAATGTGCTAACGTGAGACACTTTTACCATGTATTTGCATCATTTTATCCTCAAAATTAGCTGTAATCCATGTGAAAATTCGTAGTTATTCGTTGGCAACAACCCTATATAGCTGTTTGGCAGTAATGCTAATACCAATAAATGTTGTTATCCAGATGCGGGCATTTTCGTTCAATTCGGGCAAAAGCCACAGCCTGCCCCCTACAAAAATGGGGGCCCGTACGCCCACGCTTAAACTGATCTGCATGTGATGAAGAAAATTAAATTCCATCTTCTTAGATTCTTCAAAACTGCGCAAACAGCTTGTCAACTTTTACTTCTGTGTTTACATTTGACGTAAAACTTTGCGCCGTGTTTTCTGTTTCTGACGTCATGGTTACGTATGAAGGTAAGTTGCAGGCGTGTGACGGCTCTTTTATTTGTACTACACTCTATGGCGTCGGTTCCATTGATCTTGCCGTGGAGTATCTTATAGTTACATCATCCTTTTCCGAGAGATTTGTCTAGTTAGACCACGGTTTTTGTGGCCGTTGAGTGACGGGTGTAATGATCGAGAGCGTAGCCCGAGATCTATTACACCCGTCACTCAACGGCCGCAATAACCGTGATCTAACTAGACAAATCTTTCGGAAAAGGATGATGTAACTAGCTTGTACCACGCCCCCGTTACAGATTTATATTGTAGCATTATTAGTAATGTTAGTGAAAGTGTTACTTTTTAAAACAATGTTCTAATTTACTTCCTGCTGAACTATATGTGACCTGTAGGCGTAACTTTCTTCAGCCATTCAGCAATCGCTAAAATTTAGGTCAGACACGCCCGTGGTCTAACAATGGGATACACCATGGGTAAAATCAAAGGGACCGACATCAAAGCGTGGTACAATCCATAGTTAGACCCAGCTCGAGTTACCTACAACATATCAATAACGGGAGGGCTAGAGATAACTCGAGCCGAGTTGGACCAGGGGCGTGTCAAAACTCATTTCAGCGATTGCTGAATGGCTGAACAAAGTTATGTCTACAAGCCTCACACAGTGTAGCAAAAAGTAAATTGGAATATTCTTTTAAATACTGTCATTAACTTTGGCAATAAAGTAATAATATAAATCTGTAAAATTTTGAATTATGTTGTTTAAAAAAATAATTATAAAAAAAAAAATTATCAGTATAAATCCATAAAAAAAATATAATTATTTTCTTTAAAACCCCCACAAAAAACCCCTTAATTTAAATTTTAAATATCAAATAATATCGTTTCATTTTCCATTACACTGCTTATCTGTGACACTGTAATGCAAGGGAGGGGGTGAAACATTTAAAAGGGGCTGCTCCATATCGTGATGTAGGTCATGTGGTCGCCCACTGGGTGATTCCTACGTTACACAAAGATACAGTTTCAAATGAAATGGTTGTGTTGTAACTGTGACAGTGAAATGAAATGGTTGTGTTTTGACAGTGAAATGAAATGGTTGTGTTTTGACAGTGAAATGAAATGGTTGTGTTTTGACAGTGAAATGAAATGGTTGTGTTTTGACAGTAACTGTGACAGTGAAATGAAATGGTTGTGTTTTGACAGTATCTGACAGTGAAATAACTGGTGGTTATGTTTTGACAGTAACTGTGACAGTGAAATAACTGGTGGTTGTGTTTTGACAGTAACTGTGACAGTGAAGTAACTGATGGTTGTGTTTTGTTTGCAGGATGAGTTGAAGCGGTTGAACAGCCTGCTGGTTGATGACCAGCGCAGGCTGTTTGAGGAGAGTCTATGGGGCAAGGAGGCCATCCATGAGATCATGAAGCTCGAGGAACTCAAGTCCATCCTCGAGAGGCAGGTCGACGCCGGGGGTGACGGCTCCATTCCTAACAAACAGGTATGTGTGCTGTCTCGATGTGTGTGTGTGTGTGTGTGTGTGTGTGTGTATGTGTGTCTTTGGGTGTGTGTGGACTCCTAATTTCATTTTCATCAACAATTTCTTTTTTTACTGACATCAAGTGTTATGATTGGTTTTACAATGTGTATTATGAAAAATTCTGTTTGAAAATGGTGTGTCCATCTTGTCATTTTGAGTAAAACATGGTATAGTCGACATGTATAGGACATCAAATGAAGCACAGATTTAACACACTGTTCAGTGGGCATATATTGTGTTTTCATGGAAACTTCCTTGTTGTATTAACAGTATAACAGTATAACAGTATCACTACAAACTTCAAAATATGGAAATTGGTGGTTTGGAAATGAGGTAAGGGACGTAGCCTAGTGATAAAGAGCTTGTCTGATGAACAGTCAGTCTGAGATCATTCCCACTTGGTAAGGCTATAGGGCTATTTCTCGTTCCAGCCAGTGCACCATGACTTGTATGTCCAGGGCGGTGATAAGTGCTGTCCTGTATGTGCGATAGTTCATATAAAAGATCCCTTGCTACTAATGGAAAAATTTAAGACTTTGTTAAAATGACCAAATGTTTGATATCCAGTAGTCAATGATAAATCAATGAATGTGCTGTAGTGTTGTCGTTAAACAAAACCAAAATGTAAATTTGGAAATGAACTCTTCATATACAGATAAGTCATAAATAAGCTAAACAAATTTGTTTTTGTTTTTTGTGTGACAAATTTGCATGGATGAAATCATTGTTCCGTGATGGTCTTGTTATTTGTGCAGCTGAACATGTTCCAGTTGGAGCTGGACGACCGAGAACAGCTGCTGATGAAGATCATGACGCTGTACCACCAGTGTGAATCCGAGCTGCAGGCCACACAACAGGAGCTCTTCTACCTGCAAGAATACATCGCAATGTTGGAGACACAGGTACGTCACGCCGTAGGCTTTTACGTGCACAGTCAGAGCAAGCTGTTGTAGGGCATGCCTGTCATGGGCTCTCCATCCAGGACAGGAAAAGGGTTGTGGTTGGTGGGAGAGGGGACCGCCCAAGCTGGCAAATGCAAGGGAGCACAAGCAGCCCATTTAGGGTCAGTAGCGGGCGGGGGTAATTTTGGGGTGCTATTGAATTTGAATATCCCGTAGGATTAAGTCAAAAAGGAAATATATGGCGCAATTTTCATGAAGGAATTTTGGCACATTTTGAAACGGTTCACCGAAAGGTAAAAAAGAAGCTACATGTTGTTTTTGAACTTTGTATGCCGAGAATGACTCGTTATTGGAACCTAGCCTATTGATGGCCATTGGTAGGTGGTTGGTTCTTGTGTTGTTGGCCTCGCTCACGGCAGTTTAATCTGAGATAGGCAGCTTGAGAAATATCACTTTAGACAAAAAAAATTGTGTTTCTGGGAACATGCTTTAAATTTTTTAGATACATATTGGGCCAGTCAACTTAATTTTTTTTCTCCACCCCTTACATTTTCACTCTATTCACCTGCCAATAAAATAATTTGAAAAAAAAAAAACGATAAAAAAAAAATACATTGAAACAGAAATTAGGGTCAGCCTTTTTTTCTCTATAGGATTTAGTTCCTGGAAATACACACTTTTGTCTGTGTGTGCTTTAGTAGCTTCAGTAGTAGTAGTAGTAGTAGAAGTAAAATTTAAATTCAGCACATTTGTAAGAATGTATGTGATTGGATGCCTATTGAAATCTATGGTAGTAATTTAAAACATGCATTTTATTAGTCACCAACTTTTTAAGTCGAACCACATGGTTACTTAAACAACAGCAGGTGTATTATGTTTTATATAGGCCTACAATTTTGCAAGCATACAGACTGTGTATGGACTTCGTCAAATATTGCCTTATTTTAAGTGAGAAATATACGTATTCTTTAATTATATAGCTCCTGTTTTGGGATTACCTAATGACATGACCAGCTGATGGTGTTTGAAATGGCTATTTTTACTCAAAAGTCGACAATGTATTACTAAAATACTGCAATAAACATTTGAAATAAGAAAATAGATCAATCCTACTGTGTTTTCAGATTTGGATTTGCCAGGAACAGTATTGGGGGGGGGGGGGGGGGGGGGCACACATCTAGTGGAAAGGGCACAGTTGTAGTGGGTGGGGCACAAGTCAGAGTTTTATCTTTATTTATATGGAATAGGAGGGAGGGGGGAAACAAGTGCATTTTCATCCTCAAGTAAATGTGTGTGTGTGTGTTGTGTTGCAGGCCGAGCAATCAAACTGTTAGGTGACTTGACTGTTTTGTGTTAATTGTGTTGTGTTACAGTATACACAGTCAGGGTTTTTGCCATAGAGTAAAACGAGTAGCATAGTAGCATACCTCATTGTTTTGCAGATTATATATTTTTTAAGTTAACCTTTTGACAAAATTAATTACTCTTATCATTACTGTATGATTTTTTTTAACCCTAACCATAAACTTAACCCATTTTCTTTCTTGGGGAGGCCCCCATACCCTCTGTGGACTGTGGTTGCATTCAATTCCATAGTGACATACCCACAAATTTCTTTCTGGCAGAAACACTGACAGTCCAAAGAACTATTATGTGACTGTGTGTTGTGTTGTGTTGCAGTACACCCAGTCTGAGGATTTGAACCGGGAGGCTGTGGATGAGCTGAAGAAGAAGGCGGAGATAATCGTGTGCCTCCGGACAGAGCTGCAACAGGTGAAGTGCATCCTCGACCAGGCCCAGCTGCAGAACGAGCAGCTCCGGACAAAGATCAAACAGCTAATGGAGGACATCAAGAAACTCACAATCGACAAGAAGGACCTGGAGGCCAAGATCGACAGGGAGCGCTTGACTGTGAGTGGCTTCGTACTCTCATCCATTACCCCAGCGGTCACCCATAACTCTTCCATTACCCCAGCGGTCACCCATAACTCTTCCATTACCCCAGCAGTCACTCATAACTCTCTTCCATTACACCAGCAGTCACTCATAACTCTCTTCCATTACGCCAGCGCTCACTCGCAACTCTCTTCCATTACCCCAGCGGTCACTCATTCACTTATAACTCATAATTGATCATAGTTGTTAACAATGTGGTTTGGACTTTACTTAAACCAGCATTCTAAGAGAACTGCTAAAGCAGTACATGTCCTCTTTTGGGCTCAACCAATTTTCTAATCGCCTAAGTTTAAGGACCATAACTCTGTGACAATGTGTAAATCACCATGAAAGTCAAACTTGATCTGTCAGAGTACATGTTAAAGCTGGCCTTAAAAAGGGGGAGAAACAAATTTTCATATCTCCTAATTCAAGGGCCATAACTCTGTGAAAAATGTGTAAATTGCCATGAAAGTCAAACTTGTTCTGTTAGAGTACATGGTAAAGCTATGTACAAAATTTCATCATAATATCTTCAGGCATTCCCCCCCCCCCCCCCCCCCCCCCCCCCCAACCAAAAAAGGGGGAGAAACAAATTTTCATATCCCCCGAATTAAGGGCCATAACTGAGAAAACTGGGTCAAGTGAAAAGTGCGATTTGATCTGTAAGAGTACATGATAAAGATCTGTGAGCGTGCGGTGTGTTGTGTTATTGCAGTCGGAGGAGGTGGAGCGGGTGTACCGGCAGACGATGGAGGAGCTGGTTCAGAAATGTAACTTGCTGGTGGCGCTCGAGATGGAAGTGCAGCAGGCCAAGAATCTGCTTGGCAACGTCGAGGAGACGCGCACCATGCTGCAGAAGAACATTGAGGAGCTCACAGTGCACGTCACGCAGGCCACGTCCATGCACGAGAGTGTCGAGGTGACCATCGCACGGGAGCGGGCATCGGTAAGTGAACCGTGGCTTAATTAACACCGAGGGGTGGGATGTAGCCCAGTGGTATACATGTAGCTAGGGGTGTAACGATATACACAAGAGTGTCGAGGTGACCATCGCGTGGGAGCGGGCGTTGGTGAGTGAACCACGACTTAATTAACACAGAGGGGGTGGGATGTAGCCCAGTGGTATACATGTAGCTAGGGGTGTAACGATATACACAAGAGTGTCGAGGTGACCATCGCGTGGGAGCGGGCGTTGGTGAGTGAACCGCGGCTTAATTAACACAGAGGGGCGGGGCACAGCCCAGTGGTATACATGTAGCTAGGGGTGTAACGATATACACAAGAGTGTCGAGGTGACCATCGCGTGGGAGTGGGCGTTGGTGAGTGAACCGCGGCTTAATTAACACAGAGGGGTGGGATGTAGCCCAGTGGTATACATGTAGCTAGGGGTGTAACGATATACACAAGAGTGTCGAGGTGACCATCGCGTGGGAGCGGGCGTTGGTGAGTGAACCACGACTTAATTAACACAGAGGGGGTGGGATGTAGCCCAGTGGTATACATGTAGCTAGGGGTGTAACGATATACACAAGAGTGTCGAGGTGACCATCGCGTGGGAGCGGGCGTTGGTGAGTGAACCGCGGCTTAATTAACACAGAGGGGCGGGGCACAGCCCAGTGGTATACATGTAGCTAGGGGTGTAACGATATACACAAGAGTGTCGAGGTGACCATCGCGTGGGAGTGGGCGTTGGTGAGTGAACCGCGGCTTAATTAACACAGAGGGGTGGGATGTAGCCCAGTGGTATACATGTAGCTAGGGATGTAACAATATCCACAAGAGTGTCGAGGTGACCATCGCGTGGGAGTGGGCGTTGGTTAGTGAACCGCGGCTTAATTAACACAGAGGGGTGGGATGTAGCCCAGTGGTATACATGTAGCTAGGGATGTAACGATATCCACAAGAGTGTCGAGGTGACCATCGCGTAGGAGCGGGCGTTGGTGAGTGAACCGCGGCTTAATTAACACAGAGGGGCGGGGCACAGCCCAGTGGTATACATGTAGCTAGGGGTGTAACGATATACACAAGAGTGTCGAGGTGACCATCGCGTGGGAGTGGGCGTTGGTGAGTGAACCGCGGCTTAATTAACACAGAGGGGTGGGATGTAGCCCAGTGGTATACATGTAGCTAGGGATGTAACGATATCCACAAGAGTGTCGAGGTGACCATCGCGTGGGAGTGGGCGTTGGTTAGTGAACCGCGGCTTAATTAACACAGAGGGGTGGGATGTAGCCCAGTGGTATACATGTAGCTAGGGATGTAACGATATCCACAAGAGTGTCGAGGTGACCATCGCGTAGGAGCGGGCGTTGGTGAGTGAACCGCGGCTTAATTAACACAGAGGGGCGGGGCACAGCCCAGTGGTATACATGTAGCTAGGGGTGTAACGATATACACAAGAGTGTCGAGGTGACCATCGCGTGGGAGCGGGCGTTGGTGAGTGAACCACGACTTAATTAACACAGAGGGGGTGGGATGTAGCCCAGTGGTATACATGTAGCTAGGGATGTAACGATATACACAAGAGTGTCGAGGTGACCATCGCGTGGGAGTGTCGAGGTGGTATACCAGGGGTCGCGTGGAGGTGAGCGTGGGAGCGGGCGTTGGTGAGTGAACCGCAGCTTAATTAACACAGAGGGGGTGGGATGTAGCCCAGTGGTATACATGTAGCTAGGGGTGTAACGATATACACAAGAGTGTCGAGGTGACCATCGCGTGGGAGCGGGCGTTGGTTAGTGAACCGCGGCTTAATTAACACAGAGGGGTGGGATGTAGCCCAGTGGTATACATGTAGCTAGGGATGTAACGATATCCACAAGAGTGTCGAGGTGACCATCGCGTGGGAGCGGGTGTTGGTGAGTGAACCGCGGCTTAATTAACACAGAGGGGCGGGGCACAGCCCAGTGGTATACATGTAGCTAGGGGTGTAACGATATACACAAGAGTGTCGAGGTGACCATCGCGTGGGAGCGGGCGTTGGTGAGTGAACTGCGGCTTAATTAACACAGAGGGGTGGGATGTAGCCCAGTGGTATACATGTAGCTAGCGATGTAACGATATCCACAAGAGTGTCGAGGTGACCATCGCGTGGGAGTGGGCGTTGGTGAGTGAACCGCGGCTTAATTAACACCGAGGGGTGGGATGTAGCCCAGTGGTATACATGTAGCTAGGAGTGTAACGATATACACAAGAGTGTCGAGGTGACCATCGCGTGGGAGCGGGCGTTGGTGAGTGAACCGCGGCTTAATTAACACAGAGGGGTGGGATGTAGCCCAGTGGTATACATGTAGCTAGGGATGTAACGATATCCACAAGAGTGTCGAGGTGACCATCGCGTGGGAGTGGGCGTTGGTGAGTGAACCGCGGCTTAATTAACACAGAGGGGCGGGGCACAGCCCAGTGGTATACATGTAGCTAGGGATGTAACGATATACACAAGAGTGTCGAGGTGACCATCGCGTGGGAGCGGGCGTTGGTGAGTGAACCACGACTTAATTAACACAGAGGGGTGGGATGTAGCCCAGTGGTATACATGTAGCTAGGGATGTAACGATATCCACAAGAGTGTCGAGGTGACCATCGCGTGGGAGTGGGCGTTGGTGAGTGAACCGCGGCTTAATTAACACAGAGGGGCGGGGCACAGCCCAGTGGTATACATGTAGCTAGGGATGTAACGATATACACAAGAGTGTCGAGGTGACCATCGCGTGGGAGCGGGCGTTGGTGAGTGAACCACGACTTAATTAACACAGAGGGGGTGGGATGTAGCCCAGTGGTATACATGTAGCTAGGGGTGTAACGATATACACAAGAGTGTCGAGGTGACCATCGCGTGCGAGCGGGCATCGGTAAGTGAACTGCAGCTTAATTAACACAGAGGGGGTGGGATGTAGCCCAGTGGTATCACCAACATATTCCACAACATGGCTTAGCTTAAAGGAACACACCCTAGTTGTTAACCATTATGCCGTTGTTTTTCGCTATTAAACCCATTTTTTCACAAATAAAATTGCACTTTACTTACCGTTTATTATTTAGAATATTCATTTCCATTCACCTGAAGTGTTTTTTGTTAATCCTGGTAATCCTGGTGTTTGTAATACCACAAAATGCATTTTTCGTATTTCATAAAATGCCACGGGCCTCTGAGAAAAAAACGTTGAGCAGACAAGGTCTAATCTATTTTTAGAGGGGATATTCTCATTTCAATGTCACAGACTTTGGTATACCACGTGACCGTTATCATTTTGGTTCGGTTTGTTTTCTCGTGCACGGTTCGGGTAATCAACATCCGATTTGTTGTCGTTTGCTTGTTGTTCATTTGTGAGATTTTTCTTCACAGTTCGTGAACATTTTCAGTAACAATAAAGTTCAGACAAGTAAGTATCTCAATACAAAACATTACAAACCCTTAAAACCAATAATTTTACTAAGTCTTATGATATCTGGAGAGGGGATACAACCAGGACAGAACAGTTGGAACATGTCCAGGAGAGGTGAAACGAACGCACCCCAAGTCTGTGCGCACTCTGTGAAATTTGTCGTGACGTAGGCATTGTTGTGCTTCTACCGGTGACATCAGAATACTAACTTTCAAAATTATTTCAAGCAATTAGGACATGGGGATTCCCATGGTATTTATCGATATAAAACCTGCTTTTTCACTCCATTTGATTCAAACGTGATCTAAGTGTGTTACAGGTTTGTAGATTAACCAAATTATAATTTATTTTCGCTGGATGAAACTAGGGCGTGCGGCTTTAAAATCGTTGTAAATTACTGTGAAAATTTACAATAGGTATGAGGCAGTTGTAAGCCACTAACATAGGTGTCAAATGGCAGTTAGATGATGATTTAATCATTTTCTGAGAAGGATACTAACTTTTTATGTAAAAATGGATCTAATATAGACCAAATACCTTTTATGAAACTCTTCGTCCAATGAAAAACATTCTAGTTCATACGACCTTCACAATAAAATAGGATAGACAACTCATGTCTTATGCATTCAGCAATTATCGCTTAGCAAATAAACTCACAAAGTTACTTCATGGATGTCCGATACCAATCAATATATCCAAGATGTTCCGAAAAGTTATCAATTTATTATTTATCAAATTTGCACTTGTTCGCAAAGAAGATGTGAGTCACTAAAGGGGTACTTACGACTACTGTAAGGTTGCTTTGTGGAACGGCTGTAAAGTTTACGGTGCCAGTTGTAAAACTCACCTTAAGTCACTACAATTAACCTTAGCTACAATTCGTTCGTGGAACGGCTGTAAAGTTTACGGTGCCAGTTGTAAAACTCACCTTAAGTCACTACAATTAACCTTAGCTACAATTCGTTCGTGGAATGGCTGTAAAGTTTACGGTGCCAGTTGTAAAACTCACCTTAAGTCACTACAATTAACCTTAGCTACAATTCGTTCGTGGAACGGCTGTAAAGTTTATGGTGCCAGTTGTAAAACTCACCTTAAGTCACTACAATTAACCTTAGCTACAATTCGTTCGTGGAACGGCTGTAAAGTTGTAAAACTCACCTTAAGTCACTACAATTAACCTTAGCTACATTTCGTTCGTGGAACGGCTGTAAAGTTGTAAAACTCACCTTAAGTCACTACAATTAACTTTAGCTACAATTCGTTCGTGGAACGGCTGTAAAGTTGTAAAACTCACCTTAAGTCACTACAATTAACCTGGGCGGGATGTAGCCCAGTGGTTAGGTGCTCGCTTGATGCGTCGTTGGTCTGAGATTGATCCGTTAGGGCTCGTTCTCATTCCAACCAGTGCACCATGACCATGGTATGTGAAAGGCTGTGGTATGTGTACGTGCATGTGCTATCCTGTCTGTCGGATGGAGCATATAAAAGTTCCTTTGTTACTAATGGAAAAATTTAGTGGGTTTCCTCGCTAAGACTACATGTCAGAATTACCAAATGTTTGACATTCAATAGCAGAAGATTAATCAATCAATGTGCTCTTGTAGTGTCATTAAACAAAAAAGAAACTTTAAGTGTTATGTTAGTCACACTGTAATAAAGCTGCGAGGGTGTTATCTTAGTGACACTGTAATAAAGCTGCGAGGGTGTTATCTTAGTGACGCTGTAATAAAGCTGCGAGAGTGTTATCTTAGTGACGCTGTAATAAAGCTGCGAGAGTGTTATCTTAGTGACGCTGTAATAAAGCTGCGAGGGTGTTATCTTAGTGACGCTGTAATAAAGCTGCGAGGGTGTTATCTTAGTGACACTGTAATAAAGCTGCGAGGGTGTTATCTTAGTGACACTGTAATAAAGCTGCCAGAGTGTTATCTTAGTGACACTGTAATAAAGCTGCCAGAGTGTTATCTTAGTCGCACTGTAATAAAGCTGCGAGGGTGTTATCTTAGTCACACTGTAATAAAGCTGCGAGGGTGTTATCTTAGTCACACTGTAATAAAGCTGCGAGGGTGTTATCTTAGTCACAGTATAATAAAGCTGACAGTGTTATCTTAGTCACACTGTAATAAAGCTGCGAGAGTGTTATCTTAGTGACACTGTAATAAAGCTGCGAGAGTGTTATCTTAGTGACACTGTAATAAAGCTGCGCGAGTGTTATCTTAGTCACACTGTAATAAAGCTGCGCGAGTGTTATCTTAGTCACACTGTAATAAAGCTGCGCGAGTGTTATCTTAGTCACACTGTAATAAAGCTGCCAGAGTGTTATCTTAGTCACACTGTAATAAAGCTGCCCGAGTGTTATCTTAGTCACACTGTAATAAAGCTGCCCGAGTGTTATCTTAGTGACACTGTAATAAAGCTGCGAGAGTGTTATCTTAGTGACACTATAATAAAGCTGCGAGAGTGTTATCTTAGTCACACTGTAATAAAGCTGCGAGAGTGTTATCTTAGTCACACTGTAATAAAGCTGCGAGAGTGTTATCTTAGTCACAGTGTAATAAAGCTGACAGAGTGTTATCTTAGTCACACTGTAATAAAGCTGCGAGAGTGTTATCTTAGTGACACTGTAATAAAGCTGCGAGAGTGTTATCTTAGTGACACTGTAATAAAGCTGTGCGAGTGTTATCTTAGTCACACTGTAATAAAGCTGCGCGAGTGTTATCTTAGTCACACTGTAATAAAGCTGCCAGAGTGTTATCTTAGTCACACTGTAATAAAGCTGCCCGAGTGTTATCTTAGTCACACTGTAATAAAGCTGCGAGAGTGTTATCTTAGTCACACTGTAATAAAGCTGCGAGAGTGTTATCTTAGTCACACTGTAATAAAGCTGCGAGAGTGTTATCTTAGTGACACTGTAATAAAGCTGCCCGAGTGTTATCTTAGTCACACTGTAATAAAGCTGCCCGAGTGTTATCTTAGTCACACTGTAATAAAGCTGCCCGAGTGTTATCTTAGTCACACTGTAATAAAGCTGCCAGAGTGTTATCTTAGTCACACTGTAATAAAGCTGCCAGAGTGTTATGTTAGTCACACTGTAATAAAGCTGCGAGAGTGTTATCTTAGTCACACTGTAATAAAGCTGCGAGAGTGTTATCTTAGTGACACTATAATAAAGCTGCGAGAGTGTTATCTTAGTGACACTGTAATAAAGCTGCGAGAGTGTTATCTTAGTGACACTGTAATAAAGCTGCCAGAGTGTTATGTTAGTCACACTGTAATAAAGCTACGAGAGTGTGTCACTTCTGAGCTCATTTATTTACACAAAATACTTGAGATGTGCATCAAGTCCATCTCCATTGATTACAGGCTCCAGCAGACTGCATGTTAAACAAACCAAACTCTAACTTTTCATCCTTCTGGCATTTCATCCTTCTATCGTTTCATTGTAACATTTCATCCTCCTATCGTTTCATCCTTCTGTCGGTTCTTCCGTCCCTCACTCCTCTTGTATTGTTCCTCACCTGCAGATGGCCAAGCGGAGGTTGAGTGCATCCGTGATAAAGGAACAGCATGATATGAAACTGCAGCAGCTCGAAGCTATGAATCGGGATCGTGCCTTACTGCTGAAGAACATTGCTGATGAGAGAGACAAGTCGGAGAAGCTACGGGTAAGTGCTGGAAAACAGGCAACATTTTGTTGTCACAATCTGGAATACAGATATTCCTAGTCAACTGAAAATTTAGAAGCAATTAATGTTTAATGTTTTAAAATTAGACAATAGACACACTCATGATCAATTGTTTTTACTTTAAATAAATAAACAAATAGTGTTAATTCTTCCTTTCTGCAAAATGTTTTCACTTGTTTGTCTAATGTTTGTCTAATATTTGGGTGATTTCTGTCTAATGTTTGTGTGACGTCTGTCTGATATTTCTCTGATGTCTGTCTGATGTGTGACGTTACAGGAGGCCCTCGATAAGAAGGAGAACTCTGTGGAGGACCAGGTGAGCCAGCTGACGACGTCGCAGCAGGAGATCGACCGGCAGCTCGAGGAGATGGCCATGCTGAAGGAACGCGCCGAGCAGCTCGAGAAGGAGAAGGCTCTCGTCCTCACAGGTAAAACAATGGATATACACACCCACGAGACAATACACTCACCCACGAGACAATACACTCACCCACGAGACAATACATACACCCAGGAAGAAAATACACACACCCACGAGACAATACTCACCCACGAGACAATACACACACCCACGAGACAATACACACACCCACGAGACAATACACACACCCACGAGACAATACACTCACCCACGAGACAATACACACACCCACGAGACAATACACACACACAGGAAGACAATACACACACCCAGTAGACAATACACACACCCATGAGACAATACACACACACACACCCAGGAAGACAATACACACACCCAGTAGACAATACACACACATCCAGAAGACAATATACACACCCACACCCACACCCACAAGACAATACACACACCCATGAGACAATACACACACACCCATGAGACAATACACACACACCCATGAGACAATACACACACACACGAGACAATACACACACCCAGGAAGATAATACACACACCCAGTAGACAATACACACACCCAGGAAGATGATACACACACCCAGTAGACAATACACATACCCAGTAGACAATACACATACCCAGTAGACAATACACACACCCAGGAGACAATACACACACACATACACAGAGGAAGACACACCCAGTATACAATACACACACCCGGGAGACAATACACACACCCAGTAGACAATACACACACCCAGTAGACAATACACACACACCCAGTAGACAATACACACACCCAGGAGACAAACACACACAGGAAGACAATACACACACCCAGGAAACGATACACACACTCGGTAGACAATACACACACCCAGTAGACAATACACACACCCAGGAGACAAACACACACAGGAAGACAATACACACACCCAGGAAACAATACACACACTCGGTAGACAATACACACACACACAGGAAGACAATACACACACCCAGGAAGACAATACACACACCCAGTAGACGATACACACACCCAGGAAGACGACACACACACCCGGGAGACAAACACACACAGAAAGACAATACACACACCTAGGAGACAATACACATACCCAGAAAGACAATACACATACCCAGAAAGACAATACACACACCTAGGAGACTAACCCTAACCCTCACCAATACACACACCAGAAAGACAATGCACACACCTAGGAAACAATACACACAAACAGGAAGACAATACACTTACCTAGGAGACAATACACACACACACACACAGAGGAAGACACACCCAGGAGACAATACACACACAGGAAGACACTCACACACCCAGGAAGACATTACACATACATGCACACAGGAAGACAATACACACACCCAGTAGACAATACACGCACACAAGAATACAATACACACACACAGAGGAAGACAATACACACACAGGAAGACAATACACACACACAGGAAGACAATATACACACCCAGGAAGACGATACACACACAGGAAGACAATACACACACCTAGGAGACAATACACATACCCAGAAAGACAATACACACCTAGGAGACAATACACACACCTAGGAGACTAACCCTAACCCTCACCAATACACACACCAGAAAGACAATGCACACACCTAGGAAACAATACACACAAACAGGAAGACAATACACACAAACAGGAAGACAATACACTTACCTAGGAGACAATACACCCCCCACCCCTCCGAATACACACACACACACACACACACAGAGGAAGACACACCCAGGAGACAATACACACACAGGAAGACACTCACACACCCAGGAAGACATTACACATACATGCACACAGGAAGACAATACACACACCCAGTAGACAATACACACACACGAATACAATACACACACACACAGAGGAAGACAATACACACACAGGAAGACAATACACACACCCAGGAAGACAATATACACACACAGGAAGACAATACACACACCTAGGAGACAATACACACACCCAGAAAGACAATACACACACCTAGGAGACAATACACACACCTAGGAGACTAACCCCCACCAATACACACACCCAGAAAAACAATGCACACACCTAGGAGACAATACACACCTCCAGGAAGACCATACACACACCTAGGAAACAATACATACAAACGGGAAGACAATACACACACCCAGGAATACAATACACACCCAGAAAGACAATACACACCCAGAAAGACAATACACACACACACACAGGAAGACACACCCAGGAGACAATACACACAGGAAGACACTCGCACACCCAGGAAGACGATACACATATACGCACACAGGAAGACAATACACGCACCCAGTAGACAATACACACGCAGGAAGATAATACACACACAGGAAGACAGTACACACACCCAGGAAGACAATATACACACCCATGAAAATACACACCCAACAAGACAATACACACACACAGAGGAAGACACATCCAGGAAACAATACACATACATCCAGGAAGACCATACACACCCATGAAAATACACACCTAGAAAGACAATACACACAGGAAGACATGCACCCAGGAGATAATACACACAAGTAGACAATACACACACCCAGTAGACAATAAACACACACACAGGAAGACAATAAAACACACACACAGGGAGACAATGCACATGCCCAGGAGACAGTACACACACCCAGGAAGACAATACACACACCTAGCAGACAATACACATGCCCAGGAAAAAGTAAAGTAAAGTTTGTTTTATTTAACGACGCCGCTAGAGCACATTGATTTTTTATCTTATCATCGGCTATTGGACGTCAAACACATGGTCATTCTGACACTGTTTTTAGAGGAAACCCGCTGTCGCCACATAGGCTACTCTTTTTTACGACAGGCAGCAAGGGGTCTTTTATTTGTGCTTCCCACAGGCAGGATAGCACAAACCATGGCCTTTGTTGAACCAGTTATGGATCACTGGTCGGTGCAAGTGGTTTACACCTACCCATTGAGCCTTGCGGAGCACTCACTCAGGGTTTGGAGTCGGTATCTCGATTAAAAATCCCATGCCTCGACTGGGATCCGAACCCAGTACCTACCAGCCTGTACATGCCCAGGAAGACAATACATACACCCAGGAAGACAATACACAGACCCAGGAAGACGATACACACCCATGAAGACAATACAGTCACACAGGAAGACAATACACACACCCAGTAGACAATACACACACCCAGTAGAGAATACATATGCCCAGGATGACAATACACACGCAGGAAAACAATACACACACTCAGTAGACAGTACATTCAGGAAGACAATACACACACCCAGGAGACTATACACAAACCCAGGAAGACGATACATACTCAGTAGACAAACCACCCCCCCCCCCCCCCCCCCCCCCCCCCCCGGAAGACAATACACACACCTAGGAGACTACATACAAACAGGAAGACAATACACACATCCAGGAAGACACACACACACACACACCCAGGAAGACAATGGTGTGGAAAGTATGACTTTCGTTTTGCAGATTCTAACAAACTAAGAAACAAAACATTTGTCCTAGTTTGTTGCTTAAAAAAAGCGATGTGTGGAAAGTATGCCATTTTGTCTTGCAGATTACAACAACCTGTGCAAGCAGCTGGACGAGAAGGGCCAGGAGCTGTCAGACATGCAGGACTCATACGACCTCAAGATCGAGAGCATGAAGAACGTCGTCATGCTGCAGCAGACCGGCCGCGAGCAGATCACCAAGTCCTACAAGATTGCCATCACGAGCGCCAGGTCAGTGGAATACACTACTAGTAGACACTGTTATTTAACATCACCAAGTCCTACAAGATCGCCATCTGAATGTGGTGATGAGACACAAGGAGGTCCAGCTCCAGTCATACATTTACTGTTCTCTGTTTCAGAGACTCCATATAACCATAAATAAAATGTGTTGAGTGCGTCGTTAAATAAAACATTTCTTTCCTTCCTTCCTTCCATCCTCTTCCATCCTGAGACGAGATCAAGAGTCTGAATGTGGTGATGAGACACAAGGAGGTCCAGCTCCAGTCTTACATTTACTGTTATTTGTTTCTGAGACGAGATCAAGAGTCTGAATGTGGTGATGAGACACAAGGAGGTCCAGATCTTACATTTACTGAAGACACAAGTCTGAGGTCACAAGGAGGTCCAGCTCCAGTCTTACATTTACTGTTATTTGTTTCTGAGACGAGATCAAGAGTCTGAATGTCGTGATGAAACACAAGGAGGTCCAGCTCCAGTCTTACATTTACTGTTATTTGTTTCAGAGACGAGATCAAGAGTCTGAATGTGGTGATGAGACACAAGGAGGTCCAGCTCCAGTCGTACAGTGGGGCGCTCCAGGAGCTGCAGGAGATCTTCATGTACAGCTTCTTCAAGTCCTCCAACATCCAGAGTTAACACGTGCCTCGGGAACGTACACGGCTATCTCAGATACCCGGTCCAAGCTTTTTGCATGTATATTTTATTATGTGTATTTGCATAACTTTATTTATAAAATTATATATTTTATATCTTCTGTACATTATTTGATATTTTCTGTACATTGACAAAAAAAATAATAATATATATTTAAAAATCTAAAAAATATAATATTGTCTGTTGAATAAATGTGAGTTCCATTTGATATAACCTGTCTATATCGGTATCTGATCTCCATTTACTAAAACATATATTGTATACTCCAGTGTAGTAGAAAATACTCCTGCCATTTTGGGTTTTTTCCATCTTGTCATCAGTATGGCCATTTTCTGAATGGCATGTGACCAATATTTACCAGTTTACAGTCACATTGGCTTCAAAACAGTCTATTGAGTTGATCAGTGTCTGTTGTAGACAGGTGGTTCTTATTTAGAGGGACTCTTTTTAGCAGTTTTATTGTACATAGTTCAGTTTTATAAAATATTTATCATGAAAGGATGAACACTGTAAAAGATTGAATTTTTATACTGGTCTTTCATGTACATACAATATATTCTGAGTGAAAAAGCGAAACATATAGAAAGGTTTTTGTACTAACCATCAAAATAAGTGAAAACATTTAACAAATAAGACTGAGACAAATCGTAACAAATATTCGTTTTATTCCTGAGAACAATACAATAATGTATACATCATCACAATATGGTGATTTTTGATTAAATATGATTATCACTTTACAACAATATTTATGAGTGCTGGTGAATTATTTATTTTAAGGTACTAACTGTTATAAGTATACATGTTTTTATCACTATTACTAATGAATATATTTTTTTTATGTATGATAAAACATGCTACAATTTTGTATGTATGTTAAAGTTTACAACAACCATATTTCCGAGTGCTGGTAGTTTATTAAATTTAAGGTGCTAACAATATTATAAGTATACATTTTTATCAGTGTTACTAATGAATATTTATATGTTTAATAAAACAGTCTACATCAATGTTTGTTTGTGAATGTTTTGGTTTATTTTATGTTATTATTCAGGCCTCATATTTTCAAAGCTATCTTAACACTATGATATGGGAAAAAACGTTGCAGGCAATGACATAGGTCACTGTGAGAGGTCATAGCCTAGAGTTTTAAAATAATATAGTCCTAAGATAGCTTTGAAAACATACACATGTAGGCCTAGTAAATTATATTTTTCCAAGTGTTTGGAATAGATGGTGTATAAAAATTATTTACCCCAAAAATAAGTTACCCAGTACACGATTAAAAAAAGAAAAAAACCCTGCATATATGTAGTTAACATAATAAAACTCTATATGGTGAATTTATGCAGCATTATCTGAAAGTGAGTGTCCATGAATGTTGCTAGTGTGTTACAGAGTGGTATTTGTAAACCAAACTGGAATATGACTTCATCATTCGGAGACATTCAGCCTCACACATTCCAAGATTGTTGTTTTTGTTTTTAAACATTTTACTGCACACATGCGTATAGGTTAACCACAAAGGTGGCAGTCTCAAGATTGGCAGTCTCCAGTTTTACCAAATCTGTCAATTGCTTCACTTTATTTGTAGGTAGAAGTAAATTTTGATTTTCTTCATGACAAACTAGAAAACGAATGGGTCCCAAGCCCAGATATTGCTTGTAATATATTGCACACTTTGGAAGCCCACATTTATTACCACCTGGAGAAAATTCACATCACAACAAATTACTACAACAGCAAAATATAATAATTCAAATCATTTTGTCCTATAGCAGATGAAATTTGTTTGAAATGTGCATGCGATATAACTTGGCTCAGGTATTTCTGTTTTGTTCTGAATTTAAGACACTTTTAAACTGTTACAATGACCATCATGAAATAAATAATGGAGAGAACACAAATATGTAGTTACAAGAACCATTGGAGCCAATAATTACAAATTAATTAGTAAGTGATTTCTGATACACAAAATACACGTAAAAATATGTACAGAACCCAAAAGCTAACATGGTTAATCAATTATTAGATAACATAATATAACGCTGCATAGGCGTATTTGCGGTGGTGGGAGGGGGCAGGGGCACTGCCAACAAACTGAAAATAATACACCGACTCCCTAAGATAAAATCAAAATAAAATATAACTGCCTCCACCCTCCACCCCCATTAACCAGTAGCTGACATCTTTCAATGCCTATGCACTGGTATAATAAATTGGGAGTCTGTTAGTTATATTGCTTGACAATAGAATACTAACATTCAGCTGCTACCTGTATATACAAACATGGACGGAGTGAGCTACAATGTACAAGTATGTAGCTAAAGAGGAAAATAATGTTATTGTAAAGCTACAATGGAGAATGTGAGATACTATTGTTAATAACAATCAAATAACAGTTGCATAACCAGACACATGAACTAGGATTAATAACACAAAACCACTGGTAAAACTATGGAAGGAATGTACAGCTACATGAGCTATTTGGTGTAACATAATACAATAATGTAACTACACAGTAAGACTATCTATACATGTATTGCTGGATAAAGTGAGCAATGGAACGTTCAACAATTACATCACATTTTCCTAAACAGATTACCTTATAAATAAAGTGAGACATTGTTTGAAAAACGTTATGTTCACCTAACACATACCCCTGCCTTGCACATTTAACCCCTCCCACTAGAGCATTACGTAATTGTTGAACGATCCCTATGTTGTTAAATAATAAAATAGCATACCTAGATGTACACAGTAAAAGACAATCTATTCACAGGTGGGTACGGTGACCTGATAGAGTTGTTAAAGTAATGTTGGTAAAAGTATTCTGGAGGGAATGTAAGTGACTATCACACATGCTGCTGAATAAACAAACAACTCTGAAAAACGAAGCCAAAACAAATACAGGCTTGAGAAAAAGAACAGGGCCTCGTTTCACGACGCTGTCTTGGCGATAAAATCACCAGAAGGGCATACGGTTGTTAAGCACTTCAGGTGATGTTAGTGCGAAAATCGCTTCGTGGTACGGGACCCAGAATGTTGACTTACATCACAAATGAAAAACAATAAAAGCAATAATCACAGAAGCAGTAAAAATCACAGAACACAATCGGACTTCTTAAATGCACAGATCAATATGTATAAATACGATAAAATGTAAACATCAAACAAAGAAGTTGGTATATAAGTATGCACCATAATACAACTGAAAAATGCAAGTTCATTTGTTTATGTACAAATAAAACAGTTTTATTGTTATTCATTAACAAATCAGATGTCCTAAATAGCATAATAACTTTGCTTTGCTGTAGAAAGCTTAAAGCCATAAATCACAAGATAGTCAAATCTTGTCACTGGTCGTACATTCAATCACAAAAACACTGGATGGACTTTTCAATTACAAATTGCTGATCGGCGATTTTTTTAAAACATATTTTTTTAACAAAACCGCCGATATTGCCACTTTGGTTGGTTCCTGTACTGTAAATTTATCATACATGTACTGACGGAAAGAAGTAAGCGGTCACACAAAAGTAGTAACAGCAAAATTGTTAAACATATTATGCAATCTATTTTATAAATGCCAGCCAGTGATGGCAGCCTTGACTTTATATCAACATTAATAGAACTAACATGACCTAATTCTACAAAAGGAAAACAGGGCCCATGTTGTCAAAGCTATCTTGGCGTGTTCTGTAGTGATGTCATAGCTTACGTCGGTTTTACGATTTCATAGCGCTAACATAACTTCGAAAATATGGGCCATTTTTATTATGTGGATATTACTGAATGGACAAAGGGCATTTGAACAACTATTTGAATTTAAAGGTAAAAAAGCTGTAATAAAAGAAAATATTTTACATTGCCTAAAACTTTCAGTAAAACATACTAGGGGTGGGATGGGGTGGAGGGAGTAACAAGGAACCAAGACACAAAATGAACATTAAAAAATACATATTAAAATATATATATATATATTAATTGAAATTCTTGTATGATTGTGTAGTAGTGCGTAAGAAAGACACAGTGACTAAACTGAAAAATGTATGACATCAAAAATATCATTTTGCATTTTGTCAGTATTAACAATCTTGCCTTCCACATTTCTGTGCGTTTGAGCTAAAACGATGAATGAGCTCTAATGAAAACATCAAGTTGCACTGCAGTGTAAAACTGACCAGAAACCTGCAAAATGGGCAGGTCATGGAAATCTGCAAAAGGAGACACAACCAGACGTCTCTATCAAAGTAAAGGAAAACTTGAGGCTTTTCTGACGACTTCAGAGAAACACAAAGGGCCACATTCACGAAGCCAGTTTTTCTTAAACACGTGTTTAAACATAGTAAATGTTTGTAGTTACACACGGGTAAGTCTAAAACACGTGTTTAAACATAGTAAATGTTTGTAGTTACACGCAGGTAAGTCTAAAACACGTGTTTAAACATAGTAAATGTTTGTAGTTACACGCAGGTAAGTCTAAAACACGTGTTTAAACATAGTAAATGTTTGTAGTTACACGCGGGTAAGTCTAAAACACGTGTTTAAACATAGTAAATGTTTGTAGTTACACACGGGTAAGTCTAAAACACATGTTTAAACATAGTAAATGTTTGTAGTTACACGCGGGTAAGTCTAAAACACGTGTTTAAACATAGTAAATGTTTGTAGTTACACGCAGGTAAGTCTAAAACACATGTTTAAACATAGTAAATGTTTGTAGTTACACACGGGTAAGTCTAAAACACGTTTTTAAACATAGTAAATGTTTGTAGTTACACGCGGGTAAGTCTAAAACACATGTTTAAACATAGTAAATGTTTGTAGTTACACGCAGGTAAGTCTAAAACACGTGTTTAAACATAGTAAATGTTTGTAGTTACACACGGGTAAGTCTAAAACACATGTTTAAACATAGTAAATGTTTGTAGTTACACGCGGGTAAGTCTAAAACACGTGTTTAAACATAGTAAATGTTTGTAGTTACACGCAGGTAAGTCTAAAACACATGTTTAAACATAGTAAATGTTTGTAGTTACACACGGGTAAGTCTAAAACACGTGTTTAAACATAGTAAATGTTTGTAGTTACACGCAGGTAAGTCTAAAACACATGTTTAAACATAGTAAATGTTTGTAGTTACACGCGGGTAAGTCTAAAACACGTGTTTAAACATAGTAAATGTTTGTAGTTACACACGGGTAAGTCTAAAACACGTGTTTAAACATAGTAAATGTTTGTAGTTACACACGGGTAAGTCTAAAACACGTGTTTAAACATAGTAAATGTTTGTAGTTACACACGGGTAAGTCTAAAACACATGTTTAAACATAGTAAATGTTTGTAGTTACACGCGGGTAAGTCTAAAACACATGTTTAAACATAGTAAATGTTTGTAGTTACACGCAGGTAAGTCTAAAACACATGTTTAAACATAGTAAATGTTTGTAGTTACACATGGGTAAGTCTAAAACACGTTTTTAAACATAGTAAATGTTTGTAGTTACACGCAGGTAAGTCTAAAACACGTGTTTAAACATAGTAAATGTTTGTAGTTACACGCAGGTAAGTCTAAAACACATGTTTAAACATAGTAAATGTTTGTAGTTACACGCGGGTAAGTCTAAAACAGTCTTTGTAAATTAGACCCACAACGTTTATTGCTGTTTAATAGTGATAAATTCATGACCAAATAGTTTGTAGTTACACGCGGGTAAGTCTAAAACAGTCTTTGTAAATTCGACCCACAACGTTTATTGCTGTTTAGTGGTGATTAATTCAAGACCAAATACATATAGCTTTGGATGTATTACAATAATTGTTAAAACTATTATGCATCTGAACAAGGGGTGATGTATGCATGCCAGGTGTTGCCCACTTGAATCCACCACTGGGAGTTTGTATTTAAAATTCGGTTCATACCTTCATTGTGTTTTAATGCAGGAAGAGATGAAATGAATAAGTTACAATGATTATAATATATCAAAGAAGGTTGATATATACTATAACATGTGCATAGTGTGTAGTAAAGAAGGTTAATATATACTATAACATGTGTGTAGTAAAGAAGGTTGATATATACTATAACATGTGCATAGTGTGTAGTAAAGAAGATTAATATATACCATAACATGTGTGTAGTAAAGAAGGTTGATTAGCACTCGGATAAATAAAACAAATGCAGGTGTGTGCGCACAGGTCAGGGGAGTGTTTTGGGGTCAATTCCCCCCCCCCCCCCCCCCCAACAAATTTTCTTCTGTTTTTTTCAGATAGCATAACACCTGTCTCCCCCCCCCCCCCCCCCCCTCCCCGTTCTAAACAAATTTTGTTCTTTGTTTTTTCAACATATATACATGTATGGGGTAGCATAACACCCGTCCCCCCACCCCCCTTAAAAATGTAGCTCACCACAGCACAGAACCCCCATTGCACAATTTCCTGCACACATTCCAGACATGCTTGTCAAACCCACCTTTTGTTTCCAAACATCTGACAAATCTGAGCTAGACTTACAAAAACGTTAGTTCAGGCTCAAATCTTTCATATCACACACATATAATTTATATGGCGTTAAGACTTTTTTTGGACTGTTAAGAGTTGAATCTAGATTCTGAAAGTTTTATATTAACTTCATGGCCTGGGCCGTACTCACAAAACTTCACAGTCTGGACTCTAATCTTTAATGACTTCGCATATAAAATATGCAATTTATATTTATCAAGAGATTATTAAAGAATTGAGTCTCTATTTTAAGTTTTATAACAACAGGATTCTGGGTTTTACTAATAGAAATCCTCCTTCATAGTCCATTCCTTGACGTGGTGAGGGGGCTGGTATGTCTCAGTGACCCAGAGAGCTATGCCAGCAGGAGCTTTCGCATCTGTTAGGGACACCCAGGTTGGACTGGTCAATGGGTAGAGGCTAGACTGATATGGACTACGGGTGAGGTAACCCTAACAGAAACCTCGAGTGCTGAAGTCAGAGGTATTGGGTGGCACCGCGCACTCTACACAATACAATACCATGCATCAACAGCTATTGTACAATACCATGCATCAACAGCTATTGTACAATACCATGCATCAACAGCTATTATACAATACCATGCATCAACAGCTATTATGACTACTAAGAGAAATTTGCAGCACACACCATATTATTACCTTTGAGAAAATTATTTATGTGTTTGCAATACTTACTTCAAAAAAGGTTTTGAAGTTTTGGCAAGGTTGTCGTTGCAGCCACAAATCACTGTTTTCACAAATGTAACAAAAGGAAACATGATCCCATAAAATATACAGCATCACACTAATATCACATGGAACACAGTTTAGTGTATACATGTTGACTTATTCCCAAACGTGTATCACTTATCTCTGGAACTTGATAAAACACAATTGACCAACATATACATACACACACAAATATTACTCTCAGAAAATTAATTATCCTACAGTAAGCACTGAGTCATTCTTTCAGTAAATTAAACCACTACAGTAAATACATCAATACATGGGTGTAAATATTTGTAAACATTACCAGGGGATATGACAAAATATTACAGCACAGCACATGAAAAAATATACATTAAAATAGGCAAGGATCATTCAACAGTTATGTAATGCAAAATCTAAAAAAAATGTATTCCCCTCTTCCCCATCAAACACTAAGACCATTCCCCGTAACATTTACCTGACAACCCCCCCTCCCCTCCCCCAACTTTACATATAAATATGATGTAATTTGATCAACATTATTGGATTTTTTGTGTGTATTTACAATTGTCTGTTTAGTAATAAATACAAGAAGAAAATGATATTAAATGATAAAATGGAAATGACTGGTTACATTTTACTTCATTTACAAATATCGATCCCCATCGGTGGGCCCATTGGGCTATTTCTCGTTCCAGCCAGTGCACCACGACTGGTATATATCGAAGGATGTGGTATGTGTTATCCTGTCTATGGGATGGTGCATATAAAAGATCCCTTGCTGCTAATCGAAAAGAGTAGCCCATAAAATGGCAACAGCGGGTTTCCTCTCTCAATATATGTGTGGTCCTTAACCATATGTCCCGACACCATATAACCATAAATCAAATGTGTTGAGTGCGTCATTAAATAAAACATTTCCTACCTTCATTTACAAATAAAAATAGTTTTGAAAATGTTATGCAACTCTTCACGTCTCCATGTTTTGCAATATCCCATGATACCCTCTATTCTCTGTTTTATCATAACTGCTTACTTTTGTATTTAATTATCTATTATTATTATTATTATCACTAGCATCTGTCTCTATGTTATTATTGCTGTCATCTTTGAATATATTGCTTTTCAAATTTGTAGGGAAAGGTTCTAATATAGACTTTAGTTGACCAAACCCACCATCATGAAAAGACAGAATAAATATTGTTTAAAACAGAACCCTCTCCCCACTAGAGTGTCACATAATTGTTGAATGGCCCCATACAAGAAAAACAATCAGCAAAATAAACAAAATATAAAATCATAAAACAAATTGAAATATCACATATAACATGAAGACCTCGGACTTCTTCTATCACATACATCGTAGTATGACGCTGTTGGACTTGCTATTTGCGCGGAGTGGACGACCCTTCACTGGGGAATGTACCGGACATGTTCAGCATGGCCAGATACACGGGGTTGTTTGGACCGAGTGAACACTCGCTGACCTGTGACATGTCGTCCGGCGTGTGGATGTCGTCCACGTGGAAGGTCGTGTTGCAGCTCACGTTTGTGTTGCCGAACGACGTGTTGTTGAGACTGGTGGGAAGCAGATGTTGGGCTCGGATCTGAGACCGCGCTATCAGCTCGTTGATCGCCTCAATTCGACACTTCTGGCTCCTAAAACATCAACATTATCATCGTCAGTTTAATCAAATAAAAACTTTCTATAAACCATCGGGCAATTAGCTTAATGACTGCTTCAATACGACACTTTTAGCTCCTAAAACATCAACATTGACATCGTCAGTTTAATCAAATGAAGACTTTCTATAAACCACCGCGCTATCAGCTCGTTAATCGCTTCAATTCGACACTTCTGGCTCCTAAAACATCAACGTTATCATCGTCAGTTTAATCAAATAAAGACTTTCTAAAAACCACAAAATGTCAATATATAACTGACATCATCTGGGGAAGATGACATAAAAACAAGAGTGCAGTTCTTAAATCATAGTAAACTGAACAAAATTCAAAATCCCCAAGACAGTCTTCAATGGAATGTCAAAATGTATTGTAGGCTTTTTAAACAATATAGCTGATGCAGTAAAATAAAATTTATGTTCCCTCTCAAATACTTTTCATTCAAAGTGACTTGTTAAAGCTTGTCACAAGAGAGAATTATTGTAACTGAGGCACAAATTTGATAATAATTAGTCACTTGTTTATTATTCTATATATATATAACACCTACATTGTTTTTGTACATGTATGTATATATATTATATATAACACCTACTTGTATGTATATATTATATATAACACCTACTTGTATGTATATATTATATATTACACCTACTTGAGTATATATATAACACCTACTTGTTGGGTGACGGACTGGCCTGTCTCATGTTGAGGACCTGGGCTCGCAGCCTGGCTGTGTCTTCCTCGACTGCCTGCAGTGAGTTCCGCGTGATGCTGTGCAGCGCCCTCTCCGTGCTAACCTCTGTCGTGAGCTTGTCGATCTGTCTGCGGTACGACGTCGCCAGTCTCGACTCGTGGTCCTTGGCGCTCGACTCGGACAGTCTGCGCGACTCGAGGTGCTCATGCATCTGCTGACTCAACTCTCGGACCATTTTGTCCATCTCCAACCTCAAAGAAAAAACACTCACATAGACAAAGGAAATTAATATTCTAATGCAACTCATTTGTAAGAACAAATCTGAATAATTAAAATCTGAGTGTCTGCAATTCAATGTGTGTCAGATCATCCAAAATGCTTGTATTGGCTCAAACTTCACGTTATGTCCTAAAGTATAATTTTCCTTTTGTACCAAAATGACTGGGAGTGAAAATCACACGGGCTTCTCTTACCACATTGTTTTATCTCCCGATTCAGATTCACACTTCTTTGCCAAAAACGTCTTCAGTTTTTTCAGTTCTTCTTCTTGTGCCTCAAACCTGCGTTAAAATACATTCATGTGTTACATATTATGATGCTATATCACTGGTTTGTGATACACATTCATAAAAAATATAGGGACACATTGGTATGTTATATGAAGGGTGGTAACAAAAAACCCACCTTTATAATAGCAATAACACATGAGTTTATTAAAACTTTTTATTATTAACATTGCAAAAGATCATTTCAGCCATTACATACAAACTACAGGGACTGTATTGTGTATAAAAACGCATATTACACATATCTGGACCAGCCCGAGAACTCACACATGTATATACATGTATATGAATACGTAATTAAGCTACATATAAAACTGTAGTTTTTATTTTGTATTAGTAGATAATGTTCTAATATATTGAGACGATATTGTGAATTTAGTAAATTAACTGTAGGTGTGTTTGTATTCTTTATTATTATCCACATGGTTAAAAATATCTTGGTACATATCAAGGTGATAAGTCCCACTAGAATGCCAAGTGGGACGTAACACTTCGACATCATAGCAATGACATCATCGATTGATGCACTACAACATTACAGGAACATCAATCAAGCGAGTTAAGCGATATAAATTAATATCAATCATGGGTAATAAATATAATATTAAACTCGCTATCATTTCGTATCATGTTTATGTCCCTCGTAAAATAATTTTTACTGTCACATGCTAATGCTCGTGACAAGTGAAAATTATTTCACTCAGGACGTAAACATGATATGAAATGGAAGCTCATTTAATATCCTATAACTGCCAAATGATGTTCAAATATGATGCGGTGACATTGTAGGTTTGACTGATGATGCTGATGCATCATCTCACATGTACTCACCTGCAGAACTTTCTACTTATCCAAGGTGTGGGGGGATCCAGTCTTAATTCTACTTGTCTAAGGTGGGGGGTCGAGGGACCTAGTGTTACTTATTTAAGGTGACGGGAGAGCTAGTCTTAGTTTCTACTGGACACAGGTGGGGTGGTGGTGGAGAGCTAATGTTAGTTTTTATCCCTGAGAAACTTGTACATTTATGCTGAACTCTGAAACACTGAGTGTGTACCATACCTGGTGCCGAGTGTGTACCGTACCTAGCACTGAGTGTGTACCATACCTGGCACCGAGTGTGTACCATACCTAGCACTGAGTGTGTACCATACCTGGCACCGACTGTGTACTGTACCTGGCACGGGTGTGTACTGTACCTGGCACGGGTGTGTACTGTACATGGCACAGAGTACCATACCTGGCACTGAGTGTGTACTGTACCTGGCACTGAGTGTGTACCATACCTGGCACCGAGTGTGTACTGTACCTGGCACCGAGTGTGTACCATACCTGGCACCGAGTGTGTACTGTACCTGGCACTGAGTGTGTACCATACCTGGCACCGAGTGTGTACTGTACCTGGCACGGGTGTGTACTGTACATGGCACAGAGTACCATACCTGGCACCGAGTGTGTACTGTACCTGGCACGGGTGTGTACTGTACCTAGCACAGAGTACTATACCTGGTACCGAGTGTGTACTGTACCTGGCACCGAGTGTGTACTGTACCTGGCACTGAGTGTGTACTGTGTACCGTACCTGGCACCGAGTGTGTAGTGTGTACCGTACCTGGCGCCGAGCGTGTACCGTACCTGGCGCCGAGCGTGTACCGTACCTGGCGCCGAGCGTGTACCGTACCTGGCGCCGAGAGTGTACCGTATCTGGCGCCGAGCATGTACCGTACCTGGCACTGAGTGTGTACTGTACCTGGCACTGAGAGTGGACTGCATCTCTTCCTCGATACGGAGCGAATCGATGGCCTGGCGCAGTTTGTTACTGTTGTCATGGAGACTCTCCTGAAGGTCCAACAGCTCCGTGTTCAGCTGAAACACAGAGAACAGGAATCAGGTTCTGACACTTGATTCAGAGAACAGGAATCAGGTTCTGACACTTGATTCAGAGAACAGGAATCAGGTTCTGACACTTGATTCAGAGAACAGGAATCAGGTTCTGACACTTGATTCAGAGAACAGGAATCAGGTTCTGACACTTGATTCAGAGAACAGGAATCAGGTTCTGACACTTGATTCAGAGAACAGGAATCAGGTTCTGACACTTGATTCAGAGAACAGGAATCAGGTTCTGACACTTGATTCAGAGAACAGGAATCAGGTTCTGACACTTGATAAAACATAAAGTTCAAGGACATTTCCAGGACTTTTTTCCCCCAGGACATTATTATTCATAGGCTATTACATTTGAAACATTTGGTAATTTTGACTCGTAGTCTTCAGAGGAAGCCTTCCACATTTTTCCAGTAGCAGCAAGCGATCTTTTATAGATTCTTTCCCAGACAGGACAACATAATCTTTGATATACAGCGAAACCCCTCAAAACCGGACGTTTTACAGAATCCCTTTTTAAAAACCAGCACAGAACTTAACCTCTCTAAACTGGATCCCTCTTAATACTGGACATTTGTCTTGGTCCCCTAGGATGTTCAGTTTTGAGGGGTTTCACTGTACGAGTCATGGACAGCTGATTGGGATGGGAATTTTGTTTTTAAATCAGAGAATGAGTCCACTGAGGTGGTTTGATCCTACGACGCAAGCACCTCAACCACCTGAGCTAACAGGGGCATGAATACCGAAAGTTAGAGAAGATCCTTGGCCTCACTCACACAGGCTGCACATTTCAATTGCTTCATTATACCTATTTTCGTGCTTATATCCAATCAAGGTTGAAGTATGCTGTCCTGGGCATAAACCTCAGCTAACTGAGCTGTCTGTCCAGGACAGTGGCTTAGTGGTTAGTGAGAGAGAAGTCAGTGTAGTTGTTAAACTTGCTCTGGGTGGGAGCCCAGTCTTAAGTCGAGAAGGCTTAACCACTACACCAAGACCGGTGCATTGTGATTAGCATCAAGGTTATCTTTTATATTAACATTTCCCATGGACGGGACAGTACACACCATGGGCTTCCATAGACCAGCCAAGGAACACCAGATGGGATGTGATATGTGATATAACCAGATGAAGGGAGATAACTCTGTGAACCCACCTTGAGATTGTCTTTATTCTTGGCGGCCAGCTGTTCCCGCGCTTGCTCCAGACTCACGGACAGGAGATGGACCTGCTGAGTTAACTTCTCTCTGTCCTGTTCACCAGTCTCGCTACAACACAGGAAAACACCCACACGTTTTCAATACATATACATCTGAACTTTACAGCCACTGACCCCGATATTCTGATACACTTAATGTTTTCTTCAGAAACTGTCCAAAGTTTTTCCATTGCAAAACAATTTTTAGGATTTTCTGTTTTCTCAAAAATACCCTGGAAATATTAACTACTTTGAAAGTTTTTTGAGACAAATCTAAACATAATATTTTAAATTATGACACCTTAATTAGCCCCTACCATTTTTTTAAAAATCAACTACGAATTATACAATGTCATTAATTTATTAAATAATCTGTTTTTCCCTCTTTAAACTTTGGTAAAAAAACTAACTTTAGCCAGCATCTTTTATTAAAAAAAACCGGCATACAATTACTCCTGACACATTGTGAAATTGTAAGAAAAAAAGTTACATTTTCTGCCTGAGCTCCAGGGTGGTCTTGTGTAGCTTTATTTCAAACAGCTGTTTCTCTGTGTCGAGGGCCTGCTGTAGTTGTACCACCTCCGCCTGTAAGCAGAACACAAATATCTCGTACTAAATCTAAATACCAAACACACACTATCTAATATGAATATAGAGCAACAAGTTTGCAGTTCTAACGACATCCAGTCTCATCACAGTGACCTGTTCAGTTTCATAACGGTGACTTTTCCAATTTTGTGACTGACCTTTACAATCTCACAACAGTGACCTATCCAATCTGACAACAGTGACCTCTTTAGTATCACGACACTGACCTTTTTAGCTTCAAGGCAGTGACTTTATCGGCCTCATGACCATGGCCGTTCCAGTCTCATAACAGTTACCTCTCCAGTCTCACAACAGTGACCTATCCAGTTTCATGACAGTGACCCATCCAGTTTCATCATAGTGACCTATCCGGTCTCACAACTGACCTATCCAGTTTCATAACAGTGACCTATCCAGTCTCACAACAGTGACCTATCCAGTTTCATGACAGTGACCTATCCGATTTCATGACAGTGACCTATCCGATTTCACGAGTGACCTATCCAGTTTCAAGACTGACCTATCCGGTCTCACAACAGTGACCTATCCAGTCTCACAACAGTGACCTCTCCAGTCTCACAACAGTGACCTATCCAGTCTCACAACAGTGACCTATCCAGTCTCACAACAGTGACCTATCCGGTCTCACAACAGTGACCTCTCCAGTCTCACAACAGTGACCTATCCAGTCTCACAACAGTGACCTATCCAGTCTCACAACAGTGACCTATCCAGTTTCATGACAGTGACCCATCCAGTCTCATCATAGTGATGTAAATCTCACCTGTAACATATTTGTTTTCTCCTGCTTTGCCTTGACGGCCGTCTTGAGGCTGTGAGCCAGAACCTTGGTCTCCTGTAGCTGTGTGGAGAGAGTGTGGACGTGCTCCGTTTCTGTTTTCAGCTGGGACTCGGCCACGCCCAACTGTTTCTGTAACTCCAGGATCCGCTCCTCACATTTCAGCTGAAACACACACAGACAACAACTGTAAGGTGCAGATCTAGGGGAGGATGCCGTATGTGTATAACACTTCCCCGAGTTTCAAAGTGTCCCCAAAATGCAGTGGTTTTAACCGTTTAACCCTTTACTTTCTTCACTACTATCACTTCTGTCTGGATGACTGGTCTACAGTGTTGAAAAGGTTAACATATGTATGAATATAATAGGTTTTATTTCCTTTCAGTGGGAAAGATATTATTTCTGGTCAGCTGGGTGTTGTTGGAAGGAGAAACCTGCTGCATCAACACAGCCTACTCCTACAGAAAAACAGCAAGGGATTTGTAGCTGAACTATCACATAAACAGGACAGTACAAACCATGGACCATACCAGTTGTGCAATACTGGGCCCATATTTACGAAACGATCTTAGCACTACGAAATCATAAAACCATCGTAGGCTACGACGGCATCCCGGGCTTCTAGATTATGGTAGCCTACTCCCGTGGCTAGTGATATTCAATGTTGGGCTGGTAAATAACTACTATTACCATGCCCGACGGCTACTAAAACAAAAGTTGTCAAATGCTGCATTTAAGTGTATTTTGTAAATATGAATGTCCTGTCCCCACTCCTACATCCTATCGCAATCTTAGTGTTTTTAAGATCTATCTCCCTCTTTAGGGGACATATCTGATTATTACTATTATTTAGCTAGTGGATTTTTAATTGTGGCTAGTATATTTTTTAAATGACTGATCCCATGGCTAGTGGATTTTATACAAATTCTAGAAGTTCTGCACGGTCACCACAGCACACGCAGCCATAATGATGTCATATCTAATGATGATTTTACGATTCTGTAGCACTAAGATGGGTTTGAAAATATGGGCCCTGGTTAATATGGGCCCTGGTTAATATGGGCCCCGGTTAATATGGGCCCCGGTTAATATGGGCCCTGGTTAATAGGGTGTGTGTGTTAAAAAACAGAAAACAAAGAAAAACAATTCCATCAATGGCATTTAATCATGCCACCTGTAACACCTCAGACGAGCACCGTACCACTGAGCTACGTCCAACATCCTAGCCAGGAATGACTTAAAAAGAAGAATACCTTTTCCCTCCTGATGTCATCGATGTCGGACATGGCCGACTTCAGTTTCTCCTCCGCGTGCTTGCGAGCGGTGCATTCTTCAGTGTAAGCAGAGCCTGTGTGGTCCACTGACAGCACCAGCGACCGGTTTTCTACCTGCAGTTGGTCGAACTTCGAATGGACAGAGTCCAGTGTCTGTTGTGTGGACTGTAACTTCTGCTCCATCTGTGATAACAACAACAAGACATTATGATAGTACATGTAAAGGAATGTCTGTTTCACAATTTTAATAGTTAATAACACTCAGAATTAAAAAAATATAAAATAATAAAAATGTAACAAAAATATACTGTAATTAGTGTATTTTGAATGAATGAAAGGATCTGCAGTAAATGAGATGTTCACATTTCTCCTGCCTGTAATTACCGTTAAGATTCACACCACAGCTTCTCCACTTGTATAAATAATCATTACAATCTAACAATGTCACGACAAACACTAAGGCTGGATTCTACAAATCCACTGGCCCTTGGTCCCGGCTTGTTAATGTTTGGTCTGGGCTAGTGGAAATCATCAGCTGTGTTACTATAATACATAGGACACAAGCCAAAGCTTCTGAGGAGTTGGTAATGTTCTTAAACATTTGTCTAACGCTAACTAACTTAAAGGTATATCAACATAACACCAGCTTCCACATCCTGACATCCAACAGACGATGATTAATAAATCAATGTGCTCTTGTGGTGTCGTTAAACAAAACTAACTTTGGTGCTGCCAACCATCTGATAATAATACAGGACCTGATATATTACAATAATAAAATCATCAATTTCATACTTTAAACAAGAAGAGAAACATGTTTTTCCCACCATTTGTAAACTTCAAGACCGTGTATACCAGCGGGTTACGCCTACTGACTGTGTCACGACGACTGACGACATTTACCCGAGAACTGACCTGATTCAGAGCTTCCTTCAAGTGGGAAACCTTCGTGTCTTTCTGCGACTGGAGATCGGAGATTCTGTGATTGAACTCGAGAGTGTGGCAACTTGCCAGTTCCTTCTGATTGCGAAGATCCTGCTGCAGGGTGTGGCACTGAATCTGGCTCTCACTCAACTCATCCTGCAAACACAAACACGGAAATACGGAAACGTCATTCATTTATACATTTACCTTAGTTTCACACCCAGCAGATGATATATTTTAATGCTGGTATGTTCATGACATTCATTCATTCATTCAATAAATTGTCATCAAGCGATACTTAAGCCCACCAAAAGCCAGAGATATCAAATGAGCAAAACGATACTGGTCAATGAGGCTGTATGCTCATCTGATAGCTTTTGTGCACTTGTGATTTCAGTGTTTGTTTGTTTGTTCTTTTAACTAAGTAAACTTGTAAGGAAATTCTCCACTGAGGGGGTTTGATACTGTAATCCAGGCACCTCAGACGAACGCTCTACAAACTCATCAAATACATCAGAGAGAGGGTCCACAGAGGGAATGTGATTCTCCGAACCAAACACCTCAGATAAGCATTCTACTGACTCTGCTAGATCAAAGCTCCGGCCCACTATTAATCAGAGACGGATTCAGTAAGGTTCTATCTGCCGACCCAAGCACCTCTGACCAGCACTCTACAAACTCATCTAGATCCCAGCAAAAACAAGGGTCTACTAAGAAGGTTCAATCTCTAGCCCAGCACCTCAAAGAAAGGCTCTACTGGCCGAGCTAGATCGAAACCCAGCCCACTGCTAAACCTGGGTCTACTAAGAAGGTTCAATCTCTACCCAGCACCTCAAAGAAAGGCTCTACTGGCCAAGCTAGATCGAAACCCAGCCCACTGCTAAACCTGGGTCTACTAAGAAGGTTCAATCTCTACCCAGCACCTCAAAGAAAGGCTCTACTGGCCAAGCTAGATCGAAACCCAGCCCACTGCTAAACCTGGGTCTACTAAGAAGGTTCAATCTCTAGCCCAGCACCTCAAAGAAAGGCTCTACTGGCCAAGCTAGATTGATCCCCAGCCCACTGCTAAACCTGGGTCTACTAAGAAGGTTCAATCTCTAGCCCAGCACCTCAAAGAAAGGCTCTACTGGCCAAGCTAGATCGAAACCCAGCCCACTGCTAAACCTGGGTCTACTAAGAAGGTTCAATCTCTACCCAGCACCTCAAAGAAAGGCTCTACTGGCCAAGCTAGATCGAAACCCAGCCCACTGCTAAACCTGGGTCTACTAAGAAGGTTCAATCTCTAGCCCAGCACCTCAAAGAAAGGCTCTACTGGCCGAGCTAGATCGAAACCCAGCCCACTGCTAAACCTGGCTCACACAGAAGTTAATTTGTTAAAGAGAAAAAGTCTCACAGATTATTTGCCTTGAAACATACACTACAGGGTGTAAATTGCTCTTCAGCTAACACTACCATAAGTGTCTTACAACTGGTTTTCTTATCAAAGTTAGTTTGTTTTATTTAACGATTACACAAGAGCACATTGATTTATTAATTATCAGTCATTAGATGTCAAGCATTTGGTAATTTTGATAAATGTCTTAGAGAGAAGTTTTCCATTTGTCCATTAGTAGCAAGGGATCTTTTATATGTACCATCTCACAGACAGGACAACACATACCATGGTCTTTGATATACCAGTCCTGGTCCATTGGCTGGAATGAAAAATAGCCCAATGGGCCCATCGATGAGGGTCGATCCAAGACAGACCATGCATCAAATGAGCGGTTTACCACTGGGCTATGTCTTGTCCCGGTTTGCTTATCAAAGGCATTGGTATGTGATGTTCTGTCTGTGCTAAAGTGCATATAAACTATCTTCTGCTGCTAATGGAGAAATGTAGCTAGTTTCCTCTGAACTGTGTTTGATATCCGACAGCTGATGATTAATTAATCAATGTGCTTGTTAAAGAAAAGAAACATTAACTTTTACTACCACACACGAGTATACATGCCCTCAACCACACAAACGCTACCACACACGAGTACACATGCCCTCAACCACACAAACGCTACCACACAGGAGTACACACACCCTCAACCACACAAACACTACCACACACGCCCTCAACCACACAAACACTACCACACACAAGTACACACGCCCTCAACCACACAAACACTACCACACACGAGTACACACGCCCTCAACCATACAAACACTACCACTCACGAGTACACAACCACACACCCTCAACCACACAAACGCTACCACACATGAGTACACACGCCCTCAACCACACAAACGCTACCACACATGAGTACACATGCCCTCAACCACACAAATGCTACCACACACGAGTACACAAGCCCTCAACCACACAAACACTACCACACACGAGTACATACGCCCTCAACCACACAAACACTACCACACACAAGTACATGCCCTCAACCACACAAACACTACCACACATGAGTACACACGCCCTCAACCAGACAAAGGCGACAGCTGACGATAAAACATTAACTTTTACTACCACACACGAGTACACACGCCCTCAACCACACAAACACTACAGTTGATGATAAAACATTAACTTTTACTACCACACACACGCCCTCAACCACACAAAGGCTACAGTTGACGATAAAACATTAACTTTTACTACCACACACGAGTACACACGCCCTCAACCACACAAACGCGACAGATGACGATAAAACATTAACTTTTACTACCACACACGAGTACACACGCCCTCAACCACACAAATGCTACAGTTGACGATAAAACATTAACTTTTACTACCACACACGAGTACACACGCCCTCAACTACACAAACGCTACAGTTGACGATAAAACATTAACTTTTACTACCACACACGAGTACACACGCCCTCAACCACACAAACGCTACAGTTGACGATAAAACATTAACTTTTACTACCACACACGAGTACACACGCTCTCAACTACACAAACGCTACAGTTGACGATAAAACATTAACTTTTACTACCACACACGAGTACACACGCCCTCAACCACACAAACACTACAGTTGATGATAAAACATTAACTTTTACTACCACACACACGCCCTCAACCACACAAAGGCTACAGTTGACGATAAAACATTAACTTTTACTACCACACACGAGTACACACGCCCTCAACCACACAAACGCGACAGATGACGATAAAACATTAACTTTTACTACCACACACGAGTACACACGCCCTCAACCACACAAATGCTACAGTTGACGATAAAACATTAACTTTTACTACCACACACGAGTACACACGCTCTCAACTACACAAACGCTACAGTTGACGATAAAACATTAACTTTTACTACCACACACGAGTACACACGCCCTCAACCACACAAACGCTACAGTTGACGATAAAACATTAACTTTTACTACCACACACGAGTACACACGCCCTCAACCACACAAATGCTACAGTTGACGATAAAACATTAACTTTTACTACCACACACGAGTACACACGCTCTCAACTACACAAACGCTACAGTTGACGATAAAACATTCTATTGTACCTGTAGCCTCTGGTTGGCTTCTTTGAAGGATATCATTTCATTTCTGTGAGACTCGAGGAGGATCTGCGACTCCGCCACCCGCGATTCCATCCTCGACATCTTTGATTCCATTTCCTTCTTCTGCCTAAACACAAAACACAAACTCTACTGAGATAACAGAACACCTTCATAATAAATTTCAGATAAATAGAAAATAACTAGTTAATGACGCCGGATATCTGCTTTATCCAATGAAGGTAAGAATGGAAAATTCAACAAAAATTTGCCAAGCAGAATTTCTCATTCGGCCTTAACAGGATAAAGCAGATATCCGACGTCAAAAACTAGATATTATGTTTATCCTGCAAGCCATATAAATTAAGGGGAAAAGATATTATTTCTGTTATTTCAGCCACATTGTATAATGACCTCGAGGTCAAATGAGCAATTTTGTGTAATGTAGCTATGAGTGACGTCAAAAGTCATATCCTAGCTGCTAGTAACAGGATATGACTTTGCTTTATCTGTCATCAAATTGTGTCAATAGTTTGGTGGCTGTAGGATAAATACTCTTAATTCTGTTGTAATAGTCTTAACCTATTCAGGTAGTTTTGGATGGAATAAACCACAAAATACTCTTAATTCTGTTGTAATAGTCTTAACCTATTCAGGTAGTTTTGGATGGAATAAACCACAAAATACTCTTAATTCTGTTGTAATAGTCTTAACCTATTCAGGTAGTTTTGGATGGAATAAACCACAAAATATTCTTAATTCTGTTGTAATAGTCTTAACCTATTCAGGTAGTTTTGGATGGAATAAACCACAAAATACTCTTAATTCTGTTGTAATAGTCTTAACCTATTCAGGTAGTTTTGGATGGAATAAACCACAAAATACTCTTAATTCTGTTGCAATAGTCTTAACCTATTCAGGTAGTTTTGGATGGAATAAACCACAAAATACTCTTAATTCTGTTGCAATAGTCTTAACCTATTCAGGTAGTTTTGGATGGAATAAACCACAAAATACTCTTAATTCTGTTGCAATAGTCTTAACCTATTCAGGTAGTTTTGGATGGAATAAACCACAAAATACTCTTAATTCTGTTGCAATAGTCTTAACCTATTCAGGTAGTTTTGGATGGAATAAACCACAAAATACTCTTAATTCTGTTGTAATAGTCTTAACCTATTCAGGTAGTTTTGGATGGAATAAACCACAAAATACTCTTAATTCTGTTGTAATAGTCTTAACCTATTCAGGTAGTTTTGGATGGAATAAACCACAAAACTCTCTTAATTCTGTTGTAATAGTCTTAACCTATTCAGGTAGTTTTGGATGGAATAAACCACAAAATACTCTTAATTCTGTTGTAATAGTCTTAACCTATTCAGGTAGTTTTGGATGGAATAAACCACAAAATACTCTTAATTCTGTTGTAATAGTCTTAACCTATTCAGGTAGTTTTGGATGGAATAAACCACAAAACTCTCTTAATTCTGTTGTAATAGTCTTAACCTATTCAGGTAGTTTTGGATGGAATAAACCACAAAACTCTCTTAATTCTGTTGCAATAGTCTTAACCTATTAATGTAGTTTTGGATGGAATAAACCACAAAATACTCTTAATTCTGTTGCAATAGTCTTAACCTATTCAGGTAGTTTTGGATGGAATAAACCACAAAATACTCTTAATTCTGTTGCAATAGTCTTAACCTATTCAGGTAGTTTTGGATGGAATAAACCACAAAATACTCTTAATTCTGTTGCAATAGTCTTAACCTATTCAGGTAGTTTTGGATGGAATAAACCACAAAATACTCTTAATTCTGTTGTAATAGTCTTAACCTATTCAGGTAGTTTTGGATGGAATAAACCACAAAATACTCTTAATTCTGTTGTAATAGTCTTAACCTATTCAGGTAGTTTTGGATGGAATAAACCACAAAACTCTCTTAATTCTGTTGTAATAGTCTTAACCTATTCAGGTAGTTTTGGATGGAATAAACCACAAAATACTCTTAATTCTGTTGTAATAGTCTTAACCTATTCAGGTAGTTTTGGATGGAATAAACCACAAAATACTCTTAATTCTGTTGCAATAGTCTTAACCTATTCTGGTAGTTTTGGATGGAATAAACCACAAAATACTCTTAATTCTGTTGTAATAGTCTTAACCTATTCAGGTAGTTTTGGATGGAATAAACCACAAAATACTCTTAATTCTGTTGCAATAGTCTTAACCTATTCAGGTAGTTTTGGATGGAATAAACCACAAAATATTCTGATAACAGAGACTGCTACTAGTCTATATTATAATTCCAGTTAATATTATCAATTATATACTCAAACAGGTTATTTGAGTTATTCTAAAAAGCCGAACTATTAGTTATGTTTTTTACATTCAACAAACATAGAATTTTTCTTGACTAAAGATTATTTCAGTTTTATTTTTACTCTAGCTATGGCAGACACCAGGGCCCCGTTCCTTGAAGTGATCTCAGCGGTAAGATTATTTCAGTTTTATTTTTACTCTAGCTATGGCAGACACCAGGGCCCCGTTCCATGAAGTGATCTCAGCGGTAAGATTATTTCAGTTTTATCTTTACTCTAGCTATGGCAGACACCAGGGCCCCGTTCCATGAAGTGACCTCAGCGGTAAGATTATTTCAGTTTTATTTTTACTCTAGCTATGGCAGACACCAGGGCCCCGTTCCATGAAGTGATCTCAGCGGTAAGATTATTTCAGTTTTATCTTTACTCTAGCTATGGCAGACACCAGGGCCCCGTTCCTTGAAGTGATCTTAGCGGTAAGATTATTTCAGTTTTATCTTTACTCTAGCTATGGCAGACACCAGGGCCCCGTTCCATGAAGTGATCTTAGCGGTAAGATTATTTCAGTTTTATCTTTACTCTAGCTATGGCAGACACCAGGGCCCCGTTCCATGAAGTGATCTTAGCGGTAAGATTATTTCAGTTTTATCTTTACTCTAGCTATGGCAGACACCAGGGCCCCGTTCCTTGAAGTGATCTTAGCGGTAAGATTATTTCAGTTTTATCTTTACTCTAGCTATGGCAGACACCAGGGCCCCGTTCCATGAAGTGATCTTAGCGGTAAGATTATTTCAGTTTTATCTTTACTCTAGCTATGGCAGACACCAGGGCCCCGTTCCTTGAAGTGATCTTAGCGGTAAGATTATTTCAGTTTTATCTTTACTCTAGCTATGGCAGACACCAGGGCCCCGTTCCTTGAAGTGATCTTAGCGGTAAGATTATTTCAGTTTTATCTTTACTCTAGCTATGGCAGACACCAGGGCCCCGTTCCTTGAAGTGATCTTAGCGGTAAGATTATTTCAGTTTTATCTTTACTCTAGCTATGGCAGACACCAGGGCCCCGTTCCATGAAGTGATCTTAGCGGTAAGATTATTTCAGTTTTATCTTTACTCTAGCTATGGCAGACACCAGGGCCCCGTTCCATGAAGTGATCTTAGCGGTAAGATTATTTCAGTTTTATCTTTACTCTAGCTATGGCAGACACCAGGGCCCCGTTCCTTGAAGTGATCTCAGCGGTAAGATTATTTCAGTTTTATCTTTACTCTAGCTATGGCAGGGGGGGGGGCCGGGTCCTGACACCAGGGCCCCGTTCCAGACACCAGGGCCCCGTTCCATGAAGTGATCTCAGCGGTAAGATTATTTCAGTTTTATCTTTACTCTAGCTATGGCAGACACCAGGGCCCCGTTCCATGAAGTGATCTCAGCGGTAAGATTATTTCAGTTTTATCTTTACTCTAGCTATGGCAGACACCAGGGCCCCGTTCCATGAAGTGATCTTAGCGGTAAGATTATTTCAGTTTTATCTTTACTCTAGCTATGGCAGACACCAGGGCCCCGTTCCTTGAAGTGATCTTAGCGGTAAGATTATTTCAGTTTTATCTTTACTCTAGCTATGGCAGACACCAGGGCCCCGTTCCTTGAAGTGATCTTAGCGGTAAGATTATTTCAGTTTTATCTTTACTCTAGCTATGGCAGACACCAGGGCCCCGTTCCATGAAGTGATCTTAGCGGTAAGATTATTTCAGTTTTATCTTTACTCTAGCTATGGCAGACACCAGGGCCCCGTTCCATGAAGTGATCTTAGCGGTAAGATTATTTCAGTTTTATCTTTACTCTAGCTATGGCAGACACCAGGGCCCCGTTCCTTGAAGTGATCTTAGCGGTAAGATTATTTCAGTTTTATCTTTACTCTAGCTATGGCAGACACCAGGGCCCCGTTCCTTGAAGTGATCTTAGCGGTAAGATTATTTCAGTTTTATCTTTACTCTAGCTATGGCAGACACCAGGGCCCCGTTCCTTGAAGTGATCTTAGCGGTAAGATTATTTCAGTTTTATCTTTACTCTAGCTATGGCAGACACCAGGGCCCCGTTCCTTGAAGTGATCTTAGCGGTAAGATTATTTCAGTTTTATCTTTACTCTAGCTATGGCAGACACCAGGGCCCCGTTCCTTGAAGTGATCTTAGCGGTAAGATTATTTCAGTTTTATCTTTACTCTAGCTATGGCAGACACCAGGGCCCCGTTCCTTGAAGTGATCTTAGCGGTAAGATTATTTCAGTTTTATCTTTACTCTAGCTATGGCAGACACCAGGGCCCCGTTCCTTGAAGTGATCTTAGCGGTAAGATTATTTCAGTTTTATCTTTACTCTAGCTATGGCAGACACCAGGGCCCCGTTCCTTGAAGTGATCTTAGCGGTAAGATTATTTCAGTTTTATCTTTACTCTAGCTATGGCAGACACCAGGGCCCCGTTCCTTGAAGTGATCTTAGCGGTAAGATTATTTCAGTTTTATCTTTACTCTAGCTATGGCAGACACCAGGGCCCCGTTCCATGAAGTGATCTTAGCGGTAAGATTATTTCAGTTTTATCTTTACTCTAGCTATGGCAGACACCAGGGCCCCGTTCCTTGAAGTGATCTTAGCGGTAAGATTATTTCAGTTTTATCTTTACTCTAGCTATGGCAGACACCAGGGCCCCGTTCCTTGAAGTGATCTTAGCGGTAAGATTATTTCAGTTTTATCTTTACTCTAGCTATGGCAGACACCAGGGCCCCGTTCCTTGAAGTGATCTTAGCGGTAAGATTATTTCAGTTTTATCTTTACTCTAGCTATGGCAGACACCAGGGCCCCGTTCCATGAAGTGATCTTAGCGGTAAGATTATTTCTTTTATCTTTACTCTAGCTATGGCAGACACCAGGGCCCCGTTCCATGAAGTGATCTTAGCGGTAAGATTATTTCAGTTTTATCTTTACTCTAGCTATGGCAGACACCAGGGCCCCGTTCCTTGAAGTGATCTCAGCGGTAAGATTATTTCAGTTTTATCTTTACTCTAGCTATGGCAGACACCAGGGCCCCGTTCCATGAAGTGATCTTAGCGGTAAGATTATTTCAGTTTTATCTTTACTCTAGCTATGGCAGACACCAGGGCCCCGTTCCATGAAGTGATCTTAGCGGTAAGATTATTTCAGTTTTATCTTTACTCTAGCTATGGCAGACACCAGGGCCCCGTTCCATGAAGTGATCTCAGCGGTAAGATTATTTCCGTTTTATCTTTACTCTAGCTATGGCAGACACCAGGGCCCCGTTCCTTGAAGTGATCTCAGCGGTAAGATTATTTCCGTTTTATCTTTACTCTAGCTATGGCAGACACCAGGGCCCCGTTCCATGAAGTGATCTTAGCGGTAAGATTATTTCAGTTTTATCTTTACTCTAGCTATGGCAGACACCAGGGCCCCGTTCCTTGAAGTGATCTTAGCGGTAAGATTATTTCAGTTTTATCTTTACTCTAGCTATGGCAGACACCAGGGCCCCGTTCCTTGAAGTGATCTTAGCGGTAAGATTATTTCAGTTTTATCTTTACTCTAGCTATGGCAGACACCAGGGCCCCGTTCCATGAAGTGATCTCAGCGGTAAGATTATTTCAGTTTTATCTTTACTCTAGCTATGGCAGACACCAGGGCCCCGTTCCATGAAGTGATCTCAGCGGTAAGATTATTTCAGTTTTATCTTTACTCTAGCTATGGCAGACACCAGGGCCCCGTTCCTTGAAGTGATCTTAGCGGTAAGATTATTTCAGTTTTATCTTTACTCTAGCTATGGCAGACACCAGGGCCCCGTTCCTTGAAGTGATCTTAGCGGTAAGATTATTTCAGTTTTATCTTTACTCTAGCTATGGCAGACACCAGGGCCCCGTTCCATGAAGTGATCTTAGCGGTAAGATTATTTCAGTTTTATCTTTACTCTAGCTATGGCAGACACCAGGGCCCCGTTCCATGAAGTGATCTTAGCGGTAAGATTATTTCAGTTTTATCTTTACTCTAGCTATGGCAGACACCAGGGCCCCGTTCCATGAAGTGATCTTAGCGGTAAGATTATTTCAGTTTTATCTTTACTCTAGCTATGGCAGACACCAGGGCCCCGTTCCATGAAGTGATCCTAGCGGTAAGATTATTTCAGTTTTATCTTTACTCTAGCTATGGCAGACACCAGGGCCCCGTTCCTTGAAGTGATCTTAGCGGTAAGATTATTTCAGTTTTATCTTTACTCTAGCTATGGCAGACACCAGGGCCCCGTTCCTTGAAGTGATCTTAGCGGTAAGATTATTTCAGTTTTATCTTTACTCTAGCTATGGCAGACACCAGGGCCCCGTTCCTTGAAGTGATCTTAGCGGTAAGATTATTTCAGTTTTATCTTTACTCTAGCTATGGCAGACACCAGGGCCCCGTTCCATGAAGTGACCTCAGCGGTAAGATTATTTCAGTTTTATCTTTACTCTAGCTATGGCAGACACCAGGGCCCCGTTCCATGAAGTGATCTCAGCGGTAAGATTATTTCAGTTTTATCTTTACTCTAGCTATGGCAGACACCAGGGCCCCGTTCCATGAAGTGATCTTAGCGGTAAGATTATTTCAGTTTTATCTTTACTCTAGCTATGGCAGACACCAGGGCCCCGTTCCATGAAGTGATCTTAGCGGTAAGATTATTTCAGTTTTATCTTTACTCTAGCTATGGCAGACACCAGGGCCCCGTTCCTTGAAGTGATCTTAGCGGTAAGATTATTTCAGTTTTATCTTTACTCTAGCTATGGCAGACACCAGGGCCCCGTTCCATGAAGTGATCTTAGCGGTAAGATTATTTCAGTTTTATCTTTACTCTAGCTATGGCAGACACCAGGGCCCCGTTCCATGAAGTGATCTTAGCGGTAAGATTATTTCAGTTTTATCTTTACTCTAGCTATGGCAGACACCAGGGCCCCGTTCCATGAAGTGATCTTAGCGGTAAGATTATTTCAGTTTTATCTTTACTCTAGCTATGGCAGACACCAGGGCCCCGTTCCATGAAGTGATCTTAGCGGTAAGATTATTTCAGTTTTATCTTTACTCTAGCTATGGCAGACACCAGGGCCCCGTTCCTTGAAGTGATCTTAGCGGTAAGATGATCTAAGTGTATAAAGTAGTTATCCACTTAAAATGACATCCCTTGTTTTTAAGCACTACTACAAATTTTTCACTATTAGAGCCATTTTTTGATAACTGAAATGAGACATTATTTTGATTTTATTGTTTAGAGTATCCATTTCCATACCTCCCAAGTGTTTCTGGTCATCCTGGTGTTTCTAATACCACAAAATGCATTTTTCATAGTTTTAAAAAATGCATGTGCATCAGAAATATCTGTTCTATTTTTAAGGATATTTCACCATTTCAATGACTACTCTTGATTAATTTTATTGTAACTGTATCTAAATGTGTTACAGGTTTGTGGATCAACTAAACATAGTGTCCATTTTCACAGGTTGAAACCAGAGTCTGCACCTTTAAGTTGATCTTAGTGTTAACACTGCTTCGTGGACCGGGGCCCAGAAGGAAGGAAATCTTTTATTTTACGACGCACTCAACACATTTTATTTACGGTTATATGACGTCGGACATATGGTAAAGGACCACACAGATATTGAGGGAGGAAACGCACTGTTGCCAGTTCATGGGCTACTCATTTCAATTAGCAGCAAGAGATCTTTTATATGCACCATCCCATAGACAGGATAGCACATATTACGGTCTTTGATGTACCAGTCGTGGTGCACTGGCCGAGATGAGAAATAGCCCAATGGGCCCACTGACGGAGATCGATCCCAAACCAACCGCGCATCAAGTGCTTTACCACTGGGCTACACACACACACACACACACACACACACACCCCCCCCCCCCCCCGAGCCAAGAAGTATAAATATTAAGTTAAAACACTGTACATGGAAAGCTCGTGAAGCTCTTGTAGTGCACGGCCGTACGATGACAGCTGCAGTTCCTTCTTCTTCAGCTCTTCATTTAGATCAACAATTTCAGCTCTGAAAGTCAAATTACATTAAGATCAGCAAGTAATATATCACTTTACTCCATTAAGGTCAACAATTTCAGCTCTGAAAGTCAAATTACATTAAGATCAGCAAGTAATATATCACTTTAATCCATTAAGGTCAACTATTTCAGCCCTGAAAGTCATATTACATTAAGATCAGCAAGTAATATATCACTTTAATCCATTAAGGTCAACTATTTCAGCTCTGAAAGTCAAATTACATTAAGATCAGCAAGTAATATATCACTTTAATCCATTAAGGTCAACTATTTCAGCCCTGAAAGTCATATTACATTGAGATCAGCAAGTAATATATCACTTTAATCCATTAAGGTCAACTATTTCAGCCCTGAAAGTCATATTACATTAAGATCAGCAAGTAATATATCACTTTAATCCATTAAGGTCAACTATTTCAGCTCTGAATGTTCAATATTACTTTGCTAACAGCACCAAATTCAGCTGAGAATGGTCAATAATTTACTTTTATAAGTCCCAAATATATATATTCTAAGATAGATCAACAATTGCATCTCTGAAAGTTCAAGTGCAGTCAATTATTTCATTATATCTACCACCAAGTCCAAATGTTTTTAAAATTTGTTCTTAAAATCAACATGTTACATCACAGATACCACCAAGTTCCTCTGAAAAGTAAAACATTAATACTCCAGTCAGAAATGGGTTTCTACTTTCTATCATGAAGTCTGACAGGTGATTCTACAATAAAGTCTGACTACTTACTGAGCCAGCTGTAGGTTTTTCGCCAGTGACTTCCCATCATGCTCTCTCGACCTGTCAGACAGGTGATTCTACAATAAAGTCTGACTACTTACTGAGCCAGATGTAGGTTTTTCGCCAGTGACGTCCCATCATGCTCTCTCTCGGCCTGCTGGAGCTGCACCTCTTTCTTTAAACTTTCTATTTTCGACTCGTACGATTCCTTAAGGTCCGCAATCTCTTTATCCTTCTCTCCAAGTTTTCTACACATGGCCTCGTAGTCTAAAATATAACACTAACTGATTATGGATTCATATGCCTCGTAGTCTAAAATTAAGACTAAATGATTATGGATTCATATTCCCCGTAGTCTAAAATATAACCTAAATGATTATGGATTCATATGCCTTGTAGTCTAAAATATAACACTAAATGATTATGCATTCATATATTATTTGTTTTTGTCTGACATCCAACAGCCAATGTATGTTTTTGCTGGGTGTCATTAACAGATCAAACTGTTTAAGAGGAGCCATCATTCTCTCTCCCCATCATTTCATTGCAACTTATTTTCATGCTTATATCCAATTACGGTTCAAGCACTCTCCCCATCACTCACCTGAGACTAGTTCAAGGTGAGTAATTTTTATCTCCCCTTACCATGTGAATTTATATGCTATCAATAACATAATTTATTATCCATATGGTTCAACATAACTGGGTTAAAAATAATATATGAAGCACACATGTAATAACAAGTGCATTGATGTAATTTTGGAAAGCGACGTCATAACATGACATTGCTTCTCCAGTCCTAGATCAGACTGTGCATTTGAAATACGACGTCATTTCATTGTCTCCTTCTAGTTGTGGCTGAAACATTTTGAATTGGGTCTTGTTATTCATAAAGAAAGTAACAATAATAAAATGGATAATAAAGAAATTATTACACTCGTGTGTGAGGCATACTGATTTTATGACACTCGTGTCAGGATTCATTTATTACCTTTGCTCTCACTCGGGCAATACAAAAATCCTGTCAATCGTTTTGTAAAATCAGTACAACACACAAGCTCGTATAATAATCTCTATATCTTCAATTGTTCTTCATAATCTAAGCAATTAATCACTCCTATCAATTTTTTTTCATGGTGAAGTGTCCACATTAAACATTGTTATATGCATAGTGTATGCATGGGTTAAACACTACTTCGACACTGAATGTTGTCAATCTCTCATTCTGCTAATTATTTTACTATCTAATTAAGTGTTGACACAAGAAATTCCTGAGATTTAAATTTAAGTTTTACCCTGATATAAGTAAGACTTTTCATTCTTCAGCTGGTCAATTTTCTCCTGTAGCTGACCAATCTTCTCCTGTTTGGAATCAAGCTCTTTCTCCGAGGCTTTCAAGTCATCGGTAAGTTTGTGTACCAGTTGCTCCTGACGACCAACTTCTTCCTGTGAACATTCACCAAGACCAGAGATAAAAACAATTAGGGCACCAGTCACGTTGGAAGGGCACAAAGACAAAACTGGTTGCAAGCATATTTGGCAACTAAAAATCAAATTAAAAAAACTTTCGAAAATTGTTTTGCCAAATCATCAATAGTTATTGATATTATTAAAATTATTTTTCACAATTAAAATACATACATATGTATACAACATGGGATTTTAAAAGTAGCAAAAACCCAGTTATTTTCTCACAAACTATCAATTACCAGTATTACATGAAATTATTCGAAATCAGTGCCTGGAAACTTCAGTGACCAAATACCGATAGACGCAGAGAACATTTGTAAACCTTCACCCTAAGTTGCTCTGAGTTTTTTCTCTCGGCACTGAGATTGTTCACACTCACTAGGTACTTACCCTAAGTTGCTCTGAGTTTTTTCTCTCGGCACTGAGATTGTTCACACTCACTAGGTACTTACCCTAAGTTGTTCTGAGTTTTTTCTCTCGGCACTGAGATTGTTTAGCAACATGGACTGCTCGTGTTTGAGGGCCTCCAGTCTGTGACTGGTTGTGGTAAGATCCTCCTTTTTCTGGGAAGCACTCATCTTCTCCTCAGCCAGCTGATGGAAAACACGAAACAATATAATTAGCAGAGTCAAAGACTTGATTTTATTACCTGTATAAGGCTCGCAATAGCAAGTAAAATATGACCTACTGTTATGTTTTCAAAATAACAGGCCAACAGAACAATGTCCTGGTAAAAAAAGATATGTCCTGCTGGAAATATGAAAGTATGTGGTTTGTGATCATGTTTGAAAAACTAGGACTTCTGAGATATATTTCAGAGCAGTATGGAAATTTGTTTTGTTTAATGACACCACTAGAGCACATTGATTTATTAATCATTGGCTATTGGATGTCAAACATTTGGTAATTCTGACATATAGTCTTAGAAAGGAAATCCACTACATATTTCCATTTGTAGCAAAGGATGTTTTATATGCACCATCCCACAGACAAGACAGCATATACCACGGACTTTGATATACCAGTCGTGGTGCACTGGCTGGAATGAGAAATAGCCCAATGGACCTGATGACAGGGATCGATATCAAACCGACTGCACATCTAGCGAGCACTTGACCACTGGGCTACATCCTGTCCTAAATAGACAGCACTACATACCAGTTGTTTTGTCATGTACTTTACTGCACAAGTTTATAGTGTGCAAGAATATTATACCATGACACTGTGTATAAACGAGTGCAATAAATAACATGGCAAAACAACTGCTATGTGGTTCTGTATTTATTACATACCACCTTTCTATATTATGATTAACAAAAGTTTAATAAAATAACAAAACTTACTTTGTCTAGATTTTCTAAGTTTGTTGAATTTTATGGAATTACGGAACACTAAGCATTCTGGCTAAGAACATGAATGTCATTCCTGGCTAGGGACATGACATCATTTGGGTGAACGCGTATTACACATGCGATATTGTGTATCACACAAATGTTCAATACAATATTTTTGTATTGCACGGCCAGAATTGTCTTTATTACTATAGTAAGACTAAATGGGTGTGTAACAAAACCGACTCACCGACGATCGCTCCATATCAAGTCTCGTCTCGAGCGTTGTGTTTATGGACGTCAGGTTCCGGACATCTTCGTTCAGATGGTCGACCTTCACCTTCAACTGTTCGTTCTCTGCCTCCAACCCACTCAACTGACGTTTCACATGCTGTAGGTCTGTCTCCATGGAGACCAGCAGGGTCTTCTTCTCCTGCAGCTCGGCTGCTGTGTGTCTGAACGTCTGCTCGGTCTGTTCAATCTGTTAATAAACACGGCAGGACATTGTGACGGTTTTATCATCATCAATACACAACCTGAACTTACTGCATTCCCACCAAATAGTGAAGAATATCGTCTGCCCCACGGAGAATGAAAGCATATTTCATCAACTGATTTATCATGTTCAATCTGGTAAGTTAATAAATGTCACTAAAAGTTTTCTAAAAATTATAAAAATGAATCCATTAATTTCTATTTTAGGGTACATAATTTTACCCTTCATAACCTCTTGCAGAAACCCTTCCTAAAAATCTTTCATGTTGAGATCTGGACTAATGTTACAGAAGAAAGGAAGGAAATGTTTTATTTAATGATGCACTCAACACATTTTATTTACTGTTATATGGTGTCAGACATATGGTTAAGGACCACACAGATATTGAAGGAGGAAACCCGCTGTCGCCACTTCATGGGCTACTCTTTTTAATTGGCAGCAAGGGATCTTTTATATGCACCATCCCATAGACAGGATAGCACATACCACAGCCTTTGATGTACCAGTCGTGGTGCACTGGCTGGAGCGAGAACTAGCCCAATGGGCCCACTGATGGGGATCGATCCCAGACCGACCGCGCATCAAGCGAGTGCTGTACCACTGGGCTACATCCCGCCCTGACTGATGTTACAGATGCACATAGTAATATAGCTTCACATAGTAATATAGCTTCACATAGTAATATAGCTTCACATAGTAATATAGCTGCACATAGTAATATAGCTTCACATAGTAATATAGCTTCTTTTTTTTATAAATATAAACTGATAGTAACAATTGAGAAAAAAGCCCACTATGTGGCCTCGGACAGGATATAAAATATGCCGGTGTACTGCACGAACCTTCCTGATGAAGTCTGCGGACTCGGTCTTCTGTCTGTGGTGGACATCTCTCTCCGCCATCAGCTCCTGGTGCAGCTTACGGATCTCCTTCTCCAGACCACACTTCTCCGTAACGAGGTGCACGTTCGTCTCGATAACCACAGTGTTCTCCTTCATCTAGAATCAAGGTCAATTAGTTACATCAGCCTGTATGTTGGTTCACGACTCAGTTGTTACCTCTAAAGTGAATTTCTGAGGTGATTTGAACTACGGAACCTCAGTTTGTCTTGATAACCAGTGTTTTCCTTCATTTAGAATAAAGGTCAACTTACAGTTATCTGGCGGATTTAGCATGATTCAATACTTCTACGAATCCAAGATTTTTGGTTAGAAGGTTAAGATTATGAGACTGACTTTCCAAATTTCTATGTTAAATCAGGTCTGATTCTGGCAGAATCCTAAAACCAAATCCCCAAATTCAATGCCTGGTAATTAAATCTATACTGGTTCATGATTTAGTTGCTACCTCTAAACTGGGTTTATGTATAACAGATCAGACAATCTCCAATGAGAGCCCAGCAATGTTATAATTAAGCTAACAGGGAAATTCAATGAGCTTGTATACCACAGCGTTATCCAGTCTCTAGAATAGAGTTTAAATTAGTCACATTTAACCTGTATCGTAACCAGATGCAAGCAATTATTTTAGAAAACACCGATCGCTATATCCCAACTGCATGTGTATGGCGCAACAGGTTAATTTAGTCGAGCACATAACACAATACTGATGGGAACTGTTTGTATTTTTTGTCAAGTTACCGTATACGCAAATATGTTCGCGAATAAAATATACAGCGAAAATCACGAACACGTTGTTAGCACCGCAAATTTAATTACGCGCGAACTTATTTCCAATTTGGTATATTATTATTTACCTTATAATATATAGTCTTATCTCTACACGCCCAACACATATCAGGATCAAGCAGTCAGTGGTCCGCAAGTTCACGTGATTCTGTAAACCTGCCTGGTCACATGGATTTGATCCAAATGACACACATTTGGGCGGAAGTCTGTTGTTACGTAATCTCAGTTTTGTTTGTTTTCTTTGTAACCTTAAATGGAATTTTGTGAGTATCACCAATAATGAAAAGTTATTACTTATGATATTTGCTTTTTTCAATGTTCTGTTTAGCATGTGCGTGTTCCATCGATAACATGACAAGAGTCTTATCAGACATACATACAACATTGACGTCTCACTGGCTATCCAGAGATCGGGCCTGGGACAGACATGCTCGAAACTCTAGTGGTATATGAGCATGTAAATAAATATTGGTAATAGTAATGGTATCGCTGACTGCATAGTGAACATGTCCAAGTATGTGCGTGAAATCGTCATTGAAAACAGTTTGGCAAATGAAATATGAGATTTTTCTTTTATTATCGGGGGACACAGTCGCGAAAATAATTCCTCGCGAAAATGTAAAATGAAAGCCTGATCGCGAATTATTTTAGCCGCGAACATATTTGCGTATACGGTAGTTAAATCGTTGATATCTATAGAATGAGTTAGTTTATAATGATTATTTTTAGAATCAGATTCTTAGTTAAACGGTTGATATCTATAAAATGAGTTGGTTTATAATGATTATTTTTAGCATCAGATTCAATAGAATGAGTTACCATTTAATGATTAACTTTAGAATCAGTTCGTTAGTTAAACAGTTGATATCTATAGAATGAGTTAGTATTTAATGATTACCTTTAGATTCAGTTCGTTAGTTAAACGGTTGATATCTATAGAATGAGTTAGTATATAATGATTACCGTTAAAATCAGTTCGTTAGTTAAACGGTTGATATCTATAGAATGAGTTAGTATTTAATGATTACCTTTAGAATCAGTTCATTAGTTAAATGGTTGATATCTACAGAATGTGTTAGTATTTAATAATTACCTTTAGAATCAGTTCATTAGTTAAACGGTTGACATCTACAGAATGGGTTAGTATATAATGATTACCTTTAGAATCAGTTTGTTAGTTAAATGGTTGATATCTATAGAATGAGTTAGTATTTAATGATTATCTTTAGAATCAGTTTGTTAGTTAAAGGGTTGATATCTATAGAATGAGTTAGTATATAATGATTACCTTTAGAATCAGTTCATTAGTTAAACGGTTGATATCTTCTTTGTTGAACTGATTTTCATTTCGAAGAATTTCAACTCGGCGTCGAAGAAAACTGACTTCCATGTTTGGGCGACTGAAAATAACATCAATTATCACACATACAACTCACCAACCAAGGGACAACCAGGAACATGACATTTAGCTGAATTTGTTTTGTAAAAATCAGAATTAAGAAGATCTCATTATATTTTCTACAATTTAAAACCATACAATTAGAGATCATTGTCCATTTAGGTTTTTCACTATTGTGTGCATTCGGCTTCACACAAGTATTTGAATAACATGATAGAAAGTGACAGTTGTAAATTTGAATAACATGATAGAAAGTGACAATTGTCAGTTTGGATAACATGATAGAAAGTGACAATTGTGAATTTAAATAAAATGATACAAAGTGACAATTGTCAATTTAAGTAACCTGATAGAAAGTGACAATTGTCAATTTGAGTAACCTGATAGAAAGTGACAACTGTCAATTTGAGTAACCTGATAGAAAGTGACAATTGTTAATTTGAATAACATGATAGAAAGTGACAGTTGTCAATCTGAATAAAATGATAGAAAGTGACAGTTGTCACAGAACAACCCACTTGAGTTTATCTGACATCATCTCCACTTCTTTGTCTTTAGACATCAGCAGCAGTTTTAAAGAATTTAACTCGGAAACCAGCTGAAAATAAGCACAAACAATTTGGTATCATTTACACAATTTACAAAATTGAATTAAGTTGTGGGGTTGTTTAATATGTCTAGAGCATCTGTGTCGACAGATGCAGTTTATTTGTGATTGTTCTAGTGTTTGCAACTGCTCAAACTTCATTATATTTCCTAATATATGTATTTTTTCATATGTATGAAATTAGTGGGAGGTAAAATCTATTTTGGACTAGTAAGATGATCAGAAAGAAAGAAAGAAATGTTTTATTTAACGACGCACTCAACACATTTTATTTACGGTTATATGGCGTCAGACATATGGTTAAGGACCACACAGATTTTGAGAGGAAACCCGCTGTCACCACTACATGGGCTACTCTTTCCGATTAGCAGCAAGGGATCTTTTATTTGCGCTTCCCACAGGCAGGATAGCACAAACCATGGCCTTTGTTGAACCAGTTATGGATCACTGGTCGGTGCAAGTGGTTTACACCTACCCATTGAGCCTTGCGGAGCACTCACTCAGGGTTTGGAGTCAGTATCTGGATTAAAAATCCCATGCCTCGACTGAGATCTGAACCCTGTACCTACCAGCCTGTAGACCGATGGCCTAACCACGACGCCACCGAGGCCGGTAGTAGGATGATCAGAAACATATTGAATATACAAACACTGATGTTCTCAATAAAAAAACGTATTTAACGCGACATTTCAGTCATTAGAAGGACTCCATTCAGGGATTGATTCAGGCATTCTGTGGGTCCGAACATAGGCCCCGTCCCAACACAAAGAGGCACTGGAAATTCACAATTTCTACACTAAAGATTCTCATAATATATATTTAATTATGTCAGTTGTAACAAATTAATTTAACAGTGGTGTACTGCATCATACAGTGGCCTGAAAACATATTCTAATTATGATTAAGTTGCACTAATGTTTCTAAACCCATCAGACATGGGGCACTAGTGAAAAATTCCGGATACATCCCTGCTATTAGTTGAAACATGTTACAAGGTTAGCAAACTCAGAGCTGTTTGCCTCTACCAGCATTCCATAACAATATACTGACAGTCAACCCGAAAAACATGGGACATCAACAACTGTAATATTCTTAGGTCACTAGACACCACTAGACAAACATGGGACATCAACAACTGTGATATTCTTAGGTCACTAGACACCACCTGACAAACATGGGACATCAACAACTGTGATATTCTTAGGTCACTAGACACCACCAGACAAACATGGGACATCAAGAACTGTGATATTCTTAGGTCACTAGACACCACCAGACAAACATGGGACATCAAGAACTGTGATATTCTTAGGTCACTAGACACCACTAGACAAACATGGGACATCAACAACTGTGATATTCTTAGGTCACTAGACACCACCTGACAAACATGGGACATCAACAACTGTGATATTCTTAGGTCACTAGACACCACTAGACAAACATGGGACATCAACAACTGTGATATTCTTAGGTCACTAGACACCACCTGACAAACATGGGACATCAACAACTGTAATATTCTTAGGTCACTAGACACCACCTGACAAACATGGGACATCAACAACTGTAATATTCTTAGGTCACTAGACACCACTAGACAAACATGGGACATCAACAACTGTAATATTCTTAGGTCACTAGACACCACCTGACAAACATGGGACATCAACAACTGTCATATTCTTAGGTCACTAGACACCACCAGACAAACATGGGACATCAAGAACTGTGATATTCTTAGGTCACTAGACACCACCAGACAAACATGGGACATCAAGAACTGTAATATTCTTAGGTCACTAGACACCACTAGACAAACATGGGACATCAAGAACTGTGATATTCTTAGGTCACTAGACACCACTAGACAAACATGGGACATCAAGAACTGTGATATTCTTAGGTCACTAGACACCACCAGACAAACATGGGACATCAAGAACTGTGATATTCTTAGGTCACTAGACACCACTAGACAAACATGGGACATCAAGAACTGTAATATTCTTAGGCCACTAGACACCACCTGACAAACATGGGACATCAACAACTGTAATATTCTTAGGTCACTAGACACCACCTGACAAACATGGGACATCAAGAACTGTAATATTCTTAGGTCACTAGACACCACTAGAGGACATTGGTTTATTAATCATTGGTTATTGGATAACATTTGGTAATTTTGACAGAGGCAAAAACAAGACAAAAGGAAAGAATCGAGTGCTGGAAGTAGAGAGTTGTTTATGAACGGACCTGCTTTGTTTGGGGCGTGTCTGCGTGGTGTGAAGTCCGGAAGTCGCCGTGCTGCTTGCGGACGTCCTCCTCAAACTTGTGAAGCACGTCCTGAAGTTTCCTCTCCAACTTCACCAGGTCATCCTCCAGCTGAGACTTGTCACTGTACAGAGCGTCACGCTCCACCGACACATCCTGATCACAAACAAATCAGCAATAAGTCAAGACACATCCTGATCACAAACAATAAAGCAAGACACATCCTGATCACAAACAATAAATCAAGACATCCTGATAACAAACAATAAATCAAGACATCCTGATCACAAACAATAAATCAAGACATCCTGATTACAAACAATAATTCAAGACACATCCTGATCACAAACAAGTCAGCAATAAATCAAGACATCCTGATCACAAACAAGTCGGCAATAAATCAAGACATCCTGATCACAAACAAGTCAGCAATAAATCAAGACATCCTGATTACAAACAAGTCGGCAATAAATCAAGACATCCTGATCAAAAACAAGTCGGCAATAAATCAAGACATCCTGATCACAAACAAGTCAGCAATAAATCAAGACATCCTGATCACAAACAAGTCAGCAATAAATCAAAACATTCTACAACCAAAACAAAATATTAGTTACATAACTATAAATGTTTTACAAATTTAACAATACATTTGAAGCATTCTATGATCAAACCAAAATAATACAGATCTAATTAAGAAATGAGATTAAAAAATAAAGTCAAATCATTCTATGACTGAAACAAAATAATAATTACATGACTATGAATGTTTTATTAATTTAAACATTTAGACCTAAAAAATGTAAGTATTCTCAAACGAAAAATAAAATTAATAGTTGTATAAGTATGAATGTCTTATTACTTTACAAATTAAGCAAAAAATAAAGCTTTCTATGACTGAATGTTTTATTATTTAAACTAAAAGAATAAATCTGAAGCATTTTATGATCAAACCATGTATTTTTGGAATACAATCATGTCGACTGATTAAAGCTTTGGTGATCTTTAAGTTTGCAACTTTTAATTTTAGAACATAATGATTCATAAGTAACTAATTGATGGGTCGTACAAATTTGAAGTTGCATAACCAACATGCCATGAGAACAACAGAACAATTTTACCTGCAGTTTGTGTTCTATGTCGACTTTCTCCGCAGTCAATTTCGAGATGACCGATTTCTCTGAAAGCAAATCTTGTTTAGCTTTGGCTAATGCTTCTGTTACCGAGCCTTTTTCTTCTTCCGTTGATTGTAAGGCTGACAAAGTTTGCTGAATATAAAACATGTTAGTAAAGAACATCAATGGATAACTCCAATGCAGTGCTGTTAATTTGATATGCATTTTATTGTCAAGTAAACATATCACGGCATCACTTACCGTAACACAACAGACGTATGATCAATATCTCTCAGGTCTTGGATCACAACAACACATACTCCATGAATGTTAGTAATGAACATCAGTGGATAGCGCCAATGCAGTGCTGTTAGTTTGTTATGCATTCTATTAATCTCATTCTCAAGTCAACATACAATCATGTACGTATATCATTCCATTAACACAACAGATTGACAATTAATAAATCTTGGCATTCGATTTGAAACAAAAGATACTGCTTTATCTTTATTTATGAATATCATGACGTCATACATGTATGTAAATAGATTCATGCTAGGTAAATAATATATAACATTATATACTGGAAAAACTACTCAACCCCCCTCCCCCGATAAACCACTGTTCTACAAACAGGACCTATATGTGAAAGACTGTAGTATGTGTAGTGTATGAAAATATCCTTGCTGAACAATAAAAGCTAACTGTGTAAATCGTATGCTAAATGTATGGGCCATTTACAGACTAGATCATCTGAAGTGAACCAACGATCGATATACGACTGATATCATCAGGAAAGGTTTGAAGTGTGTCAAATTACCAAGAGTTCCGTCTTGTCGCGGTCTTGGTCTGTCTCAGTGTCGTGTTGGTGTAGATCACGTACACACGTGGCCCCATCATCTTCACAAGTCAGCCGTTCAAGTTGTTCTATCCTCACACGACTCTGACTAAGTTCCAGCTTAACAACCTTCAGCTGGAAAATTAACAATTATATTTATTATACTGTGAAAAACACAATCAGCAATTTCATTATTTTTAACTAAAGTATAACCTCGATTTAATGCCAACCAATGTTCCAAAATAATTTTGGCGTTATATCGAGTTGGCGGTATAGTGAGGGTGCCTTGGGTTTACTACTAAACGTTTTTTTTTTTTTTAATTGCTGAATGTCAAGAATATGACATATATGGGCTCCGGTTCAGCGTCGGACTCTTCTTCCTGGTCATCAGTCATTTCGTCGTGAATCTGTTTAACACTTTCAAGAATCTGCTCGTCGCTGATATTAGAAAATGTCTCTGCTTCGTTGTTAATGTTGACAAACTCGTCAACATCCATTCTCAGCTGTTCGTCGATTGAAAGCCGGCCCGTGACGTCACCAACCAGATCTTGCAACGCTGTCGTTTCCTTGGCTGGTGCTTGGTGCAAGTTGGAAATGAGGGTCCCGAGGAACGACCCCTGTGTGAATCCAACAATTCTTGATGGATATCCCAAGCATGTTTCACAAAACGAATGCCGTCACAACGCTGAAAAATGATTGGCTATATCTTGTTGACTTTTAGTTGAATTTATCTTAGAGTACTGAACAATTTGTCTTATTTTAACTGTGTCTAATACGATACGTTTTCGCCTTAAATCCATTCAGCTGTAATAAAATGAGTTACCGGTGTCGTCGCATTTATGCGAAAGCTAAATAGCAACTTAACATGAGGGAATGGGAATGGGAATGGGAACTCTATTTACGTGCCCCTATCCACAAGGGTTCAGGCACACCCACACCCGGATTTAGCCTCTGACTTCACCAGTGACCAATTCCGGGGCGGGGGGGTTTAACATGAGGCCATGGTCGAAATATGCTTGAGCATAATAAAACTTACCTAAAGTTTGTTTATTAATTAAATTTGAGTCGTTGTTGCCAGCACTTCAAAGACCCGACAGAACAATCCGCGATTGAAATAATGAATCTAATGCACCCCTCTGTCACGTGATCACTATAGCGGCTGTTCTTTCTATACCGAGTGTTGACTGGACACAAACACCTAAACAATTCTAGCACTTACATCCGTTAATTGCTACACAATAAACAAAAACAAATTCAGTGTGTACTGCCAGTGTACAACGGTGTTAGGATTTCCCCATTCAACAGATTGCTAGTAATTATGTCACTATAATCAACTTTGTGTCCAGACCTTTGGCGGCAAAATCGAGGGAATTATAATGCCTAAATGGAGTTCGGTTCAAAAACGTCGTTGGCGGATGGCAGATACCGAGGGTGGCGTTATATCGAGGGAAATAAACATGAATGAAAACGGTACTTTAAAGAAAGTTGGCTGGTATGCGAGGTTGGCGTTAAATCGGGGAGCAGTAAATCGAGGGTACACTGTATATTATTATTATTATTACTTATATCTAGTAGCATTTGAACTCTTCCTATCCTGATATAGATTAGTAATCAGATAGATGAATGGACAGATGGATGGATGGATGGATGGATGGATGGATGGACAGATGGATGGATGGACAGATGGATGGATGGATGGATGGATGGACAGATGGATGGATGGACGGGATGGATGGATGGATGGACAGATGGATGGATGGATGGATGGACGAACAGACGGACGGATGGATGGATGGACGGATGAATGTAAAGAACTATAACTTTCTGGGGGTTGATTTTTCGAATGTTTGGTGTATAAATACAATTTATTCATCTATTCAAGACCTGTAAAGAACCATTTGGGCTATTTCTCGTTCCAGCCAGTGCACCACAACTGGCATATCAAAGGCCGTGGTATGTACTACCCTGTCTATGGGATGGTGCATATAAAAGATCCCTTACTGCTAATCGAAAAGAGTAGCCTATGAAGTGTTGACAACAGGTTTCCTCTCTCAATATCTGTGTGGTCCTTAACCATATGTCTGATGCCATATAACCGTAAATAAAATGTGTTGAGTGCGTCATTAAATAAAACATTTTTCTTTCTTTCTTTCTTTCTACTATACGTACCTCAGACTGGGAGTGGTTGAACTTCTTTTCTGACTTCTCAAGCGAGCTCTTCACAACGTTCAGCTGTTGTAGCAGTTCGTTTTCTTTGGCAGCTATACTGTCCCACAGCTCGCACCTCTGATTCAGCTGCTTCTGTAAGTTTTCAACCTACAACACAGGAGGGGCAGGATTAGTTCAGTGGTTAGAGCATTCATCGGAATGTTTTCTGTGTTGATGGGTAAATAACAAGTATTATTACCCATATGGGCTCAAATATACGGAGTAATATTTGTTCAATCTCTGCACAGTGTGCAGATTGCTTCTACAGCCACTGATTGGCTGGCTTTAAAAAGATGATGTTTGGCTGGTTGTCTGCCACGGCAGGACCTAAACTTTCATTTATATGTTTCCATTAATGAGTCATATTACACATACTTTATAAAAAGATTTACAGAAAAAGATTGACTTATTTGCTTCAGTGGCATTAGTAGAATAGAAAATTTATTATTTTCTAATGCAACAAGTCATATTATTTTGTATTGTAAACATTTTGCTGTAAATAGAATCTAAGAAGATTATATAACATAATGGCTAATGGCTTTGCTGTAGACAGCAGAGTCATTTTTATATTAAAAACAAGTTAAAACTGACAATGGTCATTCACTCAGGACAGATAATTCGTAATTCCTTGCAGCTCGTTAATTATTCTCTAAGAAAACCCACCTGTTTCTCGAGTTTGGCCCCGTGTTCCTGGTGTAGAACCACTCCTGTTTGCTGTGTTGAAGGGTAAATAGAGAGTAGTAAACCCACCTGTTTCTCGAGTTCGGCCGCGTGTTCCTGGGTGTAGAACAACTCCTGTTTGCTGTGTTGAAGGGTAAATAGAGAGTAGTAAACCCACCTGTTTCTCGAGTTCGGCCGCGTGTTCCTGGGTGTAGAACAACTCCTGTTTGCTGTGTTGAAGGGTAAATAGAGAGTAGTAAACCCACCTGTTTCTCGAGTTCGGCCGCGTGTTCCTGGGTGTAGAACAACTCCTGTTTGCTGTGTTGAAGGGTAAATAGAGAGTAGTAAACCCACCTGTTTCTCGAGTTCGGCCGCGTGTTCCTGGGTGTAGAACAACTCCTGTTTGCTGTGCTGCAGCTCACTCTCCACCTGGTGGTACTGAGTTGTCACCGTGACCAACTGCTTGTCTTTCTCATCAAGCTCAGACTCCAGGCTGGTGAGCTAAGGAAAAACAAATGTCTTGTTAATGACTCGATGCTGCACCTCCAGACTAGTGAAGTGAAATAAGGTGGCCCGATGCCCAATGCCAGTGTTTTATAGACTTGTCCACCTAAGGACTTATCAATCATCACTTTCTTGCATCATTTTAATTACAAAGGAAAAAAACATTCAACCCAGTTTCATTTACCATGACTTTTTATAACACAGCTCTAAATTCCATGACTTTCCACGCATGTAAAATTGACAATTTGCAATTCCGTGACTTTTGAGGAGTTCCATGCCCCGCATGAACCCTGTACGTCTTTATAACCTACCTTTGTCTCGGAGGCGTGAGTGTGTCGACCATCTTTTCGTCTGGCTTTGTCCAGGCCGAGTTGGCGATTGGTGTCCTCCAGTTGCCGAGTCAGTGCCGACTTCTCCTGGATCAAATCTCGACACTTCTCTCTGACAGCCTCCAAGTCCGTCTGTAACGAGCTCACCTGAAAGTTAAAAGTTGAAGTTTGGTTTGTTTAACGACACCACTAGAACACATTGATTTATTAATCATTGGTTATTGGATGTCAAACATGTGGTAATTTTGATATACTGTCTTAAGAGAGGAAACCCGCTACATTTTTGCATTAGCAGCAAGGGATCTATTATATGTACCATTCCACAGACTGTAAGCCTTATATATATATATATATATATATCTTTGCGTGTTGTAATAATGAAAGTTTATTGTATATCTGTATATTACATCATATATATATATATATGACCATGTATATCTTACATACATTCATGCAAAAATTAGTAGGCCACTTAAAGACACTGTACCTCGGTCAAAAGTTGATCAATCTTCTCCTGTTTAGAGTGATCTGTCTTGCACTCTGCCAGTCTCTGATTGGCTGTGAGCAGCTCGGCTGTCACCTCCTCCAGCTGCGTCTCCTTGACAACGAGCTGCCTGCGTACGGATTCTGAGTCAGCCTGGAGCACGTGTGTCTGTCTTGCTAACAGCTCCGTCTTGCTCTCCAGACTGGCCACGATCTCAGTCAGCCTCAACACCTGGTCCGGGGCTGGATGAGAACAACAAAGAAATAACATTACCTAGACCGAATTTACGAAGCTTTGTACATTCGGCCGTTACAGTTTGTGTTATTTAATGACACCACTAAAGCATACTGATATATTAATCATTGGCTATTGGATGTTACAACATTTAGTAATTTTGACATTGTTATAAGATGTCAAATATTTGAATTTTGACATTGTTATTGGACATCAAACATTTGATAATTTTGACATATAATCTTAGAAGAAACCCACTACATTTTTTCTATTGGCAGCAAGGGACATTTTATATGCACCATCCCACAGACAAGATACCAGTCGTGGTGCTCTGGCTACAATGAAAAATAGCCCAATGGGTGGGATCGATCCTAGACCGACCGTGCATCAAGCAAGTTCTTTACAAACCCGTACCAGGCTTTAAGCTGCTAGTGGATATCAGAGGTAAAATCACAGTCTAAAATTGTTGAAATTAATGAATACATTTTAGTTTTTTTTAGAAAGATTATAGTAAGAGAACTGCTGTTTAAAATTTGTCACAGTACATGAAACGCGGTGTCCAGTTTCAAAAGATTTCACCCATAACCACCTAGTAGGGGCACTTACGATATGCTTTGTTTTTATTATGTACCCTCAAATTATTGTCTTGCTGAAAGACTGATAGATACTTTAACCTTCGGGACACTGAAGGTGAAATATCTGCCAAGGACACACAAATCCACATGCTGTTTATTATATGCAGAGCATTCACCAATTCATATTTCTCACCATTTTGCACACAAAAATGGTAAAACAAAAATACCAATAGAAAATATGTGGCAACAGATATAAATTTGTTTCCCATCAATATGTCTTTTGACAAACATTAATCCAAATAGTGCAGCAGGGATTTACCGGACGCACAAAACTTGCGTATAGGATGCACTAAAACTTAACTGGACCCGCAAAAATAGAGATACTGCGTCCCGTGGGACGCATAAAATATCTGACATTTTCAGTAACCCTGTCCACTATCAAAGATCGATCATTCTGTGTAACACACTATTTCTTTTCTACCTATAAACTGCGTATTCAAATGGGGATTCCCCATATCGAAAACAAAAAGTTTTAATCTCTGGGAACACTGCGTCTTTATCCTTTGCTGCGCTTAATCGGGTAAAGTTGGTAATTTCCGGAAAGAGATCGCGGATTTGCGATCATTCGGAACTTCTCGTCAACAGGCCGAACACAATCGGAAATTCCCGGGCTAATAAAGCAAATTGGTTAAATGTTCTGATTTGCATTAACAAACAAGTAGCACGAATCATAAACAACGCATGGTATTGTGAGTGTCATTTAGCTTGCAGGAAATGGTTCAAATAATTATACAGATCAAAGTGAAATGTTGATTTTGAAAGAATAAACAATGAATACCGACATTGATTTCCCAAAAGGAAAAACAACAACACAGCTTGTTAAATTTACTTTAATGAAACATATAAATGATATAGTATACACGTGATTTGTTGTCTGCAGGTCTCTGTCGTTTGTGTGATTTTGGGACCCTTTGTTTTCAGGTTGGGACCCCCAGAAAAGAAAGAGGTGAGTCCAAGGGACCCCCATTTCAGAAAAACAAGGTAAATCCCTGGTGCAGACATTAGTGTCATTGTTTTTCATAACACCGTCATAGATTATTTAACTGGACAGAATTAAAACATGGTTTAGTATGTTATTTTATTGGACACCTTGGCACACACTTTGAAAGGAAAAAACCTAGAATTTATTCTCAAAAACTTATAACAGATTTTGTCCAGGACTAAGAGCCAGTCATTATAAGTCCTAGTTTTGCTAAAATGAGTTCAGTCCACTATTGAAATTTTTTTCTGTTTCTTAATGTACTTTTTGCAGGATTGATGCACAGCTCTGGTCTCTGAAAACTGTGCGAACTATCGTTTTGTTTACACAATGTTCATGGAAATCTAAATTTTGCAAATCATTTATTTTATTTGCACATTAAATTTAGCATATCATTTACATGGATACAACAGGTTAAGTCAAAAGGAAATGGGTTACCTGAATTTAAATGGGTTATGCAGGTTTTAAATTTTTTTTAAACGCTTGAAGCTATATAATCTTAATAAATAAAATCACTTTGAAATTCTTTTCGATTTTTCGTAACTTTTCAAATATTAAAAGTAAATTTTTCTGAAAACCAAGATATTGGACACAGCTATTTTTCTCTGTCAGCCCTCAATGTTCTTTAACAATCATGATAATAATATCCAAAAGAAAAAAAGGACCACCAACATTTAAAAAAAACCCCCAAAACTACAGGCCACTAAATTAAGTTTTAAACCGAGACCAATGGCTTACCGTCTCTGCTGGCCGTGAAGTTGGTAGTAGGTGATGTCGACAGTCCGTGTCGGAGAATGTCATTCTCGGTACGAATCGCATCCATCATGTCCTCCAGAGTCTTGAGTCGCGCACACGCTTCGTGTTTCTCCTTCACCAGACTCGACAGCTGACTGTCACAGAAAACATAAACAAAACAAACATAAACAAAACACACATAAACAAAACAGACATAAACAAATCAAACATAAACAAATCACATTAAATTGTTTTTAAGCACACACTTCGTGTTTCACCAGACATAAAACATAAACAAGAGGATTAAACATAAACACAATACATTAAAGACACTGATCCCAACTATTAGGCAGTGCGAGCCACAATATTCACATAACCTGTTGTTCCATTCACATGTTTCATTGATATATTGCATACAGTATTTTTATCCACATATGGTAACGATGTCACTTCTGAAATTCTATTTGGTGTAATGCAACCACTCCAGCACTTGCCTGCGGTACTTATTCTCACCTGCGGTACTACATTGTCTCACCTGCGGTACTATATTGTCTCACCTGTGGTACTGGTTTTCAAAGGTCATCTTCTCTGAGCGAATGTCGTCAATCTTCTCCTGCATCTCACTCATCTTCGACTCGTAAATCACTTTAAAATCCTGCAGTTCCTACACAATCACATAAACAAAACTTAGAATGTGGTTAAAGATGTCAGTATCCAAATAATTCAGTGTATCATAATATTTTAGACTAGGTGTAATATATTTAGCTAAAGAAAATCAATGTCTTGAGTTTTCTGTGGCTGTAGTAACAAGTAGTTTCTGACTAACAGGGTCTTTTTAACAAGTAAAACAACAAATTTAGAAACCATATTTTCTTGTTTTGAATATCAGTGTCTGTATATGTATATACACGGTTTTCCTAAATGTCAAATGTTAGTGAATTCTGCCTCCCATTAATTTTGTACATAAAAACAAAAAATATATATATTAAAACAAAATAATAATAATAATAATAATAAAAACAGAACAAATATACTAGAAAGCAAAATGAAGTTTGAGGTAATATAAATATTAAGATGATCAGAAACACACTGAATATACACACACTGATTTTAATACCATCCACAACAAAACATAATAATATGTAATTTTAGTCTTTAATATCTCTTTTAGTCGAGATACATTTTAGCAACTGCAGAAACCTGATGATATCTTTAACAGAACCACAATTACGTACCCATAGTGAAGAATGTTGACTGCTCCAAGGAGAATGAAATCTATATCTTTGTGATTACTTTATCCTAATAAACTGAATCTGTTGTTAATTATTTTCTTGTTAATCTGTCCCTGTATAGCCAATTTCACAAACAATCACAAATTTACATTAATTTTGTGACTAGTAGTTACACAGTTGTATGTTTCCATGTGTTTGGATCTATTTGAAAGAGAAAACTGCATCATTATGGAAGATGGACATTGCAAGGATAAAAGGAAATGAACTATGTGTACTTCTAACTATATTAGTCGTACTCAGTGGCGTAGCGTGGGCGGGGCCACCAGGGCGGTTGCCCTGGATGCAAAATTCTGTACTGGTGGAAGGGACTCGGGAAGTGCTGACGATCCACTGGTTAGGGGGTGCAATACTTGCCTTGCCCCGGGGGCTGGCAACCCATGCAACGCCACTGGTCGTACTGTTAATACTAATATGAATTGTTGTTTATGTAGATTTATGTTTACATGGAAAACTAGGTTTATGGTGTTTTGTGAAATAGATCCATTTTGTTAACTAGTACAGTTAAAGGTAAGAGACTAAAGAGAACAGTTAGGAAACTGCGGTAATAAAAATATATTATGGCTATGTTGACACTGTATAAAATCAGTGAATAACAGCACGAGGGAATCATGGATGGAGCTGACTTGAGCGAGTCAGTGAGTCGACTGTTATACTCTACAGAAGAAGTAAAAGCATCACTATAAATAAATTAGCTGGAAGAGACAATATTAAACAGGTGCAGTAGAGGTAGTGTATCATGATGTGTGTGTGTGTTCACACCCGCACGCGTCGAAACATCCATGCTGAAAGCAAATTTTCTTTTTGTAATATATTTTCCAGAGAAGCATGACTTGACATCCTCAATTGAAATTTCTCGCCTGAAATAATTTCCAACTAGAAAAGTCTGCAGTGTATTTCAGCTTTTGAAAGGTACTCGGCAAAACTATGGCAGACATCTATAGGTTTGCTGTGTGTATTTGGCTTTAGAAACGTACTCGGCAAATCCATGGTGGAAATCTAGTGCTACTGTGTGTGTGTTCGGCTTTAGAAAGGTACTCAGCAAACTATGGAGGATATCTAGTGCTGCTTCTGCTGTTTATGCTCTTCCAGAAAAGTAAGATCTTTAAAAAGAAATCACTGTGGAAACATTAGAGGAAGAGCTGCTACGAAGCATTCTAGAGAATCCCCCACACACTCCCCCCACGAAAAAACAAACAGCATTAGGGAAGGAAAATATATAAGCAGCTGTTGTGGTATGACCAGAAAGCATCATTAAGCAAGAAGACTGATGGAACAATCCAGGATGCTGTAATACGCAGAGAAGAGGGAAACCTGCTGTTGTCACACAACAGACAGGCAGCAAGGAATGTTTTACGTAAACGTTCTCAGAGACAGGATGATGTATTCTAGTCTTTGATGGTACACTGGTTGAGACAGGAAAAATTCACTGAGAATCACTTTCCCTGTGACCCATTGTACCTCAGGTGAGTGCTCTACTACCAAGCCACATCATGTCTCTGTCTATACTACGGACTGAGACTAGCAAAGGAAGCAAGAATGAAGCAAGGAATGTTTAAGGACATCCCAGCATGAAAATACACATGATCAGCTATTACGTGTCATAAAAGGTAAGTATGTGGAAATATTGAAGAAGCATGAATAAAGGATGGAATGTTTAAGAACATCCCAGCATAAAAATACACATCGGCTATTAGCATAGGAAGTAGGCCAGTGAAAGATCTGCTCTGATGCTATCATGCGAAAACAAGAAAATCACTAGAAAACAGCATGAAGGAAGAACTAGAAAGGGAGAGGTCCAAGAAAATATACTAAGTCTTGTAAAGGAAGGGAGTTGCATGGTGTAGACTAAGTTACCGCAATAAGAACTATAATAACAGAAGAAGCACTAAGGAATGAAACTAGTGGGGGAGCTGTACACAAGAAAACCACCAGACAACAGCAGTAAGGAATGAATGAATGTTTAATGACACCCCATTATGAACAGCAATAAGGATGACTAAGGATCTATAAAGAGGACCAACGAAGGAGATTACAAATGGAGGAGCCAGTCTCTAGGTCTACTTCAGTCGATTCTTGCCAGTCGATTCTTGCACTCGTGATTTTTGCAAAGATGAAGCAAGACGTATGCGCCTGCTCTCTCGAGCTACCCCCCCCCCCACCTGGGGGGACTCATTGCCAGTTATGGAGTGCTTTTAGAATACCGCGTCACGTACACCGGGCCACGGGCAACCGTGACCTTGGTGTACGGCGACCCGGTAAGGAAATCAACCAGGAGGAGAAGAAGGAGGAAGACGGACGCGCCAGGGGCGGACCGGGGGAGGACAAAACCGACAGCTCAACTGCCGGCAGCGGCCTCTTTCGTTGTGCACCCCCAGCACCGATCATCATCAACGAGACCAGCGGATCCAGCTCAGCCGGACCCAGCCGTCGACTCGCCAGGGGCGGACCTCAACCAAGCGGTGATGGAATCGCCCCCATCAACTCCAGAGACTTCAGCCCCCAGGACTCCTGCGATGCCACCTCTGCCTCGGAAGAGTGCCGCAGTCAAGTCCCAGGCCCGATCTGTGGTCGTTGCCAAGCGTAAGGCAATTGCGTCTCCAGGCGACCAACCAGCCAAGCCAGGTCCGCCGACACAACCGCCGAATCCTGTTACGGAAACTGAGGAGCAGTGGTCACTCAAGGCCGGCAAACTATCAACGCGCTACTCCCAGTTAATCAAGACCAACATCGAGGACGTCCGGAAGCTATTCACGCAACCTAAGCACGAGGCTTTTAGACCGTTACCAGCAAGCCCGACAGAGGGAGACTTCTGTGTCCACAGCGTCACAATGCGGGATGGCCGTGGACTCTGTTTCACCGTACGCCGGAAAGGGATCTACAACCAAGCACTGCTACTCCCAGAAATGGATAACCCGACCCTCCATCGAGCCATCAAAATCATAGCCGGGAAAGAGTATCGAGCACTAGCCAAGTCGATAGCAGGATCCACATACCGGCCAGCCATCCCGCATTTCGACATAACTAACTTCATCGGCTCGCCGTGAACTCCTCCCCTTTGACAACCTCCTTTACCTCCATGAGTATGGACTTTACTGACTTTAATTTTTTAGGCCGTCACTCAAAAACTTTGTTTATTTGTTTGTAAACAGTCGGTAAACCTTTATTTTCGGCAGTCCGTCTAAATTGCTCAAAATCACCTTAAAACCTTTTCGGCCGAGCAGTCATAAACCTTTTGGTTTTAATTTAGAGTCCAGACATGTTTTTGGATGCAGTTACTCTTTGTAGACTTAGGTAAATTACAGGCTTCACCGAGGAATCGAAATTCAGCCAATCAGAACACGGCTCCCACTCGGTGCTACTTCAAGTTTGTGAAGTGTCTGCTATTCGGTCCGCGCTTGCGTTGACTCTACTAAATGGCTTTTTTCCAAATTCCGCCCACCTCAAACTTACAAACCCCCCCCCCCCAGCCCCCCCACTTAAACCCCCCCCCCCCCCCCCCCCCCCCCCCCCCCCCCGCTCCGGAATTAGTCACTGGCGAAGTCAGAGGCTAAATCCGTAGTGGGCGTGCCTGAACCATTGTGTATAGGGGCACGAGAAAATAGTTCCAGTTCCAGTTCCAATGGAGGAGCACTGAGGAAGGAGACTTGTATAGGAGCTGCTTGATGTGCATAAGAAAAAACCCAGATAACAGATTAAGGTACAGCACTAAGGATGACTAAGGAACAGTAATGAGGACCAAGGAAGGAGATTACAAATGGAGGACAACTGAGGAAGGATATTATACATGGAGGAGAAATAAGGTATGAGACTTGTGAAGGAGATTTGGAAGGAGATTTGTAAAGGAGCTTCATGATGTGCACAAGAAAACCACCAGATGACAGATTAAGGTACAGCACTAAAGATGACTAATGAACTATAATGAGGACCAAGGAAGGAGATTACAAATGGAGGAGCACTAAGGTAGGAAACGTATGAAGATTTGGAAGGAGACTTGTAAAGGAGCTTCATGATGTGCAGACCAGACTACAGCAGTAAGGATGACTAATGAACTACAAAGTGGACCATGGAAGAAGATTACAAACGGAGGAGTACTGAGGAAGGAGATTACAAACGGAGGAGCATTAAGGTAGGAGACTTGTGAAGGAGCTGCAGTTATACGTGTGCACTATAGAAAAGCACCAGGTGGCAGCACTAATGAAGCAAACTACAACACCTGTAGCCCCTGAAGAATGCCGCTATCTGGAAGATCAAATTCCTGCAGGTTCTTTTCCAACTCACGCAGTTTCCGGAGAGCATTTTCCTTCCTCTCCCACAGGTGACAGATTATTTCCTGTTCATCTCCGTATGACAAACCTGTCTTATCCTCTATCTGAGTCATAATGAATTTTATATCGGAAACCTAGCAACAAACAAAGCAAAAAGCAAACATTTTGAAAAACCAGTTAGTATTTTGTTTTAAATTTGTAATTTCAGGGTAGACAGTTAAAGAGTTAGAAAGGTAATTCTGATATATTAGTCTTAGAAGTAACCCACTACATTCTTCCATTAGCAGCAAGGGATCTTTTATATGCACTTCCCCCAAAAGCACAGCGCATGTATACCACAGCCTTTGATATATCAGTCGTGGAACACTGGATGGGATGGGAGAAAAACCCAGAGAATCGGTTTTCTGAGGGGGTTCGATGCTATTTCCAAAGAAGCCCAGGTGAATGCTGTACTGACTGAGATAGAGGTGACTGAGATAGAGGTGAATGCTGTACTGACTGAGATAGAGGTGAATGCTGTACTGACTGAGATAGATCTCGCCCCATGACAGCTAAGAACTACATACAACAGTTGAGCACATCTCTGTATTAAACCAAAACAACCCAACTGTTCAAAGTTAATATGTTAACACTTAGTAGTAATAAGTATGCAAGCACACATGCAATCAGCCACACCTGTACACAGACAACATTTACAGACCACAAAATGTTAGGCAGGAACATGACAACATATTGTAGATCCTGAAATTAATGCTATCATAATTATATTAAATGTAAAAAATGTGAGTTCATGTTGTTCTCATTAATAATATGACACATTTATTTCTATATTTTGTCCAGCAAGCTATGTGTCACATGTTATTAAACCAAACAAAGATTAAAATTCTAATACATTTACATGTATAACACAACTGGAGCACAATTCATTGTCCACGAGACAGACTAATTAATTGACCACCAGTCCATTTGAGACTAAACAGGTTAATTATGTGTAAACAGACGTGTTAGTGAGCTGATCTCATTGATGACTCCTGTAACTCAGATTTAACCGAATAATATTGTTGGATAATATTACAAGTATTACAGGAATTCCTGAGAGAAAACATTGACATTAAGAGCTGGTTTCCAATCATACATCATGAGACTTTTCTGAAACAGAAATTAATAATGCACATCGTTCATACACTTAATGTACATGTAGTGTGCTATCGCAGAAATGTGCTATCGCGTGAAAAAGGTGGTATGTACTGAATAAAGAGCAAAAGGGTCGGGGCCTCTTCTACATACAATATAATATTATGTTACTATGTACGTATACATTGTATTAATAGAATCTCGCCTGGAAACTTAGAAAGCTACCTTTTGACCCTTGTGTTGATTTTGGTTTCCGTCAAGAATATCCCAATTGTTTCCCAGCGTGAGCAGTGACTCATCCAGCGGGACAGAGAGACGCAGTTTGTCGTTGTCGGCTTTCAGATCTCGAATTCTCAGATCCAAGTTTCCATTCTTGTCCCTCTCACGCTGCAGTTGGCGTGTCAGTTCTTTCTCCAAAGCCTGTAAAAACAACATTTTCAAATGATGTTTACTCACTGCTGTTTGTTATCTTTCCATTTAACACTAAAATTATAATACCTGTGATGAAAACTAAATATAACACACACCGACTACTACACTGTCAAGGAATTAATATCACCATAAATACTGTTAGCAGAGTGAGGGAGCAACAATTTGCACTTTTCTACAGACAGGGCAGCACCCAACACAGCCTTTGACGTCTCAATTGTGAAGCACTGGTTGGAATAGGAAGAACCCTATGAGACGCCGAGTGGGATCAATCCTACAAACCAAGCACCTCAGGTTAGCACTCTACTGACTGAGCCAGATCCCGCCCCAAAACAGGTTCAGGGCTCGAACTTAAGGACAGCAATTGCTGTCGTTGAGATATAAATTGCCGTAGGTCGGGAGCACAAAAGTGTCATCGGTAAACCTCCTCAATGATAGCAAAATGTTTACACCTAGTATACATTAGCTGCCAGTATATAGCATTAGTACATTTAAAATATGTCTACATACACCAAAATAACCTTTCAGTCTTATTTATTTGCTGTAAAAGTCTTCTTTTTTTCAAATGCTGCAGGCAGGCTTTAAATTGCCATTGGTGGGTCGTTTCACTCCTGACAATTTTGTTTAAAAATTGCAGTGGGAGACAAATTCTCAACTTCAAGCCCTGCTGGTTTCCAAATTAAGAATTTGTTATCTAGGACAATTTTGAAAGTTATTTGCCGAAGACATATACAGTGTAGCTCACCCATAGCAATATTGAGCCTGCCTACAACAATTTCAAAGCAGTAACCTTTGCAACAATTAAACTCAAAATAAAAAGCCAAACATTATCCCTTGAACAGACTATAATCATTTTCATCCAGCAGCAAAACAATTTTGTACTATGACGGCAATTCATGCTACAGCTATGGCAATTGCTGGTGGTGCAGCCGTTACGTTCGAGGCCTGCAGTGAGGTGGAGACTCTCACCTGTAACTTGGCGTTTTCCGACAACAGTTTCTCCTCCACCTGGGACAGATTGTTGGCACGGTCAGCGTGCTCCTGGTGTAGTCTTTCTTCTGTTATCTGTAGTCTCTTCTCCAATGAGTTCACCTGAAAAAGACAAACCCAAAAACATTCATCGAGAAACTAGTGATTGTGAATGACAGGAACAAAAAGAGAGACAGAGGGAGGGACAAGGGGAGAGAGAGAGAGAGAGAAGAGAGAGAGAGAGAGAGAGAGAGAGGGGGAGGGACATGGGGGAGAGAGAGAGAGCGAGAGAGACAGAGACAGAGAGAGAGAGAGGGAGAGGGAAGGAGGGAGGGAGGGAGGGAGGGAGAGGGGGAGAGAGAGAGAGAGAGAGAGAGAGAGAGAGAGAGAGAGAGAGAGAGAGAGAGAGAGAGAGAGAGAGAGAAAGAGATTGAGAGAGAAAGAGAGAGATCTACCTGTTTCTGTGCGGCCATGTTGGTACCCCCAGTGTCTATCTGCTGCTGGAGGAGGATGATCATCTCGTTCAGTTTGACCGTCTGCTGTCTCGACTCTCTACTGCGAGTCGCTTCCTCCAGCAGTCTCTCCTCATCCTGTTTCAGCAGCTCCTTCAAACGAGCGATCTCATCCTACAAAGACATCAATGAATCATTGAATCAATCAATCAATGCTTAAAGGCACATACCCTAGCCTATGAAAATGGACACTAACTTTAGTTAATCTACAAACATGGAGGTTATAACAGAAAAAAACTAAAGTCTGTGATGTTTAAATGGGGAAATACTGTCTAAAAATAGCTAGACCTTGTCTCCATAACAATTATTTCTCAGACGACCGTGTGTTTTTTAGAATTATGAAAAATGCATTTTGGGGTACTATAAAAACCTAGATGACCAGGCTACTTCAGGTGTACAGAAATTAATATTCTATATAATAAAATGGAAGTGTTTCTAATTTCAATTATCAAAAATGGCTTTTAAAATAAAAATTACGTCATAGTGTTTAAAAACTAAGGTCTGTCATTTTAACAATGTTAAATCATCAATGAATAAATGCTTAACTTAGCTATTGGGGGTCAGAAATCATGGGTAAAGTTTGTTTTGTTTAATGACACCACTAGAGCACATTGATTTATTAATCATTAATTTGGCTACTGAATGTCAAACATTTGGTAATTTTGACAGTCTTAGAAAGGAAACCTGCTACATTTTTTCCATTAGCAGCAAGGGATCTTTTAAAAGCACCATCCCACAGACAGGATACCACATATCACAGCCTTTGATATACCAGTCATGGTGTACTGCCTAGAACGAGAAATAGCCGTTTATGATTTGCAATTCTGCGATTCCATCCGCGATTCCACGATCACGGAAAATCGGTACCCCTACATACCTTCAGACATGAGATCTCTGTTTTGTGGCCCTCACAAGTCTTCGACTTCTCCGAGTTGGCTAGCTCTAATTCCTTCCTTGCTGACTCCAACTGTTTTTGTAGGTACGACACCTGTACATTTCAAAACATAATTTTCAAAGTTAATTAATTTTTAATTGGTTGAAAATGAGGGCCTCCACGAGTCCAAAACAATTGGACTTGAATACTCGAGGATTAAACTCGACCCGGACCAGAGTACCCGACACTTACACTAGATGATGAGACTAAGGAATAAAGTAAACTAGCATTATGCATCTTAATTCCAGAGCTGAACACAGATGTCAAATCATGCTATTGTATTGTATTCCACACATTCGACGTTTGTTTCCCTTACATATCTCACAGCTGTATAATGTAAACAGAGGCAAGCATATGGCAAACTTATGTTAATTATTTTATTAACTAAATGAGAGTGCTTTTCCTTATACAGGTACTCGAGTCCTGTCAATGGACTCAAGTCTTGCTAGACTCGGCCCGTGCCCTCGAGTACTCGTGGAGACCCTATCGAAAACACTAAACGTTATTCTTAGCCAAAACTCGGAAGTGGATGATGTTATGCCATTGAACTGTGTCATACCTCAGACTTGAGGGAATCGCTGGATCTTGTCAAGGTGGCTATCTGCGCCTGTAGCTGTTTCGTGTTCCAGTCGGCGTCGGCCTGGATCTTTGACGTGGCATCACGCAGATCCTCACGGACTCTCTCCTGTATCGACACCAGCTCATCATGGAGGTCGGCTAGTTGCGACTCTAGTTCAGTTATCTTCACTGAAAAAAACACAAAAAAAACACACAAAACCACCACAGGTTTTTAATTCAGAACTATTGGTTAATCAAATTTTTATTACAAATTTAAGCCAATTTTCAGTATGTTTGTGAGAAAATACCATGCTTTTTGTCAGAAAATAATTTGAGGGTAAGCAAACCCCCCCCCCCCCCAAAAAAAAAACAAAGAAAAAAAGCCAGACCATGTACATGTATGTCCCTACTAGGTGATTATGAATGTGAAATGTTTTGAACAGGGACATTGCATTTCATGCACTTTGATAATTTTTAAACAGCAATTCTTTTACTATAATCTACATGTATCCATAAATTATCAAAATATATCCATCAATTTCTAAAATTCAAGAATAATATTATGTAACTTTACCCTCTGACAAAACCCCTGAATACTTAAATTTATGATTAATAAAGTAAAGATAATAAAACAAATACAAAAAAGACAATTTTAATCAATGATATTTTGCTAATCAAATTTTGTTTACAAATTTAAATCGATTTTTAATACAATTGTGGAAAAAGATTTAAAATGTAAGATAATCAATAAGGATATTTTAACTACAAACAAATCCAAAAGCTCTGTGACTGTACATAAAAACAAGCATCATAATAATGACATAATTATGCAAGTAAATTTACCAGTTGCTCGATTATATTTCTCTTTCAGCAATTTGTTTTCCGTCTGTAGTGTGGAGTTCTCCACCTGAACTTTTCGTAGCTGACTCTCCAACGCTTCCTGTTAAACAGTCAAATAATTACTACAACACATACACATGGTTGCAGAGCTCTGAAAATTACGAGACATGATAGTTTTGTTTGCCTACCACTCGCACAAGTCTTAATTTTTCATTAAATTTATGACACCATTTACATGGTCATAACAAATAACAGAAAGAAATGGATTTTTAACCATCTAGCACACATCCCCATGATAGTAATGCACCCTTTTTATTGGTCCATCATTTAGGAGGTAGACGGACATTGATATTTGTTCATTACGTCATTCCATAATCAAAGGTAGCATGTGCCGTCACGTGATATGTAACACTGCATGCATTTCTTCTAGTGACGTAATATATATCAGCGGTCCATCATTTAGGAGGTAGACGGCCACTGCTATCTGTTCATTATGTCATTCCATAATCAAAGGTAGTATATGACACCACATAATATGTAACACAGCATGCATTTCTTCTAGTGACCTAATATATATCAGCAGTCCATCATTTAGGAGGTAGACGGCCATTGCTATCTGTTCATTATGTCATTCCATAATCAAAGGTAGTATATGACACCACATAATATGTAACCCAGCATGCATTTCTTCTAGTGACCTAATATATATCAGCGGTCCATCATTTAGGAGGTAGACGGCCATTGCTATCTGTTCATTATGTCATTCCATAATCAAAGGTAGTATATGACACCACATAATATGTAACACAGCATGCATTTCTTCTAGTGACGTAATATATATCAGCTGTGAACAGGGTCGTGATGTCATGTAATATGTAACACTGCATGCATTTCTTCTAGTGACGTAATATATATCAGCTGTGAACAGGGTCGTGATGTCATGTAATATGTAACACTGCATGCATTTCTTCTAGTGACGTAATATATATCAGCTGTGAACAGGGTCGTGATGTCATGTAATATGTAACACTGCATGCATTTCTTCTAGTGACGTAATATATATCAGCAGTCCATCATTTAGGAGGTAGACGGCCACTGCTATCTGTTCATTATGTCATTCCATAATCAAAGGTAGTATATGACACCACATAATATGTAACACAGCATGCATTTCTTCTAGTGACCTAATATATATCAGCGGTCCATCATTTAGGAGGTAGACGGCCACTGCTATCTGTTCATTATGTCATTCCATAATCAAAGGTAGTATATGACACCACATAATATGTAACACAGCATGCATTTATTCTAGTGACCTAATATATATCAGCGGTCCATCATTTAGGAGGTAGATGGCCACTGCTATCTGTTCATTATGTCATTCCATAATCAAAGGTAGTATATGACACCACATAATATGTAACACAGCATGCATTTCTTCTAGTGACCTAATATATATCAGCAGTCCATCATTTAGGAGGTAGATGGCCACTGCTATCTGTTCATTATGTCATTCCATAATCAAAGGTAGTATATGACACCATATAATATGTAACACAGCATGCATTTCTTCTAGTGACGTAATATATATCAGCGGTCCATCATTTAGGAGGTAGATGGCCACTGCTATCTGTTCATTATGTCATTCCATAATCAAAGGTAGTATATGACACCACATAATATGTAACACAGCATGCATTTCTTCTAGTGACCTAATATATATCAGCAGTCCATCATTTAGGAGGTAGATGGCCACTGCTATCTGTTCATTATGTCATTCCATAATCAAAGGTAGTATATGACACCACATAATATGTAACACAGCATGCATTTCTTCTAGTGACCTAATATATATCAGCGGTGAACAGGGTCGTGATGTCATGTAATATGTAACACAGCATGCATTTCTTCTAGTGACCTTAATATATATCAGCGGTCCATCATTTAGGAGGTAGATGGCCACTGCTATCTGTTCATTATGTCATTCCATAATCAAAGGTAGTATATGACACCACATAATATGTAACACAGCATGCATTTCTTCTAGTGACCTAATATATATCAGCGGTCCATCATTTAGGAGGTAGACGGCCACTGCTATCTGTTCATTATGTCATTCCATAATCAAAGGTAGTATATGACACCACATAATATGTAACACTGCATGCATTTCTTCTAGTGACGTAATATATATCAGCAGTCAATCATTTAGGAGGTAGACGGCCACTGCTATCTGTTTATTATGTCATTCCATAATCAAAGGTAGTATATGACACCACATAATATGTAACACAGCATGCATTTCTTCTAGTGACCTAATATATATCAGCAGTCCATCATTTAGGAGGTAGATGGCCACTGCTATCTGTTCATTATGTCATTCCATAATCAAAGGTAGTATATGACACCACATAATATGTAACACAGCATGCATTTCTTCTAGTGACCTAATATATATCAGCGGTGAACAGGGTCGTGATGTCATGTAATATGTAACACAGCATGCATTTCTTCTAGTGACCTTAATATATATCAGCGGTCCATCATTTAGGAGGTAGATGGCCACTGCTATCTGTTCATTATGTCATTCCATAATCAAAGGTAGTATATGACACCACATAATATGTAACACAGCATGCATTTCTTCTAGTGACCTAATATATATCAGCGGTCCATCATTTAGGAGGTAGACGGCCACTGCTATCTGTTCATTATGTCATTCCATAATCAAAGGTAGTATATGACACCACATAATATGTAACACTGCATGCATTTCTTCTAGTGACGTAATATATATCAGCAGTCAATCATTTAGGAGGTAGACGGCCACTGCTATCTGTTCATTATGTCATTCCATAATCAAAGGTAGTATATGACACCACATAATATGTAACACAGCATGCATTTCTTCTAGTGACGTAATATATATCAGCTGTGAACAGGGTCGTGATGTCATGTAATATGTAACACTGCATGCATTTCTTCTAGTGACGTAATATATATCTGCTGTGAACAGGGTCGTGATGTCATGTAATATGTAACACTGCATGCATTTCTTCTAGTGACGTAATATATATCAGCTGTGAACAGGGTCGTGATGTCATGTAATATGTAACACAGCATGCATTTCTTCTAGTGACGTAATATATATCAGCGGTCCATCATTTAGGAGGTAGACGGCCACTGCTATCTGTTCATTATGTCATTCCATAATCAAAGGTAGTATATGACACCACATACTATGTAACACAGCATGCATTTCTTCTAGTGACCTAATATATATCAGCGGTCCATCATTTAGGAGGTAGACGGCCACTGCTATCTGTTCATTATGTCATTCCATAATCAAAGGTAGTATATGACACCACATAATATGTAACACAGCATGCATTTCTTCTAGTGACGTAATATATATCAGCAGTCCATCATTTAGGAGGTAGACGGCCACTGCTATCTGTTCATTATGTCATTCCATAATCAAAGGTAGTATATGACACCACATAATATGTAACACTGCATGCATTTCTTCTAGTGACGTAATATATATCAGCAGTCCATCATTTAGGAGGTAGACGGCCATTGCTATCTGTTCATTGTCATTCCATAATCAAAGGTAGTATATAACACCACATAATATGTAACACTGCATGCATTTCTTCTAGTGACGTAATATATATCAGCTGTGAACAGGGTCGTGATGTCATGTAATATGTAACACTGCATGCATTTCAGCGGTCCATCATTTAGGAGGTAGACGGCCACTGCTATCTGTTCATTATGTCATTCCATAATCAAAGGTAGTATATGACACCACATAATATGTAACACAGCATGCATTTCTTCTAGTGACCTAATATATATCAGCAGTCCATCATTTAGGAGGTAGACGGCCACTGCTATCTGTTCATTATGTCATTCCATAATCAAAGGTAGTATATGACACCACATAATATGTAACACAGCATGCATTTCTTCTAGTGACGTAATATATATCAGCGGTCCATCATTTAGGAGGTAGACGGCCACTGCTATCTGTTCATTATGTCATTCCATAATCAAAGGTAGTATATGACACCACATAATATGTAACACTGCATGCATTTCTTCTAGTGACGTAATATATATCAGCTGTGAACAGGGTCGTGATGTCATGTAATATGTAACACTGCATGCATTTCTTCTAGTGACGTAATATATATCAGCGGTCCATCATTTAGGAGGTAGACGGCCACTGCTATCTGTTCATTATGTCATTCCATAATCAAAGGTAGTATATGACACCACATAATATGTAACACAGCATGCATTTCTTCTAGTGACCTAATATATATCAGCAGTCCATCATTTAGGAGGTAGACGGCCACTGCTATCTGTTCATTATGTCATTCCATAATCAAAGGTAGTATATGACACCACATAATATGTAACACTGCATGCATTTCTTCTAGTGACGTAATATATATCAGCTGTGAACAGGGTCGTGATGTCATGTAATATGTAACACTGCATGCATTTCTTCTAGTGACGTAATATATATCAGCGGTCCATCATTTAGGAGGTAGACGGCCACTGCTATCTGCTCATTATGTCATTCCATAATCAAAGGTAGTATATGACACCACATAATATGTAACACAGCATGCATTTCTTCTAGTGACCTAATATATATCAGCAGTGAAAAGACCATGACGTCGCGGTACAAAAATAAAATGCAGTGAATTTTATAATAATTATACTAAAATTATTAATATCATTGAACTAGAAGATATTTCTAGCACTCGTCATTTTGTAGATATTTTTTCTGACTAAAGCTCGGTCCAAGGATTGATTTTCATAAGACATCTGTTTGGGGCAATAGAATTAACAGTAGGCTACAATAACTTCTTATCAACAAACAGGATTTTACGTACATGCCATGATACATCTATACTGTTCAGAATATGTTCTAATTAATATATGTCCCAAACATCTAATAATAAAGGTATATTATATACATTCAGGGGTTTCCCCAGGGCCGTTAGGCGTAGCGGCCCTACACGTCTTGGTCCGTAAAGTAAGTGCTTTGACGGCGTGGAAGCGCCTTAAATCAATTGCCGCTACACCTTGATTTGAAGTCTTTTAAACAAATATTAAAAAATTCACAAGTACGAGCATGGCAGTCGACTACCTCTTGCAAACAACTTGTATACCAGTATATCAAGCACACCTAATTACTATGGCAGGTAAAACACTTCCTAAATACCTAACAATGGACCAGTCGTCTGCTCACAACTGGTGTTTAGTAAATCTACCACATCTACTGGGACCGCTAATCCATCAGGAAGGCGCTTACGCATAACGGGATTCCCGTGCTGAGCAATCAAGCTTCAAGGCCGATCAAAGAAGATGCCCATTGACAGAATCAACTGTACCATTTAAATGAATAAATGATAGGTGAAGCACTTTTTAAAAGTACAGTTAAGTTTGCAATCAACCATTTCTATCCTAACATCCCCTTCCCAAAACTCCCACACACTGAAAACATCCAAGGCTCACGCTGTCGTTGGCTAAACCATTTTCTATCTTCTGATGTGAACAAACGGTTACATAATCTATCTGACAGCTCAAACATAATAATAATGCCAAATATTCAATTAGCGTAATGGCAATCTCGCGAACGGTAACGAGAAAATCCAGAATACAGCGTTGGCGTTACATTTGTTTATTTTAATAATCACTGTTATTAATTTTAACGGCATGCATTCGACATGTATGACAGCAATGTGATGGTAATTCAATGTCTGGAAGATCTGTAACTTGTTATTTTAACTTTGTAAAGTCTTTGAACCAAAGTAATAAAAACAAACTGACAATGCGTGTCAATTTGAATACACATGCCAGTTCAGGGCCGAAAGACATGCAGGCTATCCCAAGAGCTGAGTTCAGCCAGATCGAGCGAAAACAAAACGTTCGCTACACTGGTTTGTCCGCTTCACGTTAAACCAAATGGACACGACGGACACCAATCAAATAGTTTGCGAATGTTAGGAAGAACGTTCGTTGGCTGAACCGAGGAAAGGTCTCGACACGAATATACGTCACGCATCAGAGTCAGCTGACACCCACGTGTCAAGAGGCTTCGTTGTGGACATTGAACAATACGATTACAAAGAAATAAATCTTGATGTAAATTTGTAGAAAAACACTAGTTGTTTGCATCAATGAATACCTAACAATAGTTTCATTTATTTCCTTGTCTTTGTTAATTTTGTACCTATGGTTGAGAGATCGCGATCGCGGGAAATGAACATGCAGTATTTATACAAACTGCAGTTAAACGCACACTGAATTAGTTTACAATAATTATATTTGTTAGATAATGTTAGATATATATTTGTAAGACTGTGAGGTAACATTTAATAAGTTAGCTGCATTTTAAAAAGACCATAAATTTTAATTTTATTAACTTTTTAAACAATTTTTGATAAATGGAATATACTGTGAAGTCGGCATTCTTAGCCTAGGTATTTTACAAGCAGAAATCACAACAAGCATTTAACACGACGCTGAAATCAACAGCAACAACATGGCACAAATTATGAAATTGTTGGGGGTGGGGAATTGATGGGTTACTTTAAAAAAAAGTTTTTAAAAAAGAGCATGATTAGCTGGATTGAAGGCAAACACTGAACTGTTTTCAACCCACTACCCCACTTATTTTGGCTTCATTTGTGTTATACTGATGCTAAAAATGTAAGCACCTTAAAAAAAATCCTGGGGAAAGCCTGACAGTTAGCATATATACATGACATTGTATAAACATTAGTAGACTGTGAGTATATGCATGTACAATCTAATTAAAATTAGCTCCACTATTACATGTGGATCTAACAGCAGCCAGTTGGAACTCATGTCCACCAATCAAAACCTTACTTGCAGAACCATGCCAGTGATTTAAAAATAATTTGAAAACATTCCAAATTATCTTGAGGGTATACGACATGTTTCGTGTGAATTATGAATGCCCTAAAACATGTTTTATTTTATAAAATAAATAATTTGTAATGTAAAATTGAAAACTGATAACCCATCCCCTACATATTGGTATGGTTCGCTGTACTGCGGCCACTAAAATAGACTCGCCCGATATTTTTAGAATTTGTATGCTCCCAAATAACATTATAAAAGGCGAAGTGTGATTGGTCAATATTTAAATTATTATTTACAGACGAAATGTTACCTGAACATTGGAGACTACACAGTGTTGTTAGCAATCTGATTAAAATTAGTTCTACTGGTCTGAATAAGGCATTCGTAATTCACATGAAACATGTCGTATAGGCCTACCCTCAGGATAATTCGTAATTCACATGAAAGGTCGTATAGGCCTACCCTCAGGATAATTCGTAATCCACATGAAAGGTCGTATAGGCCTACCCTCAGGATAATTCGTAATCCACATGAAAGGTCGTATAGGCCTACCCTCAGGATAATTCGTAATCCACATGAAAGGTCGTATAGGCCTACCCTCAGGATAATTCGTAATTCACATGAAAGGTCGTATAGGCCTACCCTCAGGATAATTCGGAATGTTTTCAAATTATTTTCAAATCACTGGCATGATTCTGCAAGAAAGGTTTTGATTGGTGGACATGAGTTCCAACTGGCTGCTGTTAGATCCACATGTAATAGTGGAGCTAATTTTAATTAGATTGATGCATGTATACTCTTGAAGCAGAATATGCTAGTACATGTACTTAGTTTATTATATAATCGTTTATATGTAATGGCTTATATAATATTATTACCCATGTAAACAAAGATCTTCATTACTGCTGAGATGTGATTGTCAAATAAGCTATATATTACATTCCATGTAAAGTTTTCTTAGAATCATGTTTAAATTTAGAGGTAGATAATTTAAAGCAAACAAAAACATTCCCCCAACTCAATGCACACACACAGACGCACACACACACACATCAAATATGCACATATGTTGCATGTTTTTTGTGTGGAAATTTTTTAATGTCTTTTTGAATCCCACATAATAATGTATAATGTATGTATCAGTAGCAACTACAGACAATATACAGGTATACATGTATGTACTGTCGACACAATATGGATATGATTAAAGTTATAACACATCACAACACATTTTTAACAGCAGTGATGGTTTTTATATATTTATACATGTATATATATAAATATGTGTGTGTGTGTGCCACCCCACTTTCTGGCACCTTCCTACGGCTGTGATTTAGTCTAATTTAAAAAATCTAATTCAATGCAGTCTTGCAGAAAACAATATCTACATACATGTACATGTACAATGTACTTAATGAAATTTAATCAAAATTGTACTTTCTAGATTAGAAAGAGTGTCATTTTAATATAACCCAGGGGAAATTGTTTTTCAACATCGTGATTTACTATGCATGAGATCGCTACACAATTTAAAAATATTGAACAGTTAATCAATTTTTAATTAAGTAGAAATGTCACTAATCCAAATTTGGAAAACAAAATGTTTCATGTATCCACATACTGACATACTGTATGTTAGACTGCCAGTAATGAGTTGAAAATGTGAGTGTCATAATCATAATAATAATAATTATATATATATACGTACTAAAAAAAAAGTAAAGTAAAGGGAGGTAACTCCTAGGCATTCATTAAAAGGAGATTGGGAAGAAATGCAAGATGATCAAATTAGAAATTTTAGAGTTCCATTATTATTAAATTAAAAATACTTTAATTATTAAAATTAATAACCACTTTCAGTATTATCATTAGAGTGTTCACTTGATGTTATCATACATATATTTACCATTTATTATCTAAAACCTACATTCTGTGTACAACGTTTTGTGTTTATTTCACCAGCCCAGTTTTCATTTATATTTATTGGTTTCTTCTTTTATGTACTAAGTATAAAGCCAGCCCTATATAGTGCTTTTGCAATATCTTAATTGATCCATGAGCATAATTATCACTAGTTAAATTGGTATAAATAAAGAATAATGGTAAACTTACCGATGAAAAATGTGAGCCTAGGCTGTGGCGGGAACTGTTGTAAACCTACAATTAAAACCGAATAATGGTAAACTTACCGATGAAAAATGTGAGCCTAGGCTGTGGCGGGAAGTACTGTTGTAATTAAGGTTGCCTACAATTAAAACAAACAGTTAATATGATGAAAAATGTGAGCCTAGGCTGTGGCGGGAAGTACTATTGTAATTAAGGTTGCCTACAATTGAAACAAACAGTTAATATGATGAAATTTTTTATACATGCATACATTTCTGATCCTATACATAATTAAAGTAAAAATACAATCAAGTCAAACAAAATTTAAATAAGCACAAATCAAGTAAATGCTGTATTAATTAAGTGACAATAATTAAAAATTAAAGCTGAGATCAAACTATACATCATGTAAATTTAAAAAAAAAATGTTAAATTATAAAATGTATTTTTGGTGTTTATATATATATGTATATATGTATGTATGTGTGTGTGTGTGTGTGTGTGTGTGTGTGTGTGTGTGTGTGTGTGTGTGTGTGTGTGTGTGTGTGTGTCTATATATGTATATATATATATAGTTATTACCAGTGTTTTTCGGTATCGTCAATATCATATATTAGGAATAAAAATTGTATTATGCGAGCCTCTGGCGAGCATAATACATTATTCTTATTCCTAATATATGATATTGACGATACCGAAATACACGAGGGTAATAATCTCTTTATCATATAAGTTCAAGCTTAATACAACGTGTTTTTGTAAACTGTACACGCAACTTTAATTCCAGTCCGCCATTACTAGATATGCAAATGACGTAAGAATATGTGGCGCGGTGTATTTTTGAATGGAAATGATGTCAAACTCGAATGACGTCATTTTGGATGTCCTTACATCAAAATAAAGTTATGCCTAACATTTTTTGTTTTCTGAACGCTGGACAACTTTCAGTGTCAAACTGCCATTGAAATGGTTTTATTTGATGACTATGAATGCATACGTCAATCATGGAGTGTCACCCAAGTACGTTTGCTTAAATGTCGATAAACCTAGTGCCGAGACCTCGACTAATTTACATCTAATTTGCAAAGTTATCAAATTCTTAAAGTATGTGATCTGAAAAATATCACATACTTTGATTGTACCGTACTGAAAATGTAAGATATTATATGATATATATATATATATCTTGCCCACTGTATAGGGTTATCTAGCTTTTGCACGGTGCTAGAAAAATCTGTCTGACCCAAGGGCTAGACAATTTCTACATACGCGTGATGTCATAACTCATGGTTTTCAAAATTCTGTTTGTCATTTTACGTGGTATCATTGTTTTCAAAATATTTAAACAAATTAATATTTTCAACTTTATATTTATTGTTAAGTTGTTGCATTTTTATGTCATTGCAAAAGTTGGACTATATTTTTAGCATATGATTAAATGAGTTTCATTGTTTGTAGGTGAAATGTTTACGAATCGTTCAACAATAAACAAACTAATTAATGTTTTGTTACTGTAATTAAATGGGCAAGAAAAAGAATCAATCACCGTTGTGAGGTATAGATAAGGCAATTCCAACCCTCGGAACAAAATGTTTTGTCAGTCGGGTTGGAATTGCCGTATCTATACCTCACAACGGCGATATTCTATTAATCCACTCAAGTTTCAAGCACGGTGTTCTAGGTATAAACTGTCAATATCTGCAAACGTCAACACTCGGCCATATTAGCTTTTAGTGTATTGGTCTTGTAAAGGCCTGGATCCCTTTTGAGCCATTGAGACTCACTCTGATACACTGACTGACTAATCATCAGCTAGATGTTTTCAATGTCAAACATTTAATACAATTTCTAACATTTAGCCAGGGTGCTCAATCTTTCCAGCAGACAGGACAGAACATACCATAATCTTTGATATGCATGTACCTTCAAGAGGCACTCATTACTGTTACTTTATGTACATTCCTATATCCAAAAGGTTCAGGCACTCATTAAGATAGGGGAGGGAACCCAATCAGGGAACTGGTCCACTGAGGGGGTTCAATCCTCCCACCCAAGCAATGACTACCAAGTGAGCTAGATCCACCCCACTCTGGGCTGGAGCTGCACTATAAGACCGTCAACCTTTCTTTCTTTCTTTTCTTTTAAATTATCTTCGTGCCAATATTCAATTAAGGTTTATGCATGCTCTCCTGGGCACACACCTAAGCTATCTGGGCTGTCTATCCAGGACAGTGGGTTATTTGTTAGTGGTTAGTGAGAGAGAAGAGGGTGTAGTGGTCTTACACCTACCCATTTAAGTCGTTAAAACTCGCTCTGGGTAGGAGCTGGGAAACCGGGCTGCGAACCCTGTACCTACCAGCCTTATGTCCGATAGCCTAACCACGACACCACCAAGGCCGGTACTAGAGCTCTGTAAACATAGCACCTACCAGCCGTATGTCAGATAGCCTAACTTCGACATCACTGAGGCCAGTACCGGGCTGCGAACCCTGTAATTATCAGCCGTATGTCCGATAGCCTAACCACGACACCACCGAGGCCGGTACTAGAGCTCTGTAAACCTAGCACCTACCAGCCTGAAGTAGATGGGTTAATGACGAAGGTGATAAAATAAAACCATGCTCACCTGACGAGGAAGACAAAGACATGTTGTTCATGTTGTTCACATCACCGGCTACTCAACCCAGGATATCTACAAAACACAATTTAATCATCAACTTAAAAGTGAGTGCGTAGGGCTCGAACTTAATGACAGCACTGACAGCAATTGCCATCATTGTGATATAAATTGCTGTAGGTCAGAAAATAAAAATTTACTGCCACTGCAATAAAACTCCATAGTGATGGAAAAATGTATACCGTACACACGAACAACAACTGTGATATAAATTGCCATCAATAGGTCAGGAGTGTCATTGACAGCACTCTTGTGCCGTGGGATAAACTTTGACTGCCATCTCAGTAAAACTCCCCAATGATGGCAAAATGTACACTACAAAATGTATACACAATTCTGTACATTTGGAGAAAAAAAAAGAAGACTACATACAGCAAAATAACCTTTCAGTCATGTTTATTGGTTACCGGTACTTAAAAAAAAAAATTGCCGTAATAAAGAATCAATTTGTAAGATATTGATTGAAGATTTGGCCATTATATAGAAAGGTGTGGAAAGATGTTTCCCCAAAGTTCTGACGGGACAATTAAACCCCAAAAGAGAAAGAGTTGAAATTTGTAATGATCTTGAATGACTTAGAAAAGAACCACACATTCTGAATACTCAAATACCCACCTGTTGTCTTCAGAGGTGACATTTTTCTCTAACTAAAAAGATTCATGAAAGGATCCAATTTTAATGACATAAAAAGCCATACAACAGACGATCTAGAGAGCATCTGGAAAATGACTTGCAGAAATATTTTGAAACACGGGGAAAAGAAAATGGAGAAGTGTATTAAAGCCCGAAGGGAATTATTCTGAAGCAGGGGACAATATTTAGAAATCTGAGGTAACCGGAAGTCGGTTCACGTGGTTTTTACCTAGGTAACCAATTGTTCGGTTACGTGAATTATATTTGCGTAACCTGTGGATTACCTGATCGGTTACCTCAAAGTTATGTTGAAATTATATTTAAATACATAATTTTTAGCTCAAACATAAAGTTAAAACAAAATACAAAAAAAACAACGTTTTATAAAACAGTTTCTTTAATGCTTGCAAATCGAAAGAAGTGACTTGTAGATGTTTCTTTTGTTTTTGTACGATCGTAGCATTGTAGATTTATTATTATTATTATTATTATATTATTATTCACCATTTGCCATCGGGATCGCAAAAAGTAATTTTTAGTTGCCCGAATCTAAAAACCACTGTCCTCGGACATTGGGCCACCGTATTCTATAACCTCTGTGCAGCTTGCGGAAGGAAGTTAACGCTATTGTAAAATGACTAAATATCAGCCCAGTACTGAAACAAAATAGATACATTTGGAGGAAAAATGCCCATTCCCTGGTGTATGATTAGACTAATAATTTTTTTATAAATAACAAATAAAGGCTACCATTTGTCACTGATATGTAAAATTTAGTATACAGCAGACTGAAAAAAACCCAAGCAACAAATGTCCAGTTCCTCTGAACTATAAAACAGGCTAGTCATTGGTGCATGATTAGATTAATAAACATAAATCTTATAATAACATAAAAAGAAAGACCACAATTTGACACCGATATTTTGCGGTGGTGATGCTACTTTCACTTTATCGCTGGTACTTCTATACTACAGTGACGTTCCAATGTTTGTTATTTAAAGCTCATTATGCGATGTTAGTATTGTTCAGCTTTTGTGACATTTTTGCATTTTTGTTTACGTTAAAACTGTTTTCAACCGATCTAAAATTATAGGCAATCCAATATTATGTCTACATATATTCCTTTAGAGATAGAATACCAGCAGATAATTTAGGTGCCTTAGCGATCCGTGCACATTTCTTTAAAACTTTTGGCTCGACTCTATACTGAGTCTTCGGTCACAAGTTACAACCATTGCAATATACCGTTGGCTACTGGTTTGCTGCACATCAAGTATCTAAAAATCAGTCTAAAACATTTATCAGAATACTAGTAGTATGTCTGCATGAATAAACTTACTGTAATCGTGAAGTCTGCAAGTTTTAATTTCTGAACGTCTACAGGTCACGACGTAACCGATTTGAGGTTCGCGTAAATTTAATTTTGCATAACCGACACGCGAACAGAACGGCGGTTTGCGTGAAATATTGTGCCCTGTGAAGGAGACAATCTTTGAATTGTCTAGCTCGTCAATAATAAATGACTTTCTGACATACAGGTAGTCTTGTTTCTTTCTTACCACACCTTGTACACATGCAGTCATGCATTCGTGTATGTATATGTACAACACTGAAGATAAGAAGAAAAGAAAAGGCAGCTGGGAAATGGGTTGATGAGCCCTGTATGTGATTAAATATTAAAGCTGTCAATGTTCAGCATGACTAATTACAGCCTGTGTCTTTAAACATCTGATTCTACTCACGGTGGCCACTGGAAGTACAATGTCATGTAGCTCAAGAAGCAATGGAATCGCCCTCAATATATATGTAGTTTTTTCCCATTCCAACCAGTGGCCCCACCAAACACACCTCAAAGAAGCTTCAAAGACCAATATGGTTTTAAATTATACGTCCTGTTTATAAAACAACATATAACAGATTCCTAGCTATTTTAACATTAGGAGTAGCCAATGTGGCAACAGCAGGTTTGTTCTCTGTCTTAATCCAGGGTTGTGGACCAGCCTCGGTGGCGTCGTGGTTAGGCCATCGGTCTACAGGCTGGTAGGTACCGAGTTCGGATCCCAGTCGAGGCATGGGATTTTTAATCCAGATACCGACTCCAAACCCCAAGTGAGTGCTCCGCAAGGCTCATTGGGTAGGTGTAAACCACTTGCAATGACCAGTGATCCATAACTGGTTCAACAAAGGCCACGGTTTGTGCTATCCTGCCTGTGGGAAGTGCAAATAAAAGATCACTTGCTGCTAATCGGAAAGAGTAACCCATGTAGTGGCGACAGCGGGTTTCCTCTCAAAATCTGTGTGGTCCGTAACCATATGTCTGACGCCATATAACCGTAAATAAAATGTGTTGAGTGCGTCGTTAAATAAAACATTCCTTTCTTTCTTTAATCCAGGGTTGCAGGATGTAGCCCAGTGGTAAAGAGCTCACTTGATGTGAAGTCGCTATGGGATCAATACCCATCGGTGGACCCATTGGGTTATTTCTTGTTCCAGTCAGTGCACTATTACTGGTACATATATATCAATGGCTGTGGTGTGTGCTATCCTGCCTATGGGATGGTGCATATAAAAGATATCTTGCTAGAGATACTAATGGGAAAATGTATAGGGTTTCCTCGGAGACTATGTCAAAATTACCAAATGTTTGATATCCAATAGTTGATGATTAATAAATCAATATGCTCTAGTGGTGTTGTTAAACAAAGAGAACTTTAACTTTTTCTCTTTTCAAATGTAAAAATAACCATATGTTAGACACCAAACAGGTACCCCATACATGTTTCAAGCACAAGTGGTACAAGATGAAATAAAATTGCATACATTTTTTGCCCAGATGTAGCTATTTTTTTTTCTGTACAACCAACACTCACATTTATCACCAACCACAGGACTTGTGGTGTTCACTTCTCTATCAAAAGTTGGGTGCACCTCAAACTTTGACCCAGCCGGAAGTTATTTGGTTTAGTACTACCTATATAATCGTATGATAATATTAAATAAGAGTAGTTTACAAATATGTCAAAGCAAAAGTGTTAAACAAACATACTTTGAATCTTCATTGTTTAAACAGAGACTATCAGACGTGTGTTTGACTTGGGACATCTCAAACAAATGAATAGTAACTACAAAGTAGATTTATAGAATTTGAGGTGAAAGCATTTCGTGCCAGCATTTTTCTCTGACCCGTCAAGGTTCTCCCAACTTAATCTTCTCAAACTATTAAAACACCCCAATAAAAACATTTCTGAATTTAAAAATGAGAAGATTGGGAAAAAAAGCCCACTATACTATATTGCATCAGCAAAAGAGATTGCACTTAAATTTTAGTATCATTAAAATATTTAAAAAACAAACTAATACATTCTTTTTTTCTCACAGCTACACATGTATGTAGATGAATTTAAGGTACCCTCAAGTGCTAAATAGAGGGTGCTAACTAAGCAAACAAATTTGAACATTTCTGAAAATCATAAAAGAGTAGGGTGCTGAATAAACATAGGTCAGGAAAATTCAATAATACATGTATATATGTTTATTAGGCACTTAATTAACTAACTGAATGAATCTTTAATGAGCTACATGTACGACAGGATCAGCTTGTTGTTTTGCACCCATCAGATTGAACAAACATAGTGCTAGAGTTTGCTTCTAAAAAGGATGTCTGTGAACCAACCAGACACCATCATGCATGCCTGCATGTACATTTGTTTTGCAGCTCTGCATTTGTAGCAAAATACATCTGTCAAATAACGATCAAGTAACTACATGTATAAAACTATAAATTGTAGAAACTTATTTATTTTCCAACACAGGCCAAGCTGAGAACTGAGGTTATGCAGAAATAAATCCATGTAACCCATTTCCATTATACGTAACCCGTTATATCCATGCATGTATATGGAGTGCAAAATTTTACGGTAACAAAAAATAGGATACGCAAAATTAAAATTACGTGAGCAACGTGCAAACGAAATGACCATTCTCGCAATTTTTAGATGCCTCCTACAAAGTATCAATCAATCAATACATGAAATTATTTTACCAAATTAACACAAAATTTTGCAAATGTTTTTTAAAAATCGCAGTTGGCGAATTTAGCGACTTCTAATGTACAGTAAATCTGGCTGTGTCCAGTGAGCCACACCTGGCAGGGTAACTACATGACTGTGTAATACAACACAGTGTGATGGAGAGAATTAGTGATTAAATATTAAACTTGTCTGTCTTGAGTCGGACTAATTTGAAAGTAATCAGCTCCAACATCTGGCCTGGTTACAGACTACACAGACTTACAGACGTGTACATGATGTCTTATGCCATCAATTATTTATTTACTGTTATATATACAGTGACTCAGACATGCTCCGGTGATCAGGGTCGGATCAGGGCTTTAGATCTCACTAATTTGGGCACAATTAATGGAGACTTTTGTCTTTTCTTAACACAGGAATGTTGTTTTAATTCAGCATGCCTATACTGTCATTAAGTATTAACAGCTGCTGGAGAGTTGTCTATATTCAGAAAAACCAGCCTCGGTGGCATTGTGGTTAAGCTATCAGATACAAGGCTGGTAGGTACATGGTTCACAACCCGGTACCGGCTCCTACCCACAGCAAGTTTTAACGACTCACTGGGCAAGTGTAAGACCACTACACCCTCTTCTCTCTCACTAACCACTAGCTATTAACAACTATAACCCACTGAGGTGTGTGCCCAGGATAGCGTGCTTGAAACTTAATTGGATATAAGCACAAAAATAAGTTGAAATGAAATTCAGAAATGTATTTCAAATTATTTAAATATGAATAAACTTAACATTTCAGTGGTTTTGAAAAGGAACTATTTTGAGGTCAGCGTGTCTACTTAATTTGGGTGTGTTTATTTTTGGCACAATGTTTAATTCGCCTTTACTTTGATGCAATCTAAAGCCCTGGAGATGTACTGTGGTAGAGTGTTCACCTGAGATACAGACTGGTAATGCAAAAGCCATAGTATGTACCATCCTGTCTATAGAAAAGTGAATATAAAAGGTCCCTTCCTGCTTCATCGGTAGTATTAGCCTATGCAGCAGTGGTGGGTTTCCTTACTCTGTTCTGCCGAATCCCTCTCTAGTTCCCTGCCTCCCATTCTCCCTCACTTCCTCTGTATCCAGAGTCGAAATAACATTGAATTAATGAATGTTTAATGACACCCTAGCTGGCACAAAACACACATCGGTTATTGTGTATCAAACAAAGGTATTTATGAGGATCAACATCAATTTAAAATTCTAAAACTAGTAATAAATAGTATAGACATGTAGCTACAATATGTACAATGTACATGTATGTTTAAACCAAACTGGTCAATATTCCTAATTAAATATTTATTGGCAAAAACAAAATATTCTCTTTGAACATGGCAGTGAACATTTTGTTTAGCAAATTAGCATCAAGCACATCGCGATTTGAGAGATCACTAGTACAGTTCTGAAATATTCAATAGTAGGTACAAAACTTTAAAATTCTATAGTTTATTATGATGACACCATATATGTGCACCAGAGCACATTGAATAATTAATCATCAGCTACTGGATATCAAACATTTGGTAATTCCAGGCTTCTGAAAATTGAAAATTTGCATTAACCATTTATGGGTTCCACAAAATCATAAATTTAGTTTTTACTTAATCCATCATGAACATGTAAATGATGTCATAAATTCAATGGGTTACACAAACTATACTTACGCGAGCGACACACAAACAGAACTATCACTCTCACAATTTTCAAAGGCCTGTATAATTCAAACACTCAGTCGTCGGAAAAGACCCACTGTATTTTTCCATTATTAATAACCATGCAGGCATTGAATTTAGGAATATTTCTTAGGATTCTGCCAGAATCCTAAGATTCTGCCAGAATCCTAAACATGATTTAACATTTAGATATTTGGGGATTCTATCTCATAATGTTATAAACGCTTCTCACCCATAATCGGGGATTCGCAGAAGCAAGGAATCCTGCGAAATTTGCAGCTTGGTAGCATGCAAAGAGATCTTTTATATGCACTTTCCCAAAGACAGGACAGCACATATATCACAACCTTTGACAGTGTTTCTGCTAGAAAGAAATTTTTGGGTATGGCACTATGGAAGTGAATGCAACCACAGTCAACAGAGGATATGGAGGGCCTCCCCCAGAAAGAAAATGGGTTAAGTTTAAGGTAGGGTTCAGAAAATCATACAGTAATGATAAGAGTAATTAACTGGTATTCGTGAATATTTATTCGTATTCGAAACCCCATGTTCATGATACGTATCGTATTCGCCACTTGGTGTATTCGTTGCAGCTCTAATACTAGCCCGAGTACTCTGACTGTAAGAGAGCTAGACGGACATTTGGACATAAACACGCTCTCATTACAGTCAGAGACCAACCTATGTCTTTTTTTGGCAATTCCTGACTACCAAACGGTAGGCAACGAGTCCCGCTCTAATACCACAACAATCCTATATTTGACGTCAAATACCTTTACATCAATCATTTTCGAGTTAAGTGATACAAAAAAATCCACATATTAATCACTAATACACATACTACAGAAAGAAACCCGACAGCACCCACATTCAGCTACGCTTCGTGACACTCCGTCGCAACAATTGCAAAGCTCGGCGATCTATTTCGAGACTGGGCGATTCCGCCTTGTGCAGCAGTTACAGGGGTCATCTCATAAGAGGAGGCAGTACGTAGCACATACTTTTGCCGTATCCTGTCGATAACACCCCAAATGTATCCTTCAAATTCAAAATGGAATCAATAATGTGTAATTGTTTTGGTTTAATGACGTAATGAAATCCAAATTCATCCAAAACGGCATTAGCCAACTCTTCCATGTTGTAACTTCGCTTGATATGAGACGGCCCCTGTAACTGCTGCACAAGGCGGAATCGCCCAGTGCGCGATCACGTGGTCTACATCTCGAAATAGATCGCCGAGCTTTGCAATTGTTGCGACGGAGTGTCACGAAGCGTACCTGAATGTGGGTGCTGTTGGGTTTCTTTCTGTAGTAAGTGTATTAGTGATTAATATGTGGATTTTTTTGTATCACTTAACTCGAAAATGATTGATGTAAAGGTATTTGACGTCAAACATAGGATTGTTGTGGTATTAGAGCGGGATTCGTTGCCTACCGTTTGGTAGTCAGGAATTGCCAAAAAAAGACATAGGTTGGTCTCTGACTGTAATGAGAGCGTGTTTATGTCCAAATGTCCGTCTAGCTCTCTTACAGTCAGAGTACTCGGGCTACTCTAATACACACACACACACACACACACACACACACACACACACACACACACACACACAAAGGATACATATCTAGATATACCATAGAATAAGTTATCTCAATAATATAAATTACTAATTAAAGTAAGAAAGAAATCCACAAAAACGAAGGGACCAAATGTATTGGTCCACGAACATCATGGGACGAATTTGGATGCAAGTATAAACACAATCCAACGAAAATTCAATTGCGTAAACCAATATTTTACAGCAACTATTATCATAAAATTACAAACCTGTGTTAAAATAACAACCAGGCTCACGAGCCACATCGAAAACGATAACAAAACACTTACACAAGTTCTGATTGCACCGTCCTGTCAAATGACAGATCGAACACCGTTCCAGCCATGATCTACTGATATTTGCAATCACGCATGCCCAGTCATTGTTTTGGTCATTACCGGGGCACTGCCAATATAAGTTGTAAAAACCCCGTTCTAGGCTCCATTCCATGTGTTACGTTGTCAATAATTCTGTTTGGCTTGGCGTGAATACAAAAAAACCCACAAAAAAAAAGCAAAAAATTTCAATTTGTAAAACCATTGGGAACAATATATAAATAAAACAATCCTCATAATGTTAACTGTCTCAGTGTCTGCCTATAATTTATAAAGTTTGCTTCTTTTTTTCTTTTCTTTTTTTAAATCGATTTTGTTTGTTTGTTGTTGTTGTTTTTAAATATTACATATATATTTTGATCATCATTATTTTGTTTACGAAGATAATATGAATAAATCAGAAACCTGTCATTTGCTTGATTAATTTATGTGTAATTTCACAAGTCTGCTGAGCAATAAAATAAAATAAAACATAAATAATAAAATAAATAATAACAAAGAACTAAAAGGCCCAAAGAAAGTTGTTAAATGCCTGAATAAATATATAAGAAATATTTATCTCCAAAAGTACTTTTTTCTAAAAATGCTTTATTTCTTGATCATTTTAAGTTTTATATTAGGAAATATTATATTTCAGGTAGTTGGGGTGAATTAGGTTCCTGGCGTGACAAGAAGGATGTAGATGATCTCCAGTTGAAAAACGTTCCTTCACGACTTTGCCAAAATACCCTCTGGGCTCTATTCTAACGCCTTGGATCTCCGACCCATTGGAGGAAATTTAAAATAAAGGAAATATGAAGGAGACTGGTTTTTCTTAACTTGCTTTCGAATGATATGTCGTCAGTCGTTTGATGTCCCACATGTTGCATCATCGTCGAAACAAATTCGTCGAAAGTATTACTATTCAGTTCAATCTTTACTAGGAAGACAAGCCAGATCAAGAGGATAATGGCAGAGGTGGCCACAGGTATTGACAAGATTAGTCTTGGTGAGTTTTACTGTGATAAATCGGCCAGTGAAGTTTGGGTGTCACTCCTCCAGATTTCTGCCGGTAATGAATCATTGAATAGGCCTGTCAGAAATGATTCACAGCTGGCCCACTATATCATGACTATATCCTGGGGTAAAAAAGATGGAAATTTATCAAAACCAATTATATCCCTCAGCACATTTAGAAATGTATTGAAGAGACTGTATCCTGGCGTCATATGTTTTCGATACGATAAGCAAAAAATTAAAATATATCCTGGCGTCACGTGTTTTCGATCGTTTAAGCGAAATATATGAATAAAATACAAATAAAAAATTGTAAGTATTTAATAATTTACCTACCTGTTGCCACAATAGTTTACCACATAAAACACCTGTAATCCGCAATGAATTCCATAATATCCTTGGAGAAAACGTCTTGCTTTGTCGTAAAGGAATTTCCTCTGTATTTTAGTAAGTCACATGTTTTCGATCGTTTCGTTGGTCGGCTATTTTCTCGGTCGCTGTTGCGTTGTATGGAGCACTATTGATGTCATATTTTACACTTAATTCCACGTTATATAAATGATTTAAAAATGTTTGTAACTTTCAATCAATGTTACTTAACTTTCAGAATAAAGAAAAATTTAGGCTAAACGTTTAACATATTTTACATAATTGTTTTCAGTTTTTTTTTTTACTCCAGTGATTATTACTCTTCCTTTTTATTATGGCAAGGACACCAAAATTCGGAATGTCTTCGTACAACCCTAACTGGAGTGCAAAATTTTAAATGTACCCAATGCTGACATGCCGGATAGGTGCATTGTGCCCACGAAACGAAGCAAAGTGAAACACAGTGTTTGTATTCGTCTGGTTGGCTCTTCTTGCACTTGCAGCAAAGATCGCTAGGGTCGTCAGATTCCTCCGATGTATCGTCTTCGTCTTCAAGCTGCCGTTTTGTGTTAGCACTGGGTGGGAGAAAAATTCCTGACGTACTTGGTTTTGGTGAATCTTCAGTTTTCTTTGATTTTGTACATTTTCTTTTCTGCAATCCTTCCTTGTTTTGTTTGTTCTTTTGATGTTCCCTGATATCTTCCAAAACCAAATCTTCCGTGATGGCTTTACCACTGACCACAGCACTGAGTACTTTCCTCTTCTTAGTAGGTTTTGGTTTTCTTGTGATCACTTCTTCTGCAGTTGTGAAATCCCGGTCTTTCTGAACGATGACTGCAGGTTGGCGGGTGTGAGTGCTGCACAGTAAGCTTTGCAGACAGTCTCACAAAGGGAATGTCTGTCAATACCCGATGTTGCATGTTCGCGTATGTAGGTATGTCTCATGCCATTGTAAATGCGTTCGAACGGGCCGAAACATCCCACATCCATTGGTTGAAGAACATGCGATGTGTGAGCAGGTAATACAAAAATAGTATGTGCCTCGCTCGTGCCCACTGGATCAGGGAAACATTTATGTGTGACGTGTGACCATCATAAAGAATTAAGACAGGCTTGTCAGAAGATGCTGCTGGAACATACTTTGAAAAATGTTCTTTAAGATACTTTTGAAAAATATAAGAATTCGACCAACCCGTTTCACTAACGGTTCCTGCAGTGCCTGCCGTACAACCTGCTAACAATTCCTCCCGCATGCACTTTCCCTTGAAAACAAAATACGGTGGTATGGCAACACCAAGGGCATTTCCACACCCAATAACCGCAGTAGTGTTGGACCTGCTCGTTGTTACAGCAACTGGGACATTGGAACGTGATGCAACAATAGATGGGGGTTTGTGATTTTCTCGATGCCTTTTTCATCAATGTTGTAGATGGACTCTGGACTGTTTCGTAAATCATACTTGTCTAAAATCTTTTCCAGGCTATCAAAGTATTTGTTGATGGTATCTTTTGATGTTGCTTTGGCACGCATGATTTCAAGTGATCGTGGTTTTTGAACTCTAAGCTCGGGCCATCCTTCATAAACCCATAAAACCATCGCAGGGAAAATGGTTTTTCACCCTTTTCTCTTTTGCCAAGATGAACAGCAAGGTCTGTGGCAATATTAAGGACTTCAGTGCAGGTATACCCAAAGCCCACAGATGACATAAACTCAACATGTGTCACTAAAGTTTGCTCCTCTTCTTGAGACAACAATGAGTCTGGTCCTGACTTAACACAATCGATGTCCGTTTTTCCGCTTAGAGTATGGTGCAAGGTGGAGTATGGCACTGAACAAATCCTAGCTGCTTTTTTAATCGGCATTCCCTGAGTTTTAACTGCCTCATATGCATTTTCTAAAGACTGGTGATTGTATTGTCTGTAATTTACATTTGGTCGGTTGATCACGGCCTTTAAAAAAAAAAAAAAAAAAAAAAAAAATCAAACTCCTAAAACAACGGTACATAATTTTTAAAGGAATATCATTTTTTTTATTTATTAAATATAAAATTTATTTATAATTATATAAAATACATACATAATTTATTGAATATCAATTCTAAATTTGCCCATAACTGTGGCAAATTTTAGCTTATGAGAAAAACCCTTAATTAAAATATGTCCAAAACAAGGTAACGTCAAAAACAACATAAGATTTGCCCCAAATTGTCTTCCATATATTTTTATGGTTGCATGAGTATCACGTTGTATATCACGTGACTTTTGACAGATGTGACGTCAGTGTAGCAGCCGACAAGTTTACAACATTTTTTGACAACTAGATATTGCTCCGTAAAGCATTTTCTTCATACCAAATATGTACATTAGTGAAAACTGATAAAATATACTATGGTTGTAGATATTTGAGTTAAAACTTACCATTGGAAACTTGACACGCAGCATTTTTCTCTCGGAACAAAAAGTGACTTCCATGTTCGTTTTCGTTCTTGTGGTGACGTCAATGCTCGCGCATTCTCGCACTATTGCAATTACAAATGAGCGATCAAAAACGCGTGTCGATCTAAAACGTGTGACGGTACGATAATAAAAACAATACTTCGTACATACAATACTACTTTACCTTTCTCAAGTCACATTAGTTTATTGTAAAAAACAGTGATAATTTCCCATGAACACCAAATTTTCCTCCAAAAACACTAGCTGCTAAGTTGTACAGGTGTTTCCGCTATATTTTCACAAACGTCATATGTTTTCGATAGTTTCATTGGCTGTCTATTTTTGTCCTTTTTATGGCAGTGAAGGATCTATACTCCGTGCAATAATTTACATCAAAATCTTCTTTTGAAAATAAAATCATATAATGTTTGTAACTTCAGACCAATAGACAGTGTTCATTTAAAACATATTTACATTATGTTTTCGTCATAGGTTAATGTCTACTCCTCTTGTTATACGTATCAACGACACCTAAATTCAGACTGTCACCTTAAGTACTCTGACAGAGATACAGAACTATATATTTTCAAAAAATCTAATTCCACCAAACCACCTTTATTTGTAGTAAATGTAAATGCACATGTAAACATGTCCCCACCAGAAATTACCGAAAAGATCTTTGCTGTGAATAACATAAGAGGTAACCCAACCAGCCTTCCATAAATTTTATTGTTCAGTGTAATGATCACGTGGTATATCTTCGAACTTTGGCAAGTCAGATGTCAGTGTTGCAGACGATAACTTTGCAGGGATTTGTGATACCTGGATTTCGCTATGTGAGGCATTTCATTAGTACCAAAATATTGCATTACGAAAAACTGATAACATGCACACTATTTATGGTATTATAATTAAAACATGAAGTTGGCAGCTTGACTTGAAGCATTTTTAATATTGTGAGGTAAAAGACACTTCGTTGTTTATGTTTAGGCTGATAGTGACGTAATATCTCGCATAATCTCGCGATACATGCAGTTACAAACAAAGTATCGAAAACATATGTCGATCGAAATTGTATGACGGTACGATATATGGTAGTTTCCAAACAACCCCTGGTCAGACTGGTATCAGGTCGTTTTGCCCTTATTCCTGTGTTGTTTCGCCCCCATACTGGGTCGTTTCGCCCTCTATACAGAAAGAAAGAAGTTTTTTATTTAACGACGCACTCAACACATTTTATTTACGGTTATATTGCGTCAGACATATGGTTAAGGACCACACAGATTTTTTTAGAGGAAACCTGCTGTCGCCACATAGGCTACTCTTTTACGACATGCAGCAAGGGATCTTTTATTTGTGCTTCCCACAGGTAGGATAGCACAAACCATGGCCTTTGTTGAACCAGTTATGGATCACTGGTCGGTGCAAGTGGCTTACACCTACCCATTGAGCCTTGCAGAGCTCTCACTCAGTCGTGACCATGATTAATCATTTGACCGGAAAGAAGCCCATATCTTTAAATAAACCCCATCAATGTAACATGAGATTAAGAATGAGTTTAACACCATAGAGATTTGCAAAGGTCTCCTTTCAACAATCGTAACAGTGTATAACATTGTTATACTTGTTTCTTTTGGTGGTGTCGCCTATGTTTATTCGATCTACTTGAGCCAAGCCAAAACAACGGAGATGTATATTTCAGAAGGTGCACATGCAACACGCTTTGATTTAGCAGCTGAGCTTTAGCTGCAAGGATTTAATTGACAACTAATTTACACAAGGAGGCGTGGACAAGACCAGTTTAGATCACACAAATAATTATAAACGTTCTAAGCTGTTTCATACTTGTTTGTGTGTGTGTGTGTATATATATATACGTGCTACTCTTACACCTGCCAGTCCCCTCTCCACCCACCCCAACCCTTTCCTGTCCTGGACGGAGGAGCAAGCTGAGGCCGGCACCTGTGCCCATGACAGGCGTGCGCTAAAACAGCTTGCTCTGAATGTGCACGTTAAACCCTATGATCTGACCTAACATGATTATGAAAGCACTCCGTTTAAAATTTCAGTCAAGTCAAGTCATATTTAAATTGCACATTCAGAACAATTTTAGTTCTTATAAATAATAAAATTGAAGTGAAAATATTTTAATTATATTTTTGGGTGGGTGGGGTGGGGGAGGGATATAGCCTATAACAATGACTGCAGGGTGTATTTGAAAGGGGTGGGGGGGGGGTATGGTGTCGGTTCAATGGCCTGGGAGATGAAAATAAATGTATTTCACGGTCTGAAACTGCTTCCCTAAGAAATGTTTGAATTTCAGGTGTTAAAATGTCACATTTCCGGCCTTCTGAACAGAGTAACAGGAAAAATGGGAGAATGAGGACTATTATGTCGGTACCTTTTAGGATATTAACATTTATTCCATTGATAGTAATATAACGTTGGATAAAAATGGGACTGACATGGAATTTTACCCAAAATATACCAGATTCTTCTTCGTAGTCTTTTATTATTTGGTTTTTGTACTCATTATAACGCCTGAAAAAAAAGAAAGAAAATAGATCAAAATATTATAAACCAGTAAAAGATTTAGCGTGGAAGTTTTCCCAAAATAAAATTGTATGGGTCAAATTAACAGGTGGACTATACCGGGTCCGCAACAATAACAACACTAGCACTAGATACAACCTATATCAAAGTTCATTTTGGAAATCACGCCAACACATATTAACAAAGTAGCTCGCAGACGAAACGACTCGTGATCGTTGGTCATATCGGCGGCAAACATACATGTATAGAGGATAATAAACGAGTTACCAGTTATTATCAAATTTATGTCCCGAGTGAAATAATAAATAATGATATTGGTACAACTAGTGGAGAATACACATGCAAAATAAACAGCTCCAGATAAAACCTGTAACCTAAGTTCCTTTTGTAAAAAAAAAAGTAAAGTTTGTTTTATTTAACGACGCCGCTAGAGCACATTGATTTTTTATCTTATCATCGGCTATTGGACGTCAAACATATGGTCATTCTGACACTGTTTTTAGAGGAAACCCGCTGTCGCCACATAGGCTACTCTTTTTACGACAGGCAGCAAGGGATCTTTTATTTGCGCTTCCCACAGGCAGGATAGCACAAACCATGGCCTTTGTTGAACCAGTTATGGATCACTGGTCGGTGCAAGTGGTTTGCACCTACCCATTGAGCCTTGCGGAGCACTCACTCAGGGTTTGGAGTCGGTATCTGGATTAAAAATCCCATGCCTCGACTGGGATCCGAACCCAGTACCTACCAGCCTGTAGACCGATGGCCTGCCACGACGCCACCGAGGCCGGTTAAGTTCCTTTTGTAAATCACGTAAACACATTTATGTAACTAAGCATATCGCAGACCCGGCGATCGTTTGTAACTTTGGCGGTATAAACACACACTGGTGTGCATGTATGGCTACTGGTGAAAAAAAGAGCATATTTCATTATGGGGTATTTTTCCCAAATCAAATTGAATGGATAAAATTAGCATATAAATATATTTGACATAAAAAAAAAAAAAAAAAAAAAAAAAACGGAATATTTTCCCCAAATTAAATTGTATGGATTAACATTGAAAAAAATATATACACATGCAAAAAAACCCAAAACGACAACAACAGTAGAGAGAGATATCTACAACGACATTCCTAGAAAAAGAAAATATACATATAGCTGTACGTAATACAAACGGCCCCTGTATCGAAGTTCTTTTTGGACATCACTCCAGCACACATTTATTTAACAAAGCTCGTAAACGACATGTAACCCGCGATCGTTGGTCAAATCGGCAGTACACGTACACAGGTAATATTGGTACAATTAGTGGAGGAAAAAGGTAATGGGTGTTAGAGAGAATACATCTGCTACAACAACAGCTCCAGATAAAACCTGTACTCATGTTCCTTTTGGAAATCACATGAACACACATTTATTTAACAAAGTTCGTAAGCGACATGTAACCCGCGATTGTTGAGATCGTTGGTCAAATCGGCGGTACACGTTTACAGGTAGTATTGGTACAATTAGTGGATGAAAAGGTAAATGGGTGCTATATGAAAACATTATTTATGTAAAACCACTGTGTAAGGAGCTGTGGGAAAAAAGTACAATATAATACATAAATCAAGGTAGGTATATTTTAAAACTTTGTACAGAAGTGTTTACAATTAATTCTGGATGGAGTTTAAAAGGTTCTAAAACATTTCTGTTGCTAAATATATCATTTCTTGTTGGCTTGAGATGATCACACTCCACCAAAATGGGGCGCACAGTCGGTGTACACTGACAATGTTCACACTGAGGGGGGGGGGGGGGGGGGTCCTTCTTTAAAATACACGAATGCGTCAAATATGTATGGCCGATGCGGGCACGGCACAAGACTACTTCATCCTTCCTGCACCGCCTGTAGGATGACTGCCACTCTCCCAGGACTGGCGTGACAGAATGAAGTTTGTTTGCATCCGCACCATCCCAATCATCTTGCCAAGTCGAAAAGATATATTGATTAATATGAAATTTAAAATCACTGTAGAGGACACCAACATGGACACGGGGCAAGTTGAAAGCAGACTTGACAAATTTAACGAAGATACACAAAAAATAGTAAAAAGTAAATACTACAATATACTAATGCTCCAAAATTTGTGGCAGCACCTGAAAAGATATCATAAAACATACTAATAGACTTAGCGGGGATCAAATACCATATATGTAATGTATTTTTATTGGCCAAACAAGAAAATTAATAAAATTTAAAAACTAACAACCCAGCGAACAGATTCGACATCCCAGGCCTGTGGGTATTTAGATGGGGGGGGGGGGGGGGACAACCCGCCCCACTTGCACTCGAGGACAAAAATGAATAAAGGTAAAAATATGGCTTGTGTCCCATCTCCACACTATGGAGGCTGTGATCCCCCGCAAAGTTGTGCACCCTGCCCCAGATATTATTCCTACCGACCTGGGAACCTGATTCCCTCCGACAAATAAAACAGTATCCATAGCTGCCCATGACAATCGTCACATAGCAAAAGCAAATTTATTATTTTTAAATGTTTATTAACACGCAGTATCCCCCCCCCCCAATCCTTTTAAAAACACTTATTTTTATCATTTTCTCTTTTTTTATTATTATTATTTATTTAACTTTTTTAAATGTAGTAAATGTAAAAAACAGATTCGAAATCCCCTCACACATGAAATGAACTGTCCACTGCTGTGCTAAATATCACGTGCGCAAAACCAAGCTTATTCTTTCGTCTCCCCTTTTTGTCTCGATTTCACTTCTTTCCTTAGTAAACCGAGAACTCTCCCTTCTCCATACACTCCTGTTCATTGTTGTTTATTGTAATCGTTTCCCATTGAACGATTTACAAGGGTTATTGGTTATAAAAATCTATTATTTAATTATTATTTTCATTGTAGTGCGAATGTCTTGTAAACACGTCAATCGCGATTTAAAAAACCCCCACGTGAAATACATATATATAGATATATATATATATATTATAATTCATAACAACTAACAAAAAAAAAACCCTTAGAGGCTCAAATCAAGTAGCTCATGCACGTTTTCAGTGTCTGCAGCTACCGCCGATAAACCGTCTTAACAGAAAATTTTCAAATTTGGTAGACTAGTCTTGACGCTGTCTAGCTTGGTTGGAGTCGCCGTCTAGATGCAATTATGGTTGGTTCGCATACTGTACATGCCTGAGGGGCATTGGAACTGACGGTGCTGCTGTAATGACTGGTGTTCACAATGGGGCTGTTAAATTAATACAAAATAAACAGATTATTTCTCAAAATGCTGTGGGTGAATTACATGTATAAATGTGAGGCAGTAGGCTTACACTGTGCTGCACATAAACTTAATTTAGCTGCATCTCAGGCTGGAGATAGCATGCCATATGATATCGGGCATATGTCAACAAATTCAAAGCTATTCTTAGACAGTTGTATGACTTTTATCATAATAGTGCTGTTAGGTCTGCAAAGAAACATTAAAAATCGATTTACCGACAATAATATCATGGAGGCTTTCAGCTTGTTTGACTCGCAAAAAAATGATAGAAATGCAGATGACTATGCAATTAGTCACATAAAAACACTAATCCAGAGATTAGCCAACAAAGGCTTAAAACTTGTTTATCCAATTATGGCATTTCTTGCAGAGATTTACATGGTTCTACCACCACATACAGCAGACTGTGAAAGAGACTTCTCCCAAATGAAACTGATAAAAACAATTCTTCGCAACAGAATGACAGAAACGACTTTAAACTCAATTATGAGAATTGTAATTGAGGGTCCTAAATTGGAAGATTTTCCATTTGAAACAGCTGTTAAAATATGGTCAGAAAAGAAAAACAGACGCCTTAAAGTTTAATACACTTTATTCAACTGTTAACTGATTGGCACCAAGTAGTAAGTTATTGCCTTTCAGCCTTTGTGAATACCAACACAGTACTTTCTGCTTTTTCTGGGATGTTATATCTTTTCATTTAGCAGCTCATATATTTGCTAAATAATATAAACCTGAGATATAAATTAGAAAAGCTAATTAAAAATAACCCAAAAGACCGATAAGAGCATCTGCAATGTAAAAAAACGTCAATGGGGAGCATGCATTCAGCCCTCCTAAATTTATTGGACGGACCTTCGAATTTTGCCCGGCACCGAATTTTTCTATAGGCACATCCCTGGCCTTGATTCAATGATTGTATCTCAACGTCCCTAACTGCGATATACTTCCAACTCCGTTCAGTTTGTTTTCTCGTGAACAGTTTGCACAGTCAACATCCGATTTATTGTCATCTGCTTGTTGTTTGTTTGTGAGGGTTTTTTTCACATTTCTAGAATTTTTTTATTAACAATAAAAACTTAAATTACTTTTCTTCTTACATTAGACAAAACTGAAATTATTTGCAAAAAACATTTTTTGTAGGAGGATGGGACAGACTATAAATAGGAATTGGTTGGCTTTTGGGGTGGGGGGGGGGGTCAAAATTATCAATGTGTAACAGTGACAAAATTGTATTAAATTGGATAGCAAATTAATTTTGTACTAAATTTGTGACTGTTCTATATCGGAAAAATTCACAACATATGACAAACAATTCTGATAATTACAAATAATACAATTTATGTATTTATAAATCAGTTTCTAATGTTCTTCCCATGGCGGGACGTAGCCCAGGGGTAAAGCATCCGCTCGATGCGCTGTCAGTCTGGGATCGATTTCATTCAGTGCATGGGCCCATTGGGCTATATTTCTCGTTCCAGCCAGTGCACCACGACTGGTATATCAAAGGCCGTGGTATGTACTACCCTGTCTGTGGGATGGTGCATATAAACGATCCCTTGCTGCTAATCGAAAAGAGTAGCCCATGAAGTGGCGACAGCAGGTTTCCTCGCTCAATATCTTTGTGGTCCTTAATCATATGTCTGACGCAATATAACCATAAATAAAATGTGTTGAGTGCAATATTTCCTTCTAAATGTTCTGGCCATGACTTGATTTATGTAATAACATGCCATTTGATGTAATGACTTCATTTTTGTAATGTCCAATCAGAGTAAATCATATGACGGCAGGAAGATTGTAATTATTAAAAAGTACACATATAGGACTTTTTGAGATAAGAAACACACAACAAAAACAAGGGATTTTATAATTAACTGGATCATCTTATCCAGTTTGAAGCCAACAATGTATGTAAGTCTTGGGGTAAATTTGTGACAAACAATAGTTATATTTGCCTTTACTGCAAAAATGCAGACTTAAAACTGTACAAATCCACTTTTGTTTCAGGAGAGCTGTTCACATCTGAGAGGTGCGGCAGTGATGAAACAGGAAGTGGATCCAAGGACAAACCTTTCAAGACTGTGTTACAGGTTTATACATACAGTGAAACCCCTCATAACTGGACACCCACACAATTGGTGAAAAGTCCCGTTTTAAAGAGTATCTCTTTTTAGAAATCTTCTGTACTAATAATTTGAAAGAAACCGTGAAAAATGTCCAGTTTTGAGGGAATTCCAGTAACATGATGCTGCTGGTAGTATAATTCAAGTGTATACACCAAACAAATTAAACACTGCTATTGGTGATCACAATATAATATGAAACAATAGAGTTGAGTCGCAATAGGCTACAAATCGTGGAATTCCAGTAACATGATGCTGCTGGTAGTATAATTCAAGTGTATGCACCAAACAAATTAAACACTGCTATTGGTGATCACAATATAATATGAAACAATAGAGTTGAGTCGCAATAGGCTACAAATCGTGGAATTCCAGTAACATGATGCTGCTGGTAGTATAATTCAAGTGTATGCACCAAACAAATTAAACTGCTATTGGTGATCACAATATAATTTGAAACAATAGAGTCGCAATAGGCTACAAATCGTGGAATCCCAGTATATATGAGAATAGTACATTTTTATGTGACATACATGTAGATTATTGAGTCTTTATGTTTGATTTACAAATCACGCCAAAGAGAAACTGAACAGGTCATTGTTTTGACATTTGTTATGTGATTTTTAAATTGGATTATGTTCCAATGACTTCAACTTCTCACAACTGCTAATAACTTGATGATTTAAGCCAACTTTAGGTGGGAAAGAAAAGGGCCATTTCGCCCAATGGTGTCGCAGATGTTGTTGTTTTTCAGTTACTGATGTTTGATTTGTATTTGTAGACTAATGTTTGTTATTTTAAAAACTATTTCCAGGCAATGAGATATACAGGAAAGGAGCCATTCCCAGTGATCTATGTCGATCGAAAAGATGAAAGTGGTGATGTAAGTCCCTCATTCTTTTGCCATTAACTAAACTAAAAATGATCTCCCTTTTAGAACCTATAGATTTCACACTTAAGCTGTATTCTAAACAGATGCAGGCCTCCACGAATTGTACAAATGACCGTTTCATTCATGCATCGGTTATACCATTTTATTTGGAATAACCGATTTACTGTTCGTGTAAAATGTACTGAATGGTTAATCCTGGCAACTTACCAACATATTTTTATCGCGAGTACAAACATTAGACTTGCTCCCGATGCAGTACTTTTTCGTAGTCGTCACGTTTGTATAAATATCTTGCAAAGTAGGTGCATTCCCATTGGTTGTTAGAAGGTGTTATAGCCGAATTTAACCAATCAAAAATGGCGATATTGTGATGGTCATTACAATCTCGAACTGGATCAGCAACCAGGGTAAACCAGAGTCACAGTGACCCTATTATTAACTGTAATTCCGAATAGGATAGTGACAGTGACGATGACGACAGTATCAATGATAACGACAGTGACGGTATCCACTGTTCCTTAGATGAGGAAGATGGCACCGAGTCTCCCACTCACAACTGAATGTCATGACATTATATGCACATAAAAGACTAATATTATAAAATTAAAGGTAAGATATTGCAGTGAATTCTTATTCATTCACACATAGTTATGCACACATGATGATGTGTTTTATATAATATATCAAGCCTGACATTCACAATGTTTTGGTAATTTATTACAATAGTTCTAATCATTATTATTATTTTTAAATCTCTTAAACATTTGTATACATTTACTTTTTACTTACCATTGCCACTCTCTTGTTTCTCAAAATTAAGGATATAAATTTTTTTTAAATTATAAAGAAAAATCAGATTATGCAAAATCTTTTGGCATAACCCCTTTTCAGGTTATGCTAAATTTTAATTTGCGCATGCCTGAGATGCGACCAATGGGATACTATTTATATCCTAACTAGATGTGACCATAGCAACAGTCTTTATTTTTAAATTGTTGTTGACAGTTGAAGTTGCCAAGTAAAACTTGTCCGGCTGGTTAATATATTTTGGTCGCTCACGTCGCACAAGAAAAATAGAAGCAATTACTATCCTTATTGTGTTGCACGCTCAACTACATCAATCTGTTAGGATGCAGGAGTTGAAATCAGTGGTTTGTAAAACAATTGCTCCTGTCGCCTGCCTCCTGTTAGAATAGAGCTTTACCTGTGGAACCTACCATTTGTGAACAAACATAGAACATTCCTTTCCTCTCTCAGTTTAATTAGAAAATCACTTTGAGATGATTAATGTTGCTCAATAAATGTTGTATGTTGATGTGTACACTACTGATATTTTGGTGGCTAAATGTTTTCTATTATCTCCCTTGGTATACTTAATGTCAACATTTTAAAATCTGTTTGAAAGTTTTTCCTGTTTATTTTCATCATATTTTTGTCTTGGTAGATGTATGTATGATTGCTCCTATTCCTATAATTATATATATATATTTTAAAATCTGTTTTAGGGATTTGAGGCTGTTTCCAAAACTCAGATGAAAAAGCTACATAAAATCTGGCAGAGGGAAATGCACAAAGCCAGTGATAAAAGCAAGAAAGAGGTAATACTGCGGAAGAACTTTAATGATTTAATACCAAGACTCTCAAGTCATTTTGTGTAGTTGGAAACAATCTTTGCTTCTCAGATTTCAAGATGTATATAATAAAAGTAAAGTCTTTGTTTAAAACCACAAGTTTAAAATCTCAACGTTTCGTCGACTAAATGTTGACCTCGTCAGAAGATTTCAGGATGGAATGCTAGAAAGTAAGAAGAAGTTCTAGAAATTAGTCTGAAAATTAAACTTAGTTTTTAGTGTTTACATTTTTAACAGCAGTGTCGAAGATTAGAGAGAAATGTACATAATAGTGTGAGATTTATTTGATCTCTTCTTAACATCAAGAATTCTTGATATATCTACAAATGTATCTAAAATATTGTCAAAAATATAATTGAAAGCAAAAGTTGCTTGTTATGTTGATTGTTAGAAAGCATAGTGTACATTATGAGTGTAATCTGCTGCCTGTGTTGGTTTCAAGCCTTGAATACTGATTTACACTTCACTTCATAAAGGTAATGGACATCCTGGAAGATCATGCAATGGACATTTTGGTCTTGTCTTTAGGTGTGGAGATGTGGCACTTAGCCACTTGGTAAAGTACTTGCCTGATACACAGCAAAGTCAGTCTAGGATTGATCCCCGTCAATGGGCTTATTGGGTTATTTCATGTCCGAAGCAATTCACGACGATTGGTATATCGAAGGCTGTGGTATGTGCTATCCTGTATTGGGGATGGTGCATATAAAAGGTCCCTTGCCACTAACAGAACAATGTAGCAGGTTTCCTCTCTATGACTGTATGTCCAAATGTAGCAGGTTTCCTCTCTAAGACTGTATGTCCAAATGTAGCAGGTTTCCTCTCTATGACTGTATGTCCAAATGTAGCAGGTTTCCTCTCTATGACTATGTCCAAATGTAGCAGGTTTCCTCTCTATGACTGTATGTCCAAATGTAGCAGGTTTCCTCTCTATGACTGTATGTCCAAATGTAGCAGGTTTCCTCTCTATGACTGTATGTCCAAATGTAGCAGGTTTCCTCTCTATGACTGTATGTCCAAATGTAGCAGGTTTCCTCTCTATGACTGTATGTCCAAATGTAGCAGGTTTCCTCTCTATGACTGTATGTCCAAATGTAGCAGGTTTCCTCTCTAAGACTATATGTCCAAATTACTAAATGTTTGACATCCACTAGCCAATGATTAATAAATCAATGTGCTCTAGTGGTGTTGTTAAACAAATTAAACTTTAACTTTTTTTATAGGCTTGGAAAATCACAGAATCTTGATTTCTGTAAAATTAAAATTGATTAATAACGCATACCCTTAAACAACATACATGTCGAGATGAGGTGCTAGCATCAAACAACTGTAGCACTTGTTATACGTGTACATGTATATGTATAGTGATAGTCAAGGAAATATTCATGAAAATCATTGAGAGAAAAAACACCTTGTGGAAAAGGCGTTTGGAAAGTCATGGAAGATAATGTGATTTTAATATATTTAGACAGAAGATGCAGAAAGGAGAGACAAAAATCTGGAAGAAGCTCAGAAGATCAAACTAGAGATGGATGCAAGTTTACCGTCTCCAAAGCAGGTGCGTACTCAGAAATTACCACAAGAGTGGTCGTTATGTACATTATAAAATCATAAAATATTAGCCATCTTAAAATTCAATGAAATCCAAGACAACAGTCAACTTATACATGTATTTAGTTGAAAATTGCAGTAATGCATGCTAACTAATTATTGTTGTTATTTGTTATCCTTTTGGTTTAATCAGTAGCATGTAATTATTGTTGTGTGTTCAGTTAATCATCAACAAAACAATCGGAATAGTCTGTTGTATGTCTCTTTAGGTTTTGCGTCAAGAAATATTGGCATCATGTATGGCTTTGCTACATTTGCAAAACAATTATCCTTACTAACCTTTACTGATTTAGAGTATTTTAAAAGTGAATGAGTCAGATTGAATAGGATGCATATTGAAACAACAGATAGTAAAATAAATGGTATCTAATGGACAGGAGTATACATATAGTATTCTATTTTTTTTATGAAAACCAGAGCCAAGTTGTTCAAAGCATAGTTAAGTTAGCCATGGGTTAGACCCATATGTTCCTTTTAGTTATTTTTGCACGAGTATAAATTAAACTCAAGTTTTCATTGTGTATGGATTAAATTGGGTTGTCCTCAATCAAGTTACAAGATTATGTTTTCATTTATTATGTGTATCGATTCAGTCCTTGCTTTTGAACATTTCCGTTGATCACTGGTTAATCTAACTAACGTTTGCACAACTAGCCCCGTGTTTAAAATCAATTGAAACATCTTTTCCAACTAAAATGTATTTACAGTGCTTCAGCTTGCAGGTAACTTGTACGTCTTGGACAGAAATTAGTTTGTCATGTTTTTTTCATTAGTTTGGCCTTTCAACTATTTACATCTTTTTTACCATTAACTTGCATTCTACTTTTTTAAAAATTGCTTACTTTGTCAACTTTTGGCAAATCTATTGTGTTTCTATTGTGACTAAAACATTATTTTATGTGAAACCTAATAGATATGTACATCAGAAATTAGCATCATCTGTTGATGTTTTCTCGCATTATTAAAATAAAACTATTTTTTATTTTCTAGATAAAGATTCGCTGCTCTGTTGAAAACCGTAAAATCCGAGTGAAGATATTTGGGTGGGTCCACAGATTGAGAAGACAAGGTGCTTTTTATAATTATTATTATTTTTTGTTTAATGTATGCCTAATTAATGTAGCTATCAATTCTTGTTTTGTAAGAGAAGAAAGCTCCCCAAAGTTACCCAAGTTTCACGTCCAACCAAGTTTCACATCCAACCAAGTTTCACATCCAACCAAGTTTCTCATCCAATAGCTGACGATTATTGGATCTCTGAACTCTAGTTACTAAGTAATGTTGTTAAACAAACCAAGCTTTGACTTTTAATTTATAATTGTGAATACAATAGTTTTATTTTCCTTGAGCTCAAACAAATCTAGTTCATGCATTAAATTTAGAACACATGGTTGTAATGAGAATGAGTAATGAAAAATGAAATAGGTTTCCTAGTTGAATGTTTTTGGTGTTACCATTAAATGGTTTACACCAAAAAAGATTTTGAAATTGAATGTTTCAAATTTCAAGATCATTAGAACTTAAAGTGAAGTATTGGGTATTTCGGTGATTTATGAATGAATGTGATGGAAAGCAGGCCTTAGGATTTCATGGAAACAATTGTTTCTGGTACTGTGTTGGTAAAATCGCAGAACCGAAATTTCGTTTTCTATGATTATTTTATCGAGTACGACTATTCAACAAAAATAATATATATATAATTATTTTAAAAACAGTTTACGATTGGTTCCCATGATCACAAGACATGGAACCGAAAAGTGTTTCCCATAAAATGTGAAATCCTATGGCCTGGGAACAGTTCATTACGAATGTAAAAATCACTTCAACGGACTCCCATCTGATAGTTTGAAATATTTCTCCCTGGTTTGGGAATAAAGAAGTTGTATGTGTTATCGGTGATGAGTAAGATATTAATTCTGTTGTCTGTTGATTGCTAGGGTGAGAAATAGTCCAATGGTAAAGTGCTCACCGTATGCACAGTCTGTCTAGGATTGCTCCCTGTCGGTGGGCCCATTAGGCTATTGCTATTTCTTGTTGAAGCCAGTGCACCACGACTGGTATATAACAAAGGGTGTGAGATGGTGCATATAAAAGATCTTCTGCTACTAATGGAAAAATATAGCAGGTTTCCTCTCTAAGATAATGTCAGAATTACCAAATATTTGACAGCTGAAGATTAATAGATCAATGTCGTTAAACAAAACAAACTTTAAAAAGCTTTTTTTTGTAAACTTTGTGTTGATTGCAGGAAAGAATCTGATGTTCATTGTGTTGAGAGATGGAAGTGGATACCTACAATGCGTGTTGTCAGACAAGTTGGTGAGAAATAGATTTTTACTGTACTTCGACTCATTCCTCCGTAAATCTGAGCACCAGCCAAAACAGAAAACAGGGTAATAATTTGGTAAAGGGAAACATGTTCAAATGTTTTAGTACCAAATTATGTGATTAAATGATTGAAGGAAAATATTTTATTTTATTTGAACACAACATACTACTTGTTATTCTTATACCAAATGTATAATGTTTGTCATCATTGAAAATATATAGTTTTTGTTTTAATTTAATTTATGAAGTATGTCTGGTTGGATATACGTTCTGGAGAAACACTCTCACTTACTCTCTGTGGTGGCCTCTTTAAAATAGGCCCATTGGGCTATTTCTCTTTCCAGCCAGTGCTCCACAACTGGTGTAACAAAGGCCGTGGTATGCACTATCCCATCTGCGGGATGCTGCATATAAAAGATCCCTTGCTGCTAATTGAAAAGAATAGCTCATTGTGTGGTGGCAGTGGGTTTCTTCTTTCATTATCAGTGTGGTCCTTAACCATATGTCCAATGCCATATAACCATTATAATAATTTTTAAAAATGTGTTGAGTGGTGTGTTGTTAAATAGAACTGTTCTTCCTTCCAAATAGCCATAATATAAGAATGTGTTGAGTGGTGAGTTGTTAAATAGAACTGTTCTTCCTTCCAAATAGCCATAATATAAGAATGTGTGGAGTGGTGCGTTGTTAAATGGAACTGTTCTTCCTTCCAAATAGCCATAATATAAGAATGTGTCGAGTGGTGCGTTGTTAAATGGGACTGTTCTTCCTTCCAAATAGCCATAATATAAGAATGTGTCGAGTGGTGCGTTGTTAAATGGGACTGTTCTTCCTTCCAAATAGCCATAATATAAGAATGTGTCGAGTGGTGCGTTGTTAAATAGAACTGTTCTTCCTTCCAAATAGCCATAATATAAGAATGTGTGGAGTGGTGCGTTGTTAAATGGAACTGTTCTTCCTTCCAAATAGCCATAATATAAGAATGTGTGGAGTGGTGCGTTGTTAAATGGGACTGTTCTTCCTTCCAAATAGCCATAATATAAGAATGTGTGGAGTGGTGCGTTGTTAAATGAACTGTTCTTCCTTCCAAATAGCCATAATATAAGAATGTGTGGAGTGGTGCGTTGTTAAATGGAACTGTTCTTCCTTCCAAATAGCCATAATATAAGAATGTGTGGAGTGGTGCGTTTAAATGGAACTGTTCTTCCTTCCAAATAGCCATAATATAAGAATGTGTGGAGTGGTGCGTTGTTAAATAGAACTGTTCTTCCTTCCAAATAGCCATAATATAAGAATGTGTTGAGTGGTGTGTTGTTAAATAGAACTGTTCTTCCTTCCAAATAGCCATAATATAAGAATGTGTTGAGTGGTGTGTTGTTAAATAGAACTGTTCTTCCTTCCAAATAGCCATAATATAAGAATGTGTGGAGTGGTGCGTTGTTAAATAGAACTGTTCTTCCTTCCAAATAGCCATAATATAAGAATGTGTGGAGTGGTGCGTTGTTAAATAGAACTGTTCTTCCTTCCAAATAGCCATAATATAAGAATGTGTGGAGTGGTGTGTTGTTAAATGAGACTGTTCTTCCTTCCAAATAGCCATAGTATAAGAATGTGTGGAGTGGTGTGTTGTTAAATGGGACTGTTCTTCCTTCCAAATAGCCATAATATAAGAATGTGTGGAGTGGTGCGTTGTTAAATAGAACTGTTCTTCCTTCCAAATAGCCATAATATAAGAATGTGTGGAGTGGTGTGTTGTTAAATGAGACTGTTCTTCCTTCCAAATAGCCATAGTATAAGAATGTGTGGAGTGGTGTGTTGTTAAATGGGACTGTTCTTCCTTCCAAATAGCCATAGTATAAGAATGTGTCGAGTGGTGCGTTGTTAAATGGGACTGTTCTTCCTTCCAAATAGCCATAATATAAGAAAGTGTGGAGTGGTGCGTTGTTAAATAGAACTGTTCTTCCTTCCAAATAGCCATAATATAAGAATGTGTGGAGTGGTGTGTTGTTAAATGAGACTGTTCTTCCTTCCAAATAGCCATAGTATAAGAATGTGTGGAGTGGTGTGTTGTTAAATAGAACTGTTCTTCCTTCCAAATAGCCATAATATAAGAATGTGTGGAGTGGTGTGTTGTTAAATGGGACTGTTCTTCCTTCCAAGTAGCCATAATATAAGAATGTGTGGAGTGGTGCGTTGTTAAATGGAACTGTTCTTCCTTCCAAATAGCCATAATATAAGAATGTGTGGAGTGGTGCGTTGTTAAATAGAACTGTTCTTCCTTCCAAATAGCCATAATATAAGAATGTGTGGAGTGGTGCGTTGTTAAATGGAACTGTTCTTCCTTCCAAATAGCCATAATATAAGAATGTGTGGAGTGGTGCGTTGTTAAATAGAACTGTTCTTCCTTCCAAATAGCCATAATATAAGAATGTGTGGAGTGGTGCGTTGTTAAATAGAACTGTTCTTCCTTCCAAATAGCCATAATATAAGAATGTGTGGAGTGGTGCGTTGTTAAATGGAACTGTTCTTCCTTCCAAATAGCCATAATATAAGAATGTGTGGAGTGGTGCGTTGTTAAATGGAACTGTTCTTCCTTCCAAATAGCCATAATATAAGAATGTGTGGAGTGGTGCGTTGTTTAAATAGAACTGTTCTTCCTTCCAAATAGCCATAATATAAGAATGTGTTGAGTGGTGTGTTGTTAAATAGAACTGTTCTTCCTTCCAAATAGCCATAATATAAGAATGTGTTGAGTGGTGTGTTGTTAAATAGAACTGTTCTTCCTTCCAAATAGCCATAATATAAGAATGTGTTGAGTGGTGCGTTGTTAAATAGAACTGTTCTTCCTTCCAAATAGCCATAGTATAAGAATGTGTGGAGTGGTGAGTTGTTAAATGGGACTGTTCTTCCTTCCAAATAGCCATAATATAAGAATGTGTGGAGTGGTGCGTTGTTAAATGGGACTGTTCTTCCTTCCAAATAGCCATAATATAAGAATGTGTGGAGTGGTGCGTTGTTAAATGGAACTGTTCTTCCTTCCAAATAGCCATAATATAAGAATGTGTGGAGTGGTGCGTTGTTAAATGGAACTGTTCTTCCTTCCAAATAGCCATAATATAAGAATGTGTGGAGTGGTGCGTTGTTAAATAGAACTGTTCTTCCTTCCAAATAGCCATAATATAAGAATGTGTGGAGTGGTGCGTTGTTAAATGGAACTGTTCTTCCTTCCAAATAGCCATAATATAAGAATGTGTGGAGTGGTGCGTTGTTAAATAGAACTGTTCTTCCTTCCAAATAGCCATAATATAAGAATGTGTGGAGTGGTGCGTTGTTAAATAGAACTGTTCTTCCTTCCAAATAGCCATAATATAAGAATGTGTGGAGTGGTGCGTTGTTAAATGGAACTGTTCTTCCTTCCAAATAGCCATAATATAAGAATGTGTGGAGTGGTGCGTTGTTAAATGGAACTGTTCTTCCTTCCAAATAGCCATAATATAAGAATGTGTGGAGTGGTGCGTTGTTAAATAGAACTGTTCTTCCTTCCAAATAGCCATAATATAAGAATGTGTGGAGTGGTGCGTTGTTAAATAGAACTGTTCTTCCTTCCAAATAGCCATAATATAAGAATGTGTGGAGTGGTGTGTTGTTAAATAGAACTGTTCTTCCTTCCAAATAGCCATAATATAAGAATGTGTGGAGTGGTGCGTTGTTAAATAGAACTGTTCTTCCTTCCAAATAGCCATAATATAAGAATGTGTGGAGTGGTGCGTTGTTAAATGGAACTGTTCTTCCTTCCAAATAGCCATAATATAAGAATGTGTGGAGTGGTGCGTTGTTAAATGGAACTGTTCTTCCTTCCAAATAGCCATAATATAAGAATGTGTGGAGTGGTGCGTTGTTAAATGGAACTGTTCTTCCTTCCAAATAGCCATAATATAAGAATGTGTGGAGTGGTGCGTTGTTAAATAGAACTGTTCTTCCTTCCAAATAGCCATAATATAAGAATGTGTGGAGTGGTGCGTTGTTAAATAGAACTGTTCTTCCTTCCAAATAGCCATAATATAAGAATGTGTGGAGTGGTGTGTTGTTAAATGGAACTGTTCTTCCTTCCAAATAGCCATAATATAAGAATGTGTGGAGTGGTGCGTTGTTAAATGGAACTGTTCTTCCTTCCAAATAGCCATAATAAAGAATGTGTGGAGTGGTGCGTTGTTAAATAGAACTGTTCTTCCTTCCAAATAGCCATAATATAAGAATGTGTGGAGTGGTGCGTTAAATGTGTTCTTCCTTCCAAATAGCCATAATATAAGAATGTGTGGAGTGGTGCGTTGTTAAATAGACTGTTCTTCCTTCCAAATAGCCATAATATAAGAATGTGTGGAGTGGTGCGTTGTTAAATGGAACTGTTCTTCCTTCCAAATAGCCATAATATAAGAATGTGTGGAGTGGTGCGTTGTTAAATGGAACTGTTCTTCCTTCCAAATAGCCATAATATAAGAATGTGTGGAGTGGTGCGTTGTTAAATGGAACTGTTCTTCCTTCCAAATAGCCATAATATAAGAATGTGTGGAGTGGTGCGTTGTTAAATGGAACTGTTCTTCCTTCCAAATAGCCATAGTATAAGAATGTGTGGAGTGGTGTGTTGTTAAATAGAACTGTTCTTCCTTCCAAATAGCCATAATATAAGAATGTGTTGAGTGGTGCGTTGTTAAATAGAACTGTTCTTCCTTCCAAATAGCCATAATATAAGAATGTGTGGAGTGGTGCGTTGTTAAATAGAACTGTTCTTCCTTCCAAATAGCCATAATATAAGAATGTGTGGAGTGGTGCGTTGTTAAATGGAACTGTTCTTCCTTCCAAATAGCCATAATATAAGAATGTGTGGAGTGGTGCGTTGTTAAATGGAACTGTTCTTCCTTCCAAATAGCCATAATATAAGAATGTGTGGAGTGGTGCGTTGTTAAATGGAACTGTTCTTCCTTCCAAATAGCCATAATATAAGAATGTGTGGAGTGGTGCGTTGTTAAATAGAACTGTTCTTCCTTCCAAATAGCCATAATATAAGAATGTGTGGAGTGGTGTGTTGTTAAATGGGACTGTTCTTCCTTCCAAATAGCCATAATATAAGAATGTGTGGAGTGGTGTGTTGTTAAATGGAACTGTTCTTCCTTCCAAATAGCCATAATATAAGAATGTGTGGAGTGGTGCGTTGTTAAATAGAACTGTTCTTCCTTCCAAATAGCCATAATATAAGAATGTGTGGAGTGGTGTGTTGTTAAATGAACTGTTCTTCCTTCCAAATAGCCATAATATAAGAATGTGTGGAGTGGTGCGTTGTTAAATAGAACTGTTCTTCCTTCCAAATAGCCATAATATAAGAATGTGTGGAGTGGTGTGTTGTTAAATGGGACTGTTCTTCCTTCCAAATAGCCATAATATAAGAATGTGTGGAGTGGTGCGTTGTTAAATGGGACTGTTCTTCCTTCCAAATAGCCATAATATAAGAATGTGTGGAGTGGTGCGTTGTTAAATAGAACTGTTCTTCCTTCCAAATAGCCATAATATAAGAATGTGTGGAGTGGTGTGTTGTTAAATGGAACTGTTCTTCCTTCCAAATAGCCATAATATAAGAATGTGTTGAGTGGTGCGTTGTTAAATAGAACTGTTCTTCCTTCCAAATAGCCATAATATAAGAATGTGTGGAGTGGTGCGTTGTTAAATAGAACTGTTCTTCCTTCCAAATAGCCATAATATAAGAATGTGTGGAGTGGTGCGTTGTTAAATGGAACTGTTCTTCCTTCCAAATAGCCATAATATAAGAATGTGTGGAGTGGTGCGTTGTTAAATGGAACTGTTCTTCCTTCCAAATAGCCATAATATAAGAATGTGTGGAGTGGTGCGTTGTTAAATGGAACTGTTCTTCCTTCCAAATAGCCATAATATAAGAATGTGTGGAGTGGTGCGTTGTTAAATAGAACTGTTCTTCCTTCCAAATAGCCATAATATAAGAATGTGTTGAGTGGTGTGTTGTTAAATAGAACTGTTCTTCCTTCCAAATAGCCATAATATAAGAATGTGTTGAGTGGTGCGTTGTTAAATAGAACTGTTCTTCCTTCCAAATAGCCATAATATAAGAATGTGTGGAGTGGTGCGTTGTTAAATGGGACTGTTCTTCCTTCCAAATAGCCATAATATAAGAATGTGTTGAGTGGTGCGTTGTTAAATGGAACTGTTCTTCCTTCCAAATAGCCATAATATAAGAATGTGTGGAGTGGTGCGTTGTTAAATGGAACTGTTCTTCCTTCCAAATAGCCATAATATAAGAATGTGTGGAGTGGTGCGTTGTTAAATGGAACTGTTCTTCCTTCCAAATAGCCATAATATAAGAATGTGTGGAGTGGTGCGTTGTTAAATGGAACTGTTCTTCCTTCCAAATAGCCATAATATAAGAATGTGTGGAGTGGTGCGTTGTTAAATAGAACTGTTCTTCCTTCCAAATAGCCATAATATAAGAATGTGTGGAGTGGTGCGTTGTTAAATGGAACTGTTCTTCCTTCCAAATAGCCATAATATAAGAATGTGTGGAGTGGTGCGTTGTTAAATAGAACTGTTCTTCCTTCCAAATAGCCATAATATAAGAATGTGTGGAGTGGTGCGTTGTTAAATAGAACTGTTCTTCCTTCCAAATAGCCATAATATAAGAATGTGTGGAGTGGTGCGTTGTTAAATGGAACTGTTCTTCCTTCCAAATAGCCATAATATAAGAATGTGTGGAGTGGTGCGTTGTTAAATGGAACTGTTCTTCCTTCCAAATAGCCATAATATAAGAATGTGTGGAGTGGTGCGTTGTTAAATAGAACTGTTCTTCCTTCCAAATAGCCATAATATAAGAATGTGTGGAGTGGTGCGTTGTTAAATAGAACTGTTCTTCCTTCCAAATAGCCATAATATAAGAATGTGTGGAGTGGTGCGTTGTTAAATAGAACTGTTCTTCCTTCCAAATAGCCATAATATAAGAATGTGTGGAGTGGTGCGTTGTTAAATAGAACTGTTCTTCCTTCCAAATAGCCATAATATAAGAATGTGTGGAGTGGTGCGTTGTTAAATGGGACTGTTCTTCCTTCCAAATAGCCATAATATAAGAATGTGTGGAGTGGTGCGTTGTTAAATGGAACTGTTCTTCCTTCCAAATAGCCATAATATAAGAATGTGTGGAGTGGTGCGTTGTTAAATGGAACTGTTCTTCCTTCCAAATAGCCATAATATAAGAATGTGTGGAGTGGTGCGTTGTTAAATAGAACTGTTCTTCCTTCCAAATAGCCATAATATAAGAATGTGTGGAGTGGTGCGTTGTTAAATAGAACTGTTCTTCCTTCCAAATAGCCATAGTATAAGAATGTGTGGAGTGGTGTGTTGTTAAATGGAACTGTTCTTCCTTCCAAATAGCCATAATATAAGAATGTGTGGAGTGGTGCGTTGTTAAATGGAACTGTTCTTCCTTCCAAATAGCCATAATATAAGAATGTGTGGAGTGGTGCGTTGTTAAATAGAACTGTTCTTCCTTCCAAATAGCCATAATATAAGAATGTGTGGAGTGGTGTGTTGTTAAATGGAACTGTTCTTCCTTCCAAATAGCCATAATATAAGAATGTGTGGAGTGGTGTGTTGTTAAATAGAACTGTTCTTCCTTCCAAATAGCCATAATATAAGAATGTGTGGAGTGGTGCGTTGTTAAATAGAACTGTTCTTCCTTCCAAATAGCCATAATATAAGAATGTGTGGAGTGGTGCGTTGTTAAATGGAACTGTTCTTCCTTCCAAATAGCCATAATATAAGAATGTGTGGAGTGGTGCGTTGTTAAATGGGACTGTTCTTCCTTCCAAATAGCCATAATATAAGAATGTGTGGAGTGGTGCGTTGTTAAATGGAACTGTTCTTCCTTCCAAATAGCCATAATATAAGAATGTGTGGAGTGGTGCGTTGTTAAATGGAACTGTTCTTCCTTCCAAATAGCCATAATATAAGAATGTGTGGAGTGGTGCTGTTGTTAAATGAACTGTTCTTCCTTCCAAATAGCCATAATATAAGAATGTGTGGAGTGGTGCGTTGTTAAATAAATGGAACTGTTTCTTCCTTCCAAATAGCCATAATATAAGAATGTGTGGAGTGTTCGTTGTTAAATAGAACGTTGTTAAATAGAACTGTTCTTCCTTCCAAATAGCCATAATATAAGAATGTGTGGAGTGGTGCGTTGTTAAATAGAACTGTTCTTCCTTCCAAATAGCCATAATATAAGAATGTGTGGAGTGGTGCGTTGTTAAATGGAACTGTTCTTCCTTCCAAATAGCCATAATATAAGAATGTGTGGAGTGGTGCTGTTCTTCCTTCCAAATAGTTATAAGAATGTGTGGAGTGGTGCGTTGTTAAATGGAACTGTTCTTCCTTCCAAATAGCCATAATATAAGAATGTGTGGAGTGGTGCGTTGTTAAATAGAACTGTTCTTCCTTCCAAATAGCCATAATATAAGAATGTGTGGAGTGGTGCGTTGTTAAATAGAACTGTTCTTCCTTCCAAATAGCCATAATATAAGAATGTGTTGAGTGGTGTGTTGTTAAATAGAACTGTTCTTCCTTCCAAATAGCCATAATATAAGAATGTGTTGAGTGGTGCGTTGTTAAATAGAACTGTTCTTCCTTCCAAATAGCCATAATATAAGAATGTGTGGAGTGGTGTGTTGTTAAATGGAACTGTTCTTCCTTCCAAATAGCCATAATATAAGAATGTGTGGAGTGGTGCGTTGTTAAATGGAACTGTTCTTCCTTCCAAATAGCCATAATATAAGAATGTGTGGAGTGGTGCGTTGTTAAATGGAACTGTTCTTCCTTCCAAATAGCCATAATATAAGAATGTGTGGAGTGGTGCGTTGTTAAATAGAACTGTTCTTCCTTCCAAATAGCCATAATATAAGAATGTGTGGAGTGGTGCGTTGTTAAATAGAACTGTTCTTCCTTCCAAATAGCCATAATATAAGAATGTGTGGAGTGGTGCGTTGTTAAATGGAACTGTTCTTCCTTCCAAATAGCCATAATATAAGAATGTGTGGAGTGGTGCGTTGTTAAATGGAACTGTTCTTCCTTCCAAATAGCCATAATATAAGAATGTGTGGAGTGGTGCGTTGTTAAATAGAACTGTTCTTCCTTCCAAATAGCCATAATAAGAATGTGTGGAGTGGTGTGTTGTTAAATGGAACTGTTCTTCCTTCCAAATAGCCATAATATAAGAATGTGTGGAGTGGTGCGTTGTTAAATAGAACTGTTCTTCCTTCCAAATAGCCATAATATAAGAATGTGTGGAGTGGTGCGTTGTTAAATGGAACTGTTCTTCCTTCCAAATAGCCATAATATAAGAATGTGTTGAGTGGTGTGTTGTTAAATGGAACTGTTCTTCCTTCCAAATAGCCATAATATAAGAATGTGTGGAGTGGTGTGTTGTTAAATGGGACTGTTCTTCCTTCCAAATAGCCATAGTATAAGAATGTGTGGAGTGGTGTGTTGTTAAATAGAACTGTTCTTCCTTCCAAATAGCCATAGTATATAAGAATGTGTGAATGTGTGGAGTGGTGCGTTGTTAAATAGAACTGTTCTTCCTTCCAAATAGCCATAATATAAGAATGTGTGGAGTGGTGCGTTGTTAAATAGAACTGTTCTTCCTTCCAAATAGCCATAATATAAGAATGTGTGGAGTGGTGCGTTGTTAAATGGAACTGTTCTTCCTTCCAAATAGCCATAATATAAGAATGTGTGGAGTGGTGCGTTGTTAAATGGAACTGTTCTTCCTTCCAAATAGCCATAATATAAGAATGTGTGGAGTGGTGCGTTGTTAAATAGAACTGTTCTTCCTTCCAAATAGCCATAATATAAGAATGTGTGGAGTGGTGTGTTGTTAAATGGGACTGTTCTTCCTTCCAAATAGCCATAATATAAGAATGTGTGGAGTGGTGCGTTGTTAAATAGAACTGTTCTTCCTTCCAAATAGCCATAATATAAGAATGTGTGGAGTGGTGCGTTGTTAAATAGAACTGTTCTTCCTTCCAAATAGCCATAATATAAGAATGTGTGGAGTGGTGCGTTGTTAAATGGAACTGTTCTTCCTTCCAAATAGCCATAATATAAGAATGTGTGGAGTGGTGCGTTGTTAAATAGAACTGTTCTTCCTTCCAAATAGCCATAATATAAGAATGTGTGGAGTGGTGTGTTGTTAAATGGGACTGTTCTTCCTTCCAAATAGCCATAATATAAGAATGTGTGGAGTGGTGCGTTGTTAAATAGAACTGTTCTTCCTTCCAAATAGCCATAATATAAGAATGTGTGGAGTGGTGTGTTGTTAAATGGGACTGTTCTTCCTTCCAAATAGCCATAGTATAAGAATGTGTCGAATGGTGCGTTGTTTAAATAGAACTGTTCTTCCTTCCAAATAGCCATAGTATAAGAATGTGTGGAGTGGTGCGTTGTTAAATAGAACTGTTCTTCCTTCCAAATAGCCATAATATAAGAATGTGTGGAGTGGTGTGTTGTTAAATGGGACTGTTCTTCCTTCCAAATAGCCATAGTATAAGAATGTGTGGAGTGGTGTGTTGTTAAATAGAACTGTTCTTCCTTCCAAATAGCCATAATATAAGAATGTGTCGAGTGGTGCGTTGTTAAATAGAACTGTTCTTCCTTCCAAATAGCCATAATATAAGAATGTGTGGAGTGGTGAGTTGTTAAATAGAACTGTTCTTCCTTCCAAATAGCCATAATATAAGAATGTTTCGGTAAACTGATGTTCATTTCTTTTAAGTTATATGACTGCTTAACGGAGGTCTCCACTTAACTAGGGTTTGTTTCCTATATTAAGTTGAGTTAAAAATGTTTTTTAAAAAGATCAGTGTTTCTAAATGATTGTACTTGTTATTTCAGTGTCACACAGTGGACGCCTTGATGCTAATGACGGAAGCAGCCATATGTGTGTACGGGATTATCAAAGAGCTGCCTGAAGGAAAAAGTGTTCGTTTTTTATACAGTCTTTTTAAAAATCTGTTCTTTTGTTCTGGAAGATATAAGTTATAAAGACATAATATGTCATTCTGTTTTATTAATAGCTGCAGTAATCATATTATGGACTTTTTGTTTCGTGCTTGATGCACAGTCTGTTTGGGGTTGATCCCCATCGGTGAGCCCGCTAGGCTATTTCTCATTCCAGCCTGTGGAACTGGTATATCAAAGGCTGTGGTATGTGCTATCCTGTCTGGGATGGTACATATAAAAGATTCCTTGCTACTAATGGAAAAATATAGCAGGTTTCCCTCTCTAAGACTATGTCAAAATTACTGATTGTTTTACATCCAATAGCCGCTGATTAATAAATCAATGTGCTCTAGTGGTGTCGTTAAACAAAACAAACTATTTATTTTACTACCTTCCAGATCCCTTCCATCATCTCGAGCTATCTTATTTCTAGAGGACATATTTCTTTTTAACTAATTTTTAAAAACGTAACAGCAGGCCATATTTTACTTCTTATTCAATACCTGAATATTCCTTTTGTTTCTCGTCAACGTGCTGGTTAAACCTCACAAATAAATGAACGTGTTTGCTGTTTCAGGCACCAGATAACCATGAACTTACAGCAGATTTCTGGGAACTGATTGGACCATCACCGCCAGGTGGCGCTGACAACTTGCTCAACGAGGTATATAAAACTTTGATCAGGTTTATTTTATAATTTGCAGCAAATTTAGGACAATCCTTTTAAATCTTTTTAATTTTTTAATTTTTTTAATTATTATTATTGCAAAAAATTCCATTCAAGGTTTATCTGAGACAATTCCAAAGAGAACATGAAGATCTTTAACTACTTGTTCCCTCTATCGTTTAAACACTGATAAATATAGTAGCTGTCTTGTTGGATTATTGACGTGATTGTTAAGTGCTGTTTTTACTGTCTGCAGGAAGCCAATGTTGACGTCCAGCTTGATAACCGACATATGATGATCAGAGGAGAAAACGTAAGATGTCGTTTATTTAAATTCCTAGTCATCGTCGCCTTATTATTCATATTCTTCTTTCTTCTTCTTCTTCTTACCGGCCTCGGTGGCGTAGTGGTTAGGCCATCGGTCTACAGGCTGGTAGGTACTGGGTTCGGATCCCAGTCGAGGCATGGGATTTTTAATCCAGATACCGACTCCAAACCCTGAGTGAGTGCTCCGCAAGACTCATTGGGTAGGTGTAAACCACTTGTACCGACCAGTGATCCATAACTGGTTCAACAAAGGCCATGGTTTGTGCTATCCTGCCTGTGGGAAGTGCAAATAAAAGATCCCTTGCTGCTAATCGGAAGAGTAGCCCATGTAGTGGCGACAGTGGGTTTCCTCTCAAATTCTGTGTGGTCCTTAACCATATGTCTGACGCCATATAACCGTAAATAAAATGTGTTGAGTGCGTCGTTAAATAAAATATTTCCTTTCTTTCTTCTTCTTCTTCTCTATTCTTCTTATTTATTCTTCCTCTTATTATTATTAATTTTTTACATGGCTTTCCCTTCTCTCCTTCACTTCCATCTGGTAGCTCATCCTATCTTTCAACTTCTTTTGCTGTCCGCCTCCACATCCCAGTCCTTGCACCTGAAACCATGATAGGTGCTTGTCTTTTGTGATCATACATGTGGCACACCTGCTATTTCCAATCAGCCTTAGCTTTGAACGTGGTCTGACATTGTGAAGAGTCACCTCTAACTACTTACTGTACTCCCTACTACTTACTGTACTCCCTACTACTTACTGTACTCCCTACTACTTACTGTACTCCCTACTACTTCCTGTACTCCCTACTACTTCCTGTACTCCCTACTACTTCCTGTACTCCCTGTACTCCCTACTACTTCCTGTACTCCCTACTACTTACTGTACTCCCTACTACTGACTGTACTCCCTACTACTGACTGTACTGCCTACTACTGACTGTACTGCCTACTACTGACTGTACTCCCTACTACTTACTGTACTCCCTACTACTTACTGTACTCCCTACTACTTACTGTACTGCCTACTACTGACTGTACTCCCTACTACTGACTGTACTCCCTACTACTGACTGTACTGCCTACTACTGACTGTACTCCCTACTACTTACTGTACTGCCTACTACTTACTGTACTCCCTACTACTTACTGTACTCCCTACTACTTACTGTACTCCCTACTACTGACTGTACTCCCTACTACTTACTGTACTCCCTACTACTGACTGTACTGCCTACTACTGACTGTACTGCCTACTACTGACTGTACTCCCTACTACTTACTGTACTCCCTACTACTGACTGTACTCCCTACTACTGACTGTACTGCCTACTACTTACTGTACTGCCTACTACTTACTGTACTGCCTACTACTTACTGTACTCCCTACTACTTACTGTACTCCCTACTACTTACTGTACTCCCTACTACTGACTGTACTCCCTACTACTTACTGTACTCCCTACTACTTACTGTACTCCCTACTACTTACTGTACTCCCTACTACTTACTGTACTCCCTACTACTGACTGTACTCCCTACTACTTACTGTACTCCCTACTACTTACTGTACTCCCTACTACTGACTGTACTGCCTACTACTGACTGTACTCCCTACTACTGACTGTACTCCCTACTACTTACTGTACTCCCTACTACTGACTGTACTCCCTACTACTGACTGTACTGCCTACTACTTACTGTACTGCCTACTACTTACTGTACTCCCTACTACTTACTGTACTCCCTACTACTTACTGTACTCCCTACTACTTACTGTACTCCCTACTACTGACTGTACTCCCTACTACTTACTGTACTGCCTACTACTGACTGTACTCCCTACTACTGACTGTACTCCCTACTACTGACTGTACTCCCTACTACTGACTGTACTCCCTACTACTGACTGTACTCCCTACTACTGACTGTACTCCCTACTACTTACTGTACTCCCTACTACTTACTGTACTCCCTACTACTTACTGTACTCCCTACTACTTACTGTACTCCCTACTACTGACTGTACTCCCTACTACTTACTGTACTCCCTACTACTTACTGTACTCCCTACTACTTACTGTACTCCCTACTACTTACTGTACTCCCTACTACTGACTGTACTCCCTACTACTTACTGTACTCCCTACTACTGACTGTACTCCCTACTACTGACTGTACTGCCTACTACTGACTGTACTCCCTACTACTGACTGTACTCCCTACTACTGACTGTACTCCCTACTACTGACTGTACTCCCTACTACTGACTGTACTCCCTACTACTTACTGTACTGCCTACTACTTACTGTACTCCCTACTACTTACTGTACTCCCTACTACTGACTGTACTCCCTACTACTGACTGTACTCCCTACTACTTACTGTACTCCCTACTACTTACTGTACTCCCTACTACTTACTGTACTCCCTACTACTGACTGTACTCCCTACTACTGACTGTACTCCCTACTACTTACTGTACTCCCTACTACTTACTGTTGTTAGTGCTATACACATGTAGGTCAGGCACACATTGATAGCAGCAGAACATGAGACTGCCAATGTTTGAGTGATTGCATATTACATTTAGGACGTCATATACATAGTTATAACAGGTTATCAGGGCTAGCTCTGGGTGAGCAGTTGGTTTCGCCAAATTATCTATAAAACTTTAAAAAATTGTACAAAATGAGATATTTTTAAAAATAATATCAACTATTACACAAGAATAATTTTGCCATATTAAAATACAATTCACCAGTTGTTTTCGAAAATCGTAATTGGTAAATTTGGCAAGTGCCAGAGCTAGCCCTGCGGTTACACATTACGTAATGGGTGCCAGAGTTAGCCCTGCAGTTACACAGTACGTAATGGCTTATCTGTAAAACATTCTGTCATACTCCGTACATGATTTTCACAAACACTAATAAAGGCCTGAATGTGATGTTAGAACTTAATGCTTTTTCAACGTGTGTTCTTGATGTTGAAATGTAATGCTCCATTAACTTCCAGACCTCCAAGGTAATGAAGATGCGATCCTACGTGATGCAGACGTTCAGAGATCACTACAAAGCAAACGGCTATTTTGAGGTGAGTCGGTTGATTATTCTGTGAAAGGGATGAGAGCCAAGTCATTCGGTAGGGTGCTTCTCTCAAGTATTAGTGTCATAGGATTGAACTACCTCAGTGAAACCATTGGGGTTTTTTCCTTTTTTTAAACATTATTTATTCAAATGAAGGAAGTGGATCAGCAAACAGGCGGTAAACCTAAATAAATGGTGGGATGTAGCCCAGTGGTAAGGCACTCGCTTGGTGCGTGGTCGGTCTTGGATCGATGCTCATCGGTAGGCCCAGTGGGCTATTTCTGATTCCAGCCAGTGCACCACGACTTGTATATCAAAGACTGTGGTATGTGCTATCCTGTCGGATGATGCATATAAAAGATCCCTTGCTATTAATGGAAAAATGTGGTGGGTTTCGTCTCTAAGACTTGTCAAAATTACCAAATGTTTGACATCCAATAGCTCTTAACAAAACAAACTTTAAACTTCTGAGTTTTTTCCTTTCCCAGCCAGTACTCATGTCTGGTATATCAAAGGCCATAGTATGTGCTGCCCTATTTGTGGGAAAGTGCATATAAAAGATTCCTGTTAATGGAACAGTATAGCAGATGTTCTCTGAAGACAATGTGTCCAAATTACCAACTGTTTGACATCCAATACAATAACACAAGAGATATGACTTATACATGACATTATGTGCACTAGTTGACTGAATGAAGTATATTTCGGGGGAAAAGGAACTGTTTACATCGAGGGCTGATAATAAGCAGAACTGATTAATTATATCTGATTATATAACTGATTATATATAACTCTTGATTTTTAGAAAAGCAAGATTTAACAGTTAAAAATTTAAGAAAAATTTGAAAAAGATTGACTTTCTTTATTTTAAAAAATGACATATGTTTGCATGCTTGTCCCCCACAGAAAACATTAAAAACCACAACAACAAACACATTAAAAAAGCAAAATATTGGAGTATTATTTTGGGAGAGTGGACACAGTGGGATCTGGTTGAGGAGATGAACATTGTCTGAATTTTTAAACGACTACAGTGTTTTAAGCTTTTCCAGAATTCTTCTATTTTCTCTGTCCAAAACTTAAGATATGGTTTTGGCTGATAATTTACATGAGGGCTGCTGTTTTAGACATTGTGCAACCCTAACCCAAAGGCCTGTATTAAACTTTCTGGATTTTGTTTTGTAACTCTTTCATCATCACAATATTTTCAGGTGATATATTGTTAGGTCTTGTTAGTAGGTCAGTGGTCATGTGATCCTGACTTGACAAAGAGAATAACTAGTAAATGACTTAGGATATGGGCTTTATCCGGTGAAGGGAAGACTGGGAAATTCTGCGAGGCTACATCGTATGATGACCTAGAGGTCAAATGAGAGGTGTAATGTATCTATGTCATAACCTTCTGTTCTTGCCCACTGGACTGAATTAGACAGCTTTTACATGGTGCTAGATAAATCGGTTTAGCACCTCGGTGCTGGGCAATTTCTACATGTGCATGACTTCATACATCATGCTTTACAATGATTGACGTCGTAACTCATGTGTTTCAGAATTCTGTTTGCCATTTCATGTTGTTTCATTGTTTTAAAAATATTTAAACAAATTAATGTTTCAACTTCATGTTTATGTCGTTCCATAAGGTGGACTGTACTTTTCTGCATATGATTAAATGAGTTTGTAGGTGAAATGTTTACGAATCATTCTACAATAAGCAAACCGTAGCTTAGAAAATTAATGTTTTGTTACTGCAATTAAATGGTCAAGAAAAAGAATCAATCACCATTGTGAGGTATAGATACGGCAATTCCATATATATACATTGTACCTCACAATGGTGATAGATTCTATTACATGGTTCACACGGTCTTGAAAAGTGCTTGAATTTAGGAGTTTGAAATGAAAAGTGCTTGAATTTCATGTCAGTGCGACTAGCGCGTCATTTTAACCAGAAATTACGGAACAATCTCGAAAGAAATTTAGCATTTTTACTTCCGTGTTCGCACTTTTATTCCAGCACCCGCGACGTTCCGCAACCCGAATGTACTCGGCCCATTCCGGGACAAATGCTAAGTTCCGAATGCCTCAGCCGAGATTTACCGATTATTGATGAGCATAATAGCCTCGTTTTGAGAACTGCAAACAATAGTCAGGCGAGACGACACGGAATCACTTAGATTTTAAAGTTTTTGCAAGCACATGTTCAAATTTAAACATGCCTAGTGGAAAGTGTGTTTTTAACAAAATGTGGTGTCGAAAATATACGTGGATCAGAGAGAGTAAGGACGAGTCAAAGGCCATGTGTTCCTGTTGTCGCAAGGATATTAACATCGGCGCCATGGGCGAGAGTGCACTTAAATTGCACGAAAACAGCAAAAAACACAGAAAAAACAAAGCGGACACTGCAAGCTTCAGCATATCTCAGTTATTTGGTTTGTATTTATGGTACTTGATAACATAAGGTAGGTCCTTGAAAAGTGCTTGAATTTTATGGGTCCTTGCCTGTATGAACCATGTATTAGTATATGTTTATGACTGCTTTAATTGGTTATCATAATCGGTAATAGAACCAGTTGGTGCAGGATAAAAGCTGTTATTTGTGTTGTAGATAACACCACCTACGTTGGTACAAACACAAGTGGAAGGAGGCTCAACTTTATTCAACTTGGACTTCTTCGGGCAGCAGGTGAGAGTTAGTCACAGAGAATTTACAAATAATTGTACAAACATTGATTTGTTTGTCAGAGAATTTAGAGATAATTGTATAAACATTGATGTGTTCACAGAGAATGTAGAGGTAATTATATAAACATTGTAGTTGCTGTTGTAATTTTAATACTGAAACTTTGTGTAGCACAGTTAATTACAAATAACGTAGGAAAAAATTGATTTTGAAATCTACACTGATCGAACAGGTGTGACAGTGGAATAGCATTGTTTGAATTCACTCATAGTTTTTTGTTGTAGATATTGGTTTTGTTAGTTATTTCCTCAACAGTTAGCTGCACAAACCTTAATACGTGTGCCAATTCTAGAAACACGAACCTTAATACGTGTGCCAATTCTCGAAACACGAACCTTAATACGTGTGCCAATTCTCGAAACACGAACCTTAATACGTGTGCCAATTCTCGAAACACAAACCTTAATATGTGTACCAATTATGGAAACACGAACCTTAATACGTGTACCAATTATGGAAACACGAACCTTAATACGTGTGCCAATTCTTGAAACACGAACCTTAATACCGTATTTGACCGGAAATAAGCCCAGGGGGCCAAGACAACTCATTGTGAGCTTGGCATGGGGTGGGCTTATTCCCAGACAAGGGGCCAGTTTTGTTGAAATTTTTTTTAATAATAATAATTAAAATAAATAACAATATTTAAATGAACTAGGAAAAAAACCAAAAAACGTTCAGTAGCACATCTATTAATTAAGTGTTCCATTTGTTATTAATAAATAATAACTGTTTATTAATTAAATTGGTTTTTTTTTTACTAGTATCTAATTATCAGAAACACACCTTCTATGTTACAATTACTTACCAGTGCTGTTTATTTACATCCAAAATTTAATGCTGAGAAGACTTAAAACAACAGCAATTAACAACAAACTCAATAGCCTATACACACGTTGCTGACACGGGCAGCTAGCTTACACTGCAAAGAATTGTCAATCTAAGGTCATTGTTCTTAGCCAATCAGAATACGGTATTTGCTTAATTAGCATTAACTGCGGACCCAGTGTGGTGGTAAAAATAGACACTGGTTTTTAGTTCATACTTGGCTTGGATACTTCAGAGAAATACTGCAGGCATGAAATTGAAAACAATGTTACACACTGTTATTGTTAGACTGCTAAATCTCACTGGTGGTAAAATATTGTGTTACATTTGTGTTTAATTATCTGCAGGAGGTATGACCTTTTAAATGAACTTTGAGCAAACTTGCAATTTCATGTTATTTATAAGGTGACGAAGTTGGGGGTGGGCTTATTTACGAATGAGGGCCTAATTTCTTAAATGCTATCAAAACGGAGGTGGGCTTATTCAAAGACATGGGCTTATTTCCGGTCAAATACGGTACGTGTGCCAAATCTTGAAACACGAACCTTAATACGTGTACCAATTATGGAAACACGAACCTTAATACGTGTGCCAATTCTTGAAACACGAACCTTAATACGTGTGCCAATTCTGTGGCAAGGGACTTGTAATTTGTATGAAAACCTCAAATAATATTCGTTGATTACATACAAGGTTATCAAAATGGTAGTTGTGTTTGTATTTTGCATTAAGAAATTATGTTAAGATGCAATACGGTAAGCATTTAATTTTAATCTATGCTGTATTTTATACACTATTTTAAATTTAAACTATGTTCTAAGAGAACTTTATTTTGCTTTATGTAATAATGTTGTGTGTTTTCCTGCTAATCTTTTCCAGGCGTACCTCACTCAGACCTCACAGCTGTATCTGGAAACATGTCTTCCATCGCTTGGTGACGTGTTTTGTATCGCCCAGTCATATCGTGCAGAGAAATCCAGAACGCGCAGACATCTCGCGGAGTAAGTTCTGGGGTAGTCTTTCAACTCATATTTCAATGTGCTCTAGTGGTGTCATTAAACAAGACAAACTTATCAACTCGTATGAGAGTGTTAATGTAATAAGTTGTAGACGTCTCGCAGAGTAAATGTTGGGGCATTTTATCAACTTGTATATCAATGTGCTCTAGTGGCGTCATTAAACAAGACAAACTTATCAACTCGTATGAGTGTTAATGTAATAAGTTGTAGATGTCTCGCAGAGTAAATGTTGGGGCATTTTATCAACTTGTATATCAATGTGCTCTAGTGGTGTCGTTAAACAAGTAAATGTTGGGGCATTTTATCAACTCTTATCTGAGTTCTTGTTAATCAGTTAGTTTGGAAAATTTAACCAAGTTCATTTAGGTGCTTGTTGATGCAGTCAGTTAAGGAAATTTAAACAAGTCTACTAGGTTGAACATTCAGGTTCATTGGAGGTTTTGTTACACCAGTTGCTTACAGAAATAAGAATTGTTTGTAATTGTTTTATCATTTTATCGGTGTGCGATACTGAACAATTTCTGTACAAATAAAGTATAAGCATTCACACAAAAAAAATTAAAATACAAATGTTGTATTTTGTTCAGATATACCCACATCGAGGCGGAGTGTGCTTTTCTTACCTTTGAGGATTTTCTGAACCGCATTGAAGATCTCATCTGTGACGTAGTCGACAGGATTCTCAAGTGTCCACAGGCATCGGCCATTGTCAAAGACCTCAACCCTGTAAGTCTGCATCTAACAACTCCCCAAAACCCACGACTCTAATCCATAACTGACCGGCCTCGGTGGCGTCGTGGTTAGGCCATCGGTCAACAGGCTGGTAGGTACTGGGTTCGGATCCCAGTCGAGGCATGGAATTTTTAATCCAGATACCGACTCCAAACCCTGAGTGAGTGCTCCGCAAGGCTCAATGGGTAGGTGTAAACCACTTACACCGACCAGTGATCCATAACTGGTTCAACAAAGGCCATGGTTTGTGCTATCCTGCCTGTGGGAAGTGCAAATAAAAGATCCCTTGCTGCTAATCGGAAAGAGTAGCCCATGAAGTGGCGACAGCGGGTTTCCTCTCAAAATCTGTGTGGTCCATAACCATATGTCTGATGCCATATAATCGTAAATAAAATGTGTTGAGTGCGTCGTTAAATAAAACATTTCTTTCTTTCTCTATATATATGTGTGGTCCGTAACCATATGTCTGACGCCATATAACCGTAAATAAAAAGTGTTGAGTGCGTCGTTAAATAAAACATTTCTTTCTTTCTCTATATATATGTGTGGTCCGTAACCATATGTCTGACCCCATATAACCGTAAATAAAATGTGTTGAGTGCGTTCTTAAATAAAACATTTCTTTGTTTCTTTCTAATCCATAACCACGAGTGCAACCTAGAGGTTATTGCATCGCAGGATCAAACCACCTTGGTGGATCCATTCAGCTGATTGTTTTTTTTCTCGTTCCATCCAGTACACCACAAGTGGTCAAATGTCGTGGTATGTGCTTTCCTGTCTGTGGGAAAGTGCATATAAAAGATCCCATGCTGCATTAGTAAAATTGTAGCGGGTTTCCTCTGATGACTACGAGTCATAATAAACAAGGGTGTTAAAAGTGACTGTCATCGTCCTTAATATCCACTAACCGATGATTAATTAATCAATGTACTCTAGTGGTGTTGTTGAACAAAACAAACATGAACTAATCCATAACCAGTGCCCTGTGAAGGTGTGTGTCATCCTTTGCCATTATTCAATACTAGCCGCCTCGGTGGTGTACTGGTTACTGTAAAATAAATTTGATTTTCATGGCTCACAATTTTCATGTGCAACAATCACCATGCTTGCGGAATTACATTTGATTGCATTCATTATTAACCTAGAAAATAAATAAATGTATAGTTTGTAATACTAGTTATAACACTTAATATTTCTATCGGCAACATCAGTTAGAACGTACTGATCAGTAACAATTATTTTCAGTCATTTATAATTTTTAATGTTAAATTTAATTTATTTTCTGCCTTTTATCATTTTTACATTGATTTACTTTTAATGAGTTATCATTTTCACATCTGTTTATTTTCTTACATTATTTACAATTTTTTCTATCAATTTATTTTCAGTCCTTCAAGGCCCCCAACAAGCCATTTAAGAGAATGAACTATTCTGATGCCATTGTTTTCTTGAAAGAAAATGATATTCGTAAAGATGATGGAACATTTTATGAATTTGGTGAGGTAAGCATATGTATCTAGATTTACACACTACTTTATTAAGTAAGCATATATATCTAGATTTACACACTACTTTATTAAGTAAGCATATGTGTCAATGTTTACACACTACTTTATCAAGTAAGCATATGTGTATCTAGATTTACACACTACTTTATCAAGTAAGCATATGTGTCTAGATTTACACACTACTTCATCAAGTAAGCATATGTGTCTAGATTTACACACTACTTCATCAAGTAAACATATGTGTCTAGATTTACACACTACTTTATCAAGTAAGCATATGTGTCTAGATTTACACACTACTTCATCAAGTAAGCATATGTCTAGATTTACACACTACTTTATCAAGTAAGCATATGTGTATCTAGATTTACACACTACTTCATCAAGTAAGCATGTGTATCTAGATTTACACACTACTTTATCAAGTAAGCATATGTATCTAGATTTACACACTACTTTATCAAGTAAGCATATGTGTATCTAGATTTACACACTACTTTATCAAGTAAGCATATGTGTATCTAGATTTACACACTACTTTATCAAGTAAGCATATGTGTATAGATTTACACATTACTTTATCAAGTAAACATGTGTATAGATTTACACACTACTTTATCAAGTAAGCATATGTGTCTAGATTTACACACTACTTTATCAAGTAAGCATATGCGTCTAGATTTACACACTACTTTATCAAGTAAGCATATGTGTCTAGATTTACACACTACTTTATCAAGTAAGCATATGTGTCTAGATTTACACACTACTTCATCAAGTAAGCATATGTGTCTAGATTTACACACTACTTTATCAAGTAAGCATATGTGTATCTAGATTTACACACTACTTCATCAAGTAAGCATGTGTATCTAGATTTACACACTACTTTATCAAGTAAGCATATGTATCTAGATTTACACACTACTTTATCAAGTAAGCATATGTGTATCTAGATTTACACACTACTTTATCAAGTAAGCATATGTGTATCTAGATTTACACACTACTTTATCAAGTAAGCATATGTGTATCTAGATTTACACACTACTTTATCAAGTAAGCATATGTGTATAGATTTACACACTACTTTATCAAGTAAGCATGTGTATAGATTTACACACTACTTTATCAAGTAAGCATATGTGTCTAGATTTACACACTACTTTATCAAGTAAGCATATGTATCTAGATTTACACACTACTTTATCAAGTAAGCATATGTGTATCTAGATTTACACACTACTTTATCAAGTAAGCATATGTGTAGATTTACACACTACTTTATCAAGTAAGCATATGTGTCTAGATTTACACACTACTTTATCAAGTAAGCATCTGTGTCTAGATTTACACACTACTTTATTAAGTAAGCATGTGTCTAGATTTACACACTACTTTATTAAGTAAGCATGTGTCTAGATTTACACACTACTTTATTAAGTAAGCATCTGTGTCTAGATTTACACACTACTTTATTAAGTAAGCATCTGTGTCTAGATTTACACACTACTTTATCAAGTAAGCATATGTGTAGATTTACACACTACTTTATCAAGTAAGCATACGTGTCTAGATTTACACACTACTTTATCAAGTAAGCATCTGTGTCTAGATTTACACACTACTTTATTAAGTAAGCATCTGTGTCTAGATTTACACACTACTTTATTAAGTAAGCATGTGTCTAGATTTACACACTACTTTATTAAGTAAGCATGTGTCTAGATTTACACACTACTTTATTAAGTAAGCATATGTGTCTAGATTTACACACTACTTTATTAAGTAAACATCTGTGTCTAGATTTACACACTACTTTATTAAGTAAGCATCTGTGTCTAGATTTACACACTACTTTATAACTTTTTGCTGACAAGGGCAGGACGTAGCCCGGTGGTAAAGTGCTCGACTGATGCACAGTGGTCTAGGATCGATCCCCGTCAGTGGGCCCCATTAGGTATTTCTCATTCCATCTACGACCGGTATATCAAAGGCTGTAGTATGTGCTTTCCTGTCTGTGGGATGATGCATATTAAAGATCCCTTGCTACTAATGGAGAAAAAAACAAACCGTGTAGTGGGTTCCCTCTCTGAAATTATTTGTCCAAATTACAAAAAAATTTCACATCCATTATTAATCAATCAGTGGTAGTGTTGAACAAAACAAACTTTATTCTTTACGTTTTTGCTTACCTCATCAATTCTGGCAAATCCAGAGTTTAACTCACTGTCGTGTATTAACTCAAAATTAATCTCAAACAAGAGGACTTAGCTTGAAAACTAGGTCAGCCACTTTAATCAAGTCTTCGGTTTGTGTGTTTTCTGTATTAAAGTGTTTGTTATCGATGTTCATACAGGATATACCGGAGGCTCCGGAGCGGAAGATGACGGACATGATTAATGAACCGATTCTCCTGTGTCGGTTCCCCAAGGAGATTAAGTCGTTCTACATGCAGCGGTGTGCTGACGATGACAGACTCACCGAGTCGGTAAGAGAAGTGTCCGTCTTTGTTCAGACTATCATGAGGATCCTGCTCAATGGTCTCTAAAATGACTTATTAAATACATTTTCATCTTTAGAATATCAGTGTCTGTATATTCCGTATTTTCCTGATTGTCCAATATTTGTATACTAATTTGATTTTACCTCTTCAATTCACATTTGCTGAATTGACATTCTAAATTCTACGTATTACTTTGTTGAGATAAATAACAGTAAGATAAAAAGATGTTTGATTTATGAATGTGCGAACTTTGAATCGGTTTGTCACTTTAAATTCTAGGTATTACTTTGTTGAAATAAATAACGGAGATAAAAAGATGTTTGATTAATGATTGTGTGATGTCAAATGAGGGTGAGGTGTTTGGTTTATAATTAAGTTAACATTTAATATCTATAGGATAATAAATGAGCTTCCGTTTTGTATCATGTTTATGTACCGAGTGAAATACTTTTCAATTGTCAAAAGATTTAGTGATCTTAATTTATATCATTTAACTTGTTTGGTCGACGTTCCTGTAAGGTTGTAGTGCGCCAATTGATGACGTCACGAAGTGTTACGTCCCACTCGGCGTTCTAGTGGGATGTTTCACTTTATGTTCCAAGATATTTTTAACCATATGGGTTAACCAAATATATTATTATTTGTCCAGGTGGATGTTTTGATGCCGAACGTGGGCGAGATTGTTGGGGGATCCATGAGGATCTGGCATGTGGAGGAACTGGAGGAGGGTTTCCGGAGGGAGGGTATCAACCCTGACCCTTATTACTGGTACATTGATCAGGTATGAATTATTTCGTTAAAACGAATGGAATATTTTAACACCTCAGAAGATTTTAAACCACAGCTAGGATCGCATTGCTGGATGCAGTATTGCTTTATCTTTTCAGATCACCATGTGAAAGGTCATAGTACAGAGGGTGGTTAGGTTTGGGGGTTTTTTCGGGGGGGGGGGGGGGGTTGTAAAACAAAATTTTAAAAATAAATTTAAATATTTTTTTCATTTGTTAATTGTAAGATGTTAAACTAACTTTAATGATTAATTTTAAAAAGCCATTTTTTAATAAAATTTTCAAAAATGTTTATTATAAAATTTGCTTCTCCTTCTTAATTTGTTTTTAACCTGGTCAAAATTTTATTGGTACCGAGTTGATTATTAGTTAATTTTCTCCTTTGTTTTTTTTTGCAGAGGAAGTTTGGCACATGTCCCCACGGAGGCTATGGTTTGGGAATGGAACGCTTTCTGTGCTGGCTCCTAAACAGATATCATATCCGCGAAGTCTGTCTGTATCCACGCTTCATCGAACGATGTCATCCATAGTTACCTCCCCTGATCACGTCACCTCAGAAGATTACATTCAGACATCATGCACCATCTACTACAGCAGAATTCTAGACCAGCAATTCTAATACAATGATATAGATGAGAAGATTACATTCAGACATCAAGCACCATCTACTACAGCAGCATTCTGGACCAGCAATTCTCAGTGTTACATACAAAGATATAGCTGTCTATTTGGATAATTAAAACATTAATTTGGCTAATTATTTCTAACCACATTTGTCAAATTATTGAATAATTTGCAGTGTTCTCGCTGGGTGAAAATTAAAGGAGGGCGGCCGCGCGGCACCACACCCTTCAAAAACCCAATTAAACGAAAAGCAAAAAATAAAGAAGAAAAAAGTGGGGGGCATGGGGGATAGCTTGGTTACCGCATTGTTGTGTGTTGGTAGACTTTGTGGAAAGACATACTCCTTATTTTGCCTAAAAAATGTTTATATGAAATACAAACAGAATTGTCTTTTAACTGAACCGAAGATGTTATTGGTCTGACATTCATGGGCAGTTCTGGTATTGTTGAACTGATCAAAGTTTTAATATTATTCTTTTAATAAAGATTTCAAGATATACGAAAAACAATAAAGATGTTTGTAATGTGATCCCCTAATGTCGGATACATTTTTTGTTATTTCCATCTTCATCGAATGAATTGATCACTGTGATAAAATATTATCGCCAGTTTTGTTTTTGTAAAGGCGGTGTATATATTATTTGGCATCCAAGATAAATGATTTTACTAATAAACACTACCACTTCCGTTGTTTTTATAAGCGGTGATATCCCCCTCCCCCCCCCCCCCCCCCCCCCCAAAGTGAAAAGTTTACCATATTTTATAAAGAACTGCTGAATAAACAGAATGACAGAAACAAAAAATCTGCAATTGAGGACAAAATATCAGACGATAATTAGTGGAAACAAAAGACAGAATGACTGTTCTGATCACGTGACAAATTTGGTGCCAAATAAGGGGTTTTTTTTTTCAATCGGAAATTGCCGAATCCGTAAATAAAAATGTTTTCATTGCTCAAATAAAATATAACTTTTATTGTGTGTATTAAACATACAACTGGATACAAGTATGGGACAACTTAGAGGCTGTTAAAAATACTGTTAAATTACTTTACAGTAAATGTTTTGTCAATTGCTTTTTCGTACACAACATTTGATGTCCAGTGTGCAGACTGGTTTTTTTTATGTGTCGAAAAAAAGTGTGCATTTGGAAATAGCGGAGATAGGTGCTGTAAAATATAGTATGGTGATGGAAGATAAAAAGAGTGGCGCAGAAAAATAAAGGAGGGCGGAGAACGTGAAAGGAGGACGGCAAAATGCAATAGCAGGGCGGGCCACACCGCTTAAATGGAGCAGCGAGAACACTGATTTGGAAGGTCCAGATTACGTTGTACGAAATTATACTTATTGTGGGAGGTACAGCAGGTATGTCATGTAGGAGATGACACTAGTTGAAACCGATTGGGTGGTGGGTTAGGAAATGTATCCATTCCCTTTTACTCCGAATAATTCAATTTCTGTTACGTTCATTACAACATAACGTCATCCCATTGGTCCAGATGTAGCTTGTTCATTTATTGATGAACATAAAAATAACATCATCAGGGAACATCATATCTGATGATGTCATTTTATATGGGCAAGTTGTCTTATTTAATAATTGTTTATGGATAAAAAAATAAATCAAAATAAAGTAAAGTATGAACTTTTACTGTATGATTCAAATTTAATTATAAGTATTGTGTGTTATTTCGTTTACGTTCATTCGCAAACTTATGTGAAAACAGCTTAGGTGATTCACACAGTTTTGCAGATGATTTTATTTGTTCATACCCCAGTGAATGTAACATAAATAACAGATAATACTTAAATGGTTCTAGTTTAACTTTGTCAGTTGTATCTGTTTGAAAACAAATGGGTCAGATGTCAAACTGTATAATATACTGATGGAAAAAAAACTAAGGGATCACATGGTAATGGAAAATAGTGACTGCAACGAAACCCTCATCCATACAGTCAGTGTTAACCCTCATCCATACAGTCAGTGTTAACCCTCATCCATACAGTCAGTGTTAACCCTCATCCATACAGTCCGTGTTAACCCTCATCCATACAGTCCGTGTTAACCCTCATCCATACAGTCCGTGTTAACCCTCATCCATACAGTCAGTGTTAACCCTCATCCATACAGTCCGTGTTAACCCTCATCCATACAGTCCGTGTTAACCCTCATCCATACAGTCCGTGTTAACCCTCATCCATACAGTCAGTGTTAACCCTCATCCATACAGTCCGTGTTAACCCTCATCCATACAGTCCGTGTTAACCCTCATCCATACAGTCCGTGTTAACCCTCATCCATACAGTCCGTGTTAACCCTCATCCATACAGTCAGTGTTAACCCTCATCCATACAGTCAGTGTTAACCCTCATCCATACAGTCCGTGTTAACCCTCATCCATACAGTCCGTGTTAACCCTCATCCATACAGTCAGTGTTAACCCTCATCCATACAGTCAGTGTTAACCCTCATCCATACAGTCCGTGTTAACCCTCATCCATACAGTCAGTGTTAACCCTCATCCATACAGTCAGTGTTAACCCTCATCCATACAGTCCGTGTTAACCCTCATCCATACAGTCAGTGTTAACCCTCATCCATACAGATGTAAATGTTTCGTCAATTGCTTTTTCGTACACAACATTTGATGTCCAGTGTGCATTTGGAAATAGCGGAGATAGGTGCTGTAAAATATAGTATGGTGATGGAAGATAAAAAGAGTGGCGCAGAAAAATAAAGGAGGGCGGAGAACGTGAAAGGAGGACGGCAAAATGCAATAGCAGGGCGGGCCGCACCGCTTAAATGGAGCAGCGAGAACACTGATTTGGAAGGTCCAGATTACGTTGTACGAAATTATACTTATTGTGGGAGGTACAGCAGGTATGTCATGTAGGAGATGACACTAGTTGAAACCGATTGGGTGGTGGGTTAGGAAATGTATCCATTCCCTTTTACTCCGAATAATTCAATTTCTGTTACGTTCATTACAACATAACGTCATCCCATTGGTCCAGATGTAGCTTGTTCATTTATTGATGAACATAAAAATAACATCATCAGGGAACATCATATCTGATGATGTCATTTTATATGGGCAAGTTGTCTTATTTAATAATTGTTTATGGATAAAAAAATAAATCAAAGTAAAGTATGAACTTTTACTGTATGATTCAAATTTAATTATAAGTATTGTGTGTTATTTCGTTTACGTTCATTCGCAAACTTATGTGAAAACAGCTTAGGTGATTCACACAGTTTTGCAGATGATTTTATTTGTTCATACTCCAGTGAATGTAACATAAATAACAGATAATACTTAAATGGTTCTAGTTTAACTTTGTCAGTTGTATCTGTTTGAAAACAAATGGGTCAGATGTCAAACTGTATAATATACTGATGTCAAACTGTATAATATACTGATGTCAAACTGTATAATATACTGATGGAAAAAAAACTAAGGGATCACCCCCCCCCCCCCCCCCCCCCCCCCCCCCCCCCCCCCCCCCCCCCCCCCCCCCCCCCCCCCGCCCCCCCCCCCCCCCCCCCCCCCCCCCCCCCCCCCCCCCCCCCCCCCCCCCCCCCCCCCCCCCCCCCCCCCCCCCCCCCCCCCCCCCCCCCCCCCCCCCCCCCCCCCCCCCCCCCCCCCCCCCCCCCCCCCCCCCCCCCCCCCCCCCCCCTCCCCCCCCCCCCCCCCCCCCCCCCCCCCCCCCCCCCCCCCCCCCCCCCCCCCCCCCCCCCCCCCCCCCCCCCCCCCCCCCCCCCCCCCCCCCCCCCCCCCCCATGGTAATGGAAAATAGTGACTGCAACGAAACCCTCATCCATACAGTCAGTGTTAACCCTCATCCATACAGTCAGTGTTAACCCTCATCCATACAGTCAGTGTTAACCCTCATCCATACAGTCCGTGTTAACCCTCATCCATACAGTCCGTGTTAACCCTCATCCATACAGTCCGTGTTAACCCTCATCCATACAGTCAGTGTTAACCCTCATCCATACAGTCAGTGTTAACCCTCATCCATACAGTCCGTGTTAACCCTCATCCATACAGTCAGTGTTAACCCTCATCCATACAGTCCGTGTTAACCCTCATCCATACAGTCCGTGTTAACCCTCATCCATACAGTCAGTGTTAACCCTCATCCATACAGTCCGTGTTAACCCCTCATCCATACAGTCCGTGTTAACCCTCATCCATACAGTCCGTGTTAACAACATTCAATCTTCATTATTTACATCTCAGTGATTCAGGGGCCTAGCTTGGGTTTTTCCGGTGGTACGCAGACTTTCTGACAATGGAATAAAATGCTATTGGCACAGAGCATACACGCATTTACATCATATATTTTAATAATAAAAAACATTTGTAATCTCAGGTGGGCTAGGCTCCTGTGATTTATACAGACCGTAGGCCTACTATTACAGACCAAACGATCATGGGGAAATAATTATATGGAAGCTAGACCCCTGTGATTTATACAGACCATACTATCATGGGAAATAATTATATGGAAGCTAGACCCCTGTGATTTATACAGACTGTTGGCCTACTATTACAGACCATACTATCATTGGAAATAATTATATGGAAGCTAGACCCCTGTGATTTATACAGACTGTTGGCCTACTATTACAGACCATACTATCTTGGGAAATAATTATATGGAAGCTAGACCCCTGTGATTTATACAGACCATAGGCCTACTATTACAGACCATACTATCATTGGAAATAATTAAATTAGATACATCGTGTGTTCCCTTATTTCTTTCCATCGGTGTACTTTGTATATTTGAGTAATTGTTGTCATATGTTGTAATGTTGCATTTCAAGCATGTTTACAAATTTATATTACAAGGTTTAAAAAAAGCACAGATGGTGTTTATGTAACTTAATATATTTATGAAAAAACTTACGATTACCTGCTTTTACCTGCTTTTGCAATGTGTAAACTGTTGTCAGAAATGTTCAGTTAACACTATATTCTAAACTATGAAATTACTGGTTGTTTTCTGCATAAGCATACGAGACCGGAGCAAATCCTCCAATTTGGGCAAATAAAAGATAGAAATATTCAGGCAAAATGAGCTTGGCCTGAAACCTTTTTACCTGGTATTCCATCAGAAGCATAAAAAATAAGTACAGTGAAACCCCTCTAAACCAGACACAGAGGTTAAATTCTGTTCTGTTTTTAAAAAGGAACTCTGTGAAACGTCCGGTTTTGAAGGAGTTCCGGTTTACAGAGGTTGAGTTCTGTTCTGTTTTTAAAAAGGAACTTTGTGAAACGTCCGGTTTTGAGGGAATTCCGCTTTACAGAGGGTCTGGTCTTGAGAGGTTTCACTGTATAAATGAAAATGAATGTACTATACTCTCCCCCTCCTCCCTCCCCACCCCCCCCACATCAATATGATTTTTGTTTTTTCTCATTCTTTAGACCAATATCAAAGATACAGTATTTCACGCATCTCAAAACTGCTGTTAGTACTATGGTTTATTTATTATTTTATGTCTTTTAAAAACAAAAGTTGCAGATGTTCAAACCACAACAAAATACAAAAACAGTAACAGAAGTATAATAAATACTATTTAATCTTGTGGCACCGAGTTCAAGGGCATTGAAAGCAGGTAACATTTTACATGGACATCACACTTTTGAAAGAAAATGTACACTAACAAAGAAAATAGTTTAATTATTCCAGATTACAAAATGGAAATGAAGAGTTTTATAAACCACAGTTGGAGATAAGTTAAATTGCTTGTTTGATATACTGATTAATTAGATAAACGTTCACAGTGGTTGTCCCAAGACTAAATAAACCCCCTTACTGCTGAGGTAAACCAGTGTTAACTACATGAAACAAAATTTTATAACTGGTTGAAACATGAGCAGTTTCTTAAACTGACATACTGTGAAAATATGCTTCAACAGTTACAAGCTCAAACCATGTATAACAATACAGTTAACACCATAACCACAGATAACAAAGTTAGAATAATTACTCTAAACTGAGGTAGAGAGACTACACCACAACCATTTGAAATATAAACTATTAAAGAATGAAAGAGAAACCCCCCAATTATAAGTACTTGTATGGGCTGGATCTTGCCCTACTCCACTGGCAAATCCAGAGGGGTTCACAGGGGTTTGAAGAGCCCTCGTTACTGAAGTTTTCTGGGCTTATTGTATAACTCTCTGAGCATCTTTATTTCAATTTAATCTGGCGAACGCGGCTCATTTGGCCGTGACAAACTACAACATTGTTTAGAATTTTGTGAAAACACACAAACACACATCCCAAGAATACAAAAGGTGTCCTGCAAAAAACCCAATTTTTTAATTTTTGTTTTTATTCAAGACCCCTAGTTCTATTACTCATGTTGAATAACCTATACAATCAAGTCTCTGTTGAGAAGACTATTGTGAACCGTTATAAATATTAACATTTCAAAACATCTGACCAACAACTCTTACTCTTGTATGCTGTAATCACAGAAAGTGATGACACAGATACAGTCCTATGATATTACCAATTGCAACAAAACCACTGCTGGTCAGTATCGTCAAAAAAGGTTTGTTTTGTTTTAATGACACCACTAGAGCACATCGATTAATTAATCATCGGATATTGGATGTCAAACATTTGGTTAATTTTTGACATATTGTCTTAGAGGAATTCTGACACTTAGTCATCACAGAAAACCGGCTACATTTTTCCTAATGCAGCAAGGGATCTTTTATATATACCATCCCACAGAGAGGATAGTGCATACCATGACCTTCGACCAGTTACGGTGCACTGGTTGGAATGAGAAAAGCCCCAATCAGCTGAATGGATCCACTGAGGTGGTTGGATCCTGCGACACATGCACCTCAAGCAAGCACTCAACCGACTGAGCTAAATCCCACCCCTGGACTATATCAAGGGCAGACAACTACATGTAAAACTGGTTATTTCTACATTCAGCTCAAATGAGCTCAGTCCACTATTTCACTTTCTTCTCCATTTTGTTAATGTAGTTTTAGAGAGAACATACATGTCATGTAATAGAGAACTGTTCCGAACTAATCGTATGGGGATGTGGGACATATATTTTCCCACATAAACTCCCCACCCACAATGTAAATTATATTGATATGCTCGGAGAAAAAGCCTGCAAATATAGATTACTGTATGAGCGGGAGTGCCATACTGAATTTATGAAACTAGTTTGGGAATTCTTTATTCCCGATCGAGAGCGAGGGGTATAAAATGAGTTTTATAATTTCTTCATTTATTTATTATCCACAAAGTATGCTTTATAACAAATGTTAAATATGATTGTAATCACTTCACAATCGAGGTTAATAACATTCAGCGATGTCAATTAGTGATGCTGAATGATGTCAATAACATAGCCACGACTATTGCAAGCTTGTAGCTGCTATAGCAACTATAGTGACATCAGAAGTGTGCTAGAACAGTTTTTAATGTATTATTATAGCCCATATCATAAGTATTAATTTTCGGAACATTCCTTATCAAATTTTGAAACAAAAATCAAATAAAACATTCCATGTCATAACTGCTTTTGAGTTAGTAATTTCTGCTGTTAATAAATAAGCTTTTTTTAACAGTTAATGACCAGTTGAGACAAACTACAAACTATTATTTTTCCATTTTAGTAACAACAACAATTAACCAACAATTCATGACAAACAAGTCTTATCAAAACAATCTAACAAATACTGCCATTCTGACTCCTACACAGCATTCTGTTTATATAGAGAATAACTTTTGTGCAAATTAATTAATACATGATGTATGTGAGGCACTGTGACAATTCTTTGTTCACTGATAACAAAACAACAACATTGTATTAATAAATTCATGTCTTGCTTTAGAACATCCGTACATTGATGCACACATTAGATATTAGTCAAGTGTAAAATATGTTAGTCATAATTAAAAAATTTAACATTAACTTATATGCGTATTTTTGACAGAGTTATGGCCCTTGAATAAATTCCCATGAAAGACTGACTTGATCTGACCATAACTGTGTGAAAAATGGGTGTATCCCCATGAAAGACAGACTTGATCTGACCATAACTGTGTGAAAAATAGGTAGATCTTCATGAAAGACTGACTTGATCTGACCATAACTGTGTGAAAAATAGGTAGATCTTCATGAAAGACTGACTTGATCTGACCATAACTGTGTGAAAAATAGGTAGATCTTCATGAAAGACTGACTTGATCTGACCATAACTGTGTGAAAAATAGGTAGATCTTCATGAAAGACTGACTTGATCTGACCATAACTGTGTGAAAAATAGGTAGATCTTCATGAAAGACTGACTTGATCCATAACTGTGTGAAAAATAGGTTGATCTTCATGAAAGACTGACTTGATCTGACCAAACTGTGTGAAAAATAGGTAGATCTTCATGAAATGCTGACTTGATCTGACCATAACTGTGTGAAAAATAGGTAGATCTTCATGAAAGACTGACTTGATCTGACCATAACTGTGTGAAAAATGGGTAGATCCTCATGAAAGACGGACTTGATCTGTATCTCCATGATAAATCTATCTATACAAAATTTCACTTCAATATCTTGAGGAACAGGGCTAGCTCTGGGTCGAAGAAGATTTCGCCATATTACATATTAAACTTCCAAAATTGCAGAAACCCAGTTATTTTGTAACAAAATATCAATTATAGCATGAAATTATTTCGCCAAATTAAAATAAAATTTGGCAAGTGCCAGAGCTAGCCCTGAGGTATTACAGAAGACAAAAAAAGGTTGGAAAACAACATGTGGGACAGTTAGCAAACCAACAGGACACGGAAAGTATAGTCAATCCAGTTGGACCAGTAAGGGACTAAAAAGGTATGTACCTCGAAAACTAGGATCAATCACTTTTAACAATATGATCTGACAACTTTCTTTGGCAATACAGATTTACTATAACCTACCCACTCCCCTATAACAGAAATCCTAACGCTATCAAACAGCAGTTTACGTTGTAACACCAACATCCATTTCCCATCACCAAGAGTAAGTTTATCAAAATCTATACGAAATTCTGGTGTCAGGAAGTCTTGAGCCACTTGCCCACCGTCACCGCCAACGCCGCCCCAAACGTCTGCAGCAGTCGATGGCTAGACCTCGCCCTTAGCAACAGAGACCCTGCCTCCGCCTGGAAACCAGCTTCCGCAAGCTGACCGGCCACAGACTCGACAGACAGGTGGGCTGGGAGGGCGTCCTGCCCCTGCTGTTCGAGGATGAAGTGGATGACCGGGTCATAGAGCCACGACGACACAAGGGCCGGGGTGAGTCCATTCTCCAGGAGAGGGTGGAGCAGGTTCTCATCCACTTCAAACTGAAATAAGGAAAAGTTATGTTTAACAACAGCACTAGAGCTCATTCTCGTCCACATCCAAATTAACACTGGTAAAAGTTATGTTTAACTACACCACTAGAGTGATTCTCAAGGTGGAGGTGGAGCAGGCTGTCGCCTACTGCAAACTGAAACAGGTAAAAGTTATGTTTAACTATACCACTAGAGAGATTCTCAGGGAGCAGGTGGTCGGCTACTGCAAACTGAAAGAGGTGAAAGTTATGTTTCTGTTTTGATTAATGACACCACTAGAGCACATTTGGTTAAGAGGCATTTCATTATGACATTAGTCGCACCAACTTGTGGCATGTGATCGAACCGTACTGTGAGGACACCTAAATTGGAACGGCTTTAGTCTTATACGTTCTCATTTCCGTAGGCTCGACAAGTCGGTGCGACTAATCACATAATGAGAACACTGATAGATTTACAAATCTTGTTTTTGTCTTACATGTAACTACATACATTTGCTATACTTACATACCTGTGTTTAAGATAAACATTTAAATACAGCTTTTTAAGTTTACTTTGTTTAACGACACCACTAGAGCATACTAGTTAAATAATCATCAGCTTGCACGTCTCGTTTTGCATCATCTACGTTTCAGTGAAACATCAAATTGAGAACATCATATACACTGTTGTAACAGGTTATGCAAAATGAAATAAATCACCTAAATATGGTTTACAGAGACCTGTAATAAGTTCTGTTGTTTTTGTTTTTGTTCAACAACACCACTAGAGCACATTGATTAATTAATCATCGGCTGGATGTCAAACATTTGATAATTCTGACTCGTAGTCATCAGAGGAAACCCGCTACATGTTTCAAATGCAGCAAGGGATCTTTTATATGCACTTCCCCACAGACAGGAAAGGACATACCACGGCCTTTGACCAGTTGTGGTGCACTGTTTGGAATGAGAAAAGAACCAATCAGCTGAACGGATCCACTGTGGTGGTTCGATCCTGTGATGAAAGTACCTCAGGCGAGTGCTCAACCGACTGAGCTAAATCCCCCCCCCCCCCCCCCCCCGTAATAAGAGTCCCGTCTTTAAGTTGTTAAGTATTCTCTGTACCGACTCACCTGATCTGTCTCTGTCAGTGTCTGGACTGCGGTGGGGAAGAGATTGTTGTGACCAGACAGCAGAATAAACCGCACTCCCTCAATCGTGAAGCCATGTTTCAACAACTCATCAAACACGTGGCGTGTGTGCTGAAATAAACATAGTCAGAATAAACCGCACTCCCTTGATCATGAAGTCATGTGTCAACAATTCATCAAACACGTGGCATGTGTGCTGAAATAAACACAGTCAGAATAAACCGCACTCCCTTGATCATGAAGTCATGTGTCAACAACTCATCAAACACGTGGCATGTGTGCTGAAATAAACACAGTCAGAATAAACCGCACTCCCTTGATCATGAAGTCATGTGTCAACAACTCATCAAACACGTGGCATGTGTGCTGAAATAAACAGTCAGAATAAACCGCACTCCCTTGATCATGAAGTCATGTGTCAACAACTCATCAAACACGTGGCATGTGTGCTGAAATAAACATAGTCAGAATAAACCGCACTCCCTTGATCATGAAGTCATGTGTCAACAATTCATCAAACACGTGGCATGTGTGCTGAAATAAACATAGTCAGAATAAACCGCACTCCCTTGATCATGAAGTCATGTGTCAACAATTCATCAAACACGTGGCATGTGTGCTGAAATAAACACAGTCAGAATAAACCGCACTCCCTTGATCATGAAGTCATGTGTCAACAATTCATCAAACACGTGGCATGTGTGCTGAAATAAACACAGTCAGAATAAACCGCACTCCCTTGATCATGAAGTCATGTGTCAACAACTCATCAAACACGTGGCATGTGTGCTGAAATAAACATAGTCAGAATAAACCGCACTCCCTTGATCATGAAGTCATGTGTCAACAACTCATCAAACACGTGGCGTGTGTGCTGAAATAAACATAGTCAGAATAAACCGCACTCCCTAGATCATGAAGTCATGTGTCAACAACTCGTCAAACACGTGGCATGTGTGCTGAAATAAACAGTCAGAATAAACTGCACTCCCTAGATCATGAAGTCATGTGTCAACAACTCATCAAACATGTGGCGTGTGTGCTGAAATAAACAGTCAGAATAAACTCCACTCCCTTGATCATGAAGTCATGTGTCAACAACTCATCAAACACGTGGCGTGTGTGCTGAAATAAACAGTCAGAATAAACTGCACTCCCTTGATCATGAAGTCATGTGTCAACAACTCATCAAACACGTGGCGTGTGTGCTGAAATAAACAGTCAGAATAAACTGCACTCCCTTGATCATGAAGTCATGTGTCAACAACTCATCAAACACGTGGCGTCTGTGCTGAAATAAACAGTCAGAATAAACCGCACTCCCTTGATCATGAAGTCATGTGTCAACAACTCATCAAACACGTGGCATGTGTGCTGAAATAAACAGTCAGAATAAACTGCACTCCCTTGATCATGAAGTCATGTGTCAACAACTCATCAAACACGTGGCGTGTGTGCTGAAATAAACATAGTCAGAATAAACAGCACTCCCTTGATCATGAAGTCATGTGTCAACAACTCGTCAAACACGTGGCATGTGTGCTGAAATAAACAGTCAGAATAAACTGCACTCCCTAGATCATGAAGTCATGTGTCAACAACTCATCAAACACGTGGCGTGTGTGCTGAAATAAACAGTCAGAATAAACTGCACTCCCTTGATCATGAAGTCATGTGTCAACAACTCATCAAACACGTGGCGTGTGTGCTGAAATAAACAGTCAGAATAAACTGCACTCCCTTGATCATGAAGTCATGTGTCAACAACTCATCAAACACGTGGCGTGTGTGCATGTGTGCTGAAATAAACAGTCAGAATAAACTGCACTCCCTTGAATAAACAGTCAGAATAAACTGCACTCCCTTGATCATGAAGTCATGTGTCAACAACTCATCAAACACGTGGCGTCTGTGCTGAAATAAACAGTCAGAATAAACCGCACTCCCTTGATCATGAAGTCATGTGTCAACAACTCATCAAACACGTGGCATGTGTGCTGAAATAAACAGTCAGAATAAACTGCACTCCCTTGATCATGAAGTCATGTGTCAACAACTCATCAAACACGTGGCGTGTGTGCTGAAATAAACATAGTCAGAATAAACAGCACTCCCTTGATCATGAAGTCATGTGTCAACAACTCGTCAAACACGTGGCGTGTGTGCTGAAATAAACATAGTCAGAATAAACTGCACTCCCTTGATCATGAAGTCATGTGTCAACAACTCATCAAACACGTGGCATGTGTGCTGAAATAAACAGTCAGAATAAACTGCACTCCCTAGATCATGAAGTCATGTGTCAACAACTCATCAAACATGTGGCGTGTGTGCTGAAATAAACAGTCAGAATAAACTCCACTCCCTTGATCATGAAGTCATGTGTCAACAACTCATCAAACACGTGGTGTGTGTGCTGAAATAAACATAGTCAGAATAAACAGCATTCCCTTGATCATGAAGTCATGTGTCAACAACTCATCAAACACGTGGCATGTGTGCTGAAATAAACATAGTCAGAATAAACTGCACTCCCTTGATCATGAAGTCATGTGTCAACAACTCATCAAACACGTGGCGTGTGTGCTGAAATAAACAGTCAGAATAAACTGCACTCCCTTGATCATGAAGTCATGTGTCAACAACTCATCAAACACGTGGCGTCTGTGCTGAAATAAACAGTCAGAATAAACCGCACTCCCTTGATCATGAAGTCATGTGTCAACAACTCATCAAACACGTGGCATGTGTGCTGAAATAAACAGTCAGAATAAACTGCACTCCCTTGATCATGAAGTCATGTGTCAACAACTCATCAAACACGTGGCGTCTGTGCTGAAATAAACAGTCAGAATAAACCGCACTCCCTTGATCATGAAGTCATGTGTCAACAACTCATCAAACACGTGGCGTGTGTGCTGAAATAAACAGTCAGAATAAACTGCACTCCCTTGATCATGAAGTCATGTGTCAACAACTCATCAAACACGTGGCGTGTGTGCTGAAATAAACAGTCAGAATAAACTGCACTCCCTTGATCATGAAGTCATGTGTCAACAACTCATCAAACACGTGGCGTGTGTGCTGAAATAAACAGTCAGAATAAACTGCACTCCCTTGATCATGAAGTCATGTGTCAACAACTCATCAAACATGTGGTGTGTGTGCTGAAATAAACAGTCAGAATAAACTGCACTCCCTTGATCATGAAGTCATGTGTCAACAACTCATCAAACACGTGGCGTGTGTACTGAAATAAAGACACTAGGAAGTCTGGCATCAGTGCAACAGAAAGCAAAGGAATACGGGGTCAGATGGTTACAGAAAGCAAAGGAATACGGGGTCAGATGGTTACAGAAAGCAAAGGAATATGGGGTCAGATGGTTACAGAAAGCAAAGGAATACGGGGTCAGACGGTTACTGAAAGCAAAGGAATACGGGGTCAGATGGTTACTGAAAGCAAAGGAATACGGGGTCAGATGGTTACTGAAGAACTGGTCAGTGCTGACCGTACTTGTTTGATTTGTTCAATCAAATTTAAAACAGCAATACTAAACCATGATAACGGATGTTGTCAGCTCCACAGAGAATGAAGTTATATTTTGTCCATATCCGAGTATTCTTTTGTTACTCTGTTGAAGATGGATTTCATAGGATGTATGTATGTAGGATCAACCAACTGGTAAGTATTGGTGTTTTATTTTTATCGTGACACAATATTTTGAGCACATATTCATGATGTATTCAGCACACTGAAAGAGAACTTTTTTATTTCCATAGCAATTAATCGTTACAACAAAACACGTAGATATTACTGACATAGGGCACTTTTAGTTGATGCCGATGATAAAACAAGTTAAATGTGTGTAGAAAGAAAACTCAACAATTTGTACCTGTTCACTGAGCAAAGTCGGTGATGATAAAAGAGTTAAAATAAGTTAAACGTGTGTAGAAAAAAAATCTGTACCTGTTCAATGAGCAAACTCGTGTCCCATATCTCCTGTACTGTTCTGTTGACTAGTTTTACCATCTGAGCATCATTCGTCTTCACTATAGCGACAAACAGTCGCACCCAGGGATGTTCTGATGGCTTCGTTCTGCAAAAATATAATAAATCATGAGCGTTCAAGGCTTAAACTTGGTTTGCCAAATTCAAATTTCCATTATCAATAAGGGATCTTTTACCTGCACCATCCCATACAGTACCAGACGTCATTTTTTAAAATGATAACACCTCATTTTAAGTTAATTCTCAAGATAAAGGTGTCAATTGGCCAAGGATTACAGACTATGTTCTTTGGTATTAAACAGATGGAGAGGTTTGGGTTGTCTGTAATTAGAGTTCAATCAAAAACACTTTGGCCTCTGACAAAAGGGTCACCTCAAGTACTCGGACATAGGCCGAGTCTAGCAAGACTGGAGTCTGTTCACAGGAATCGAGTACTCGGACATGGGCCGAGTCTAGCAAGACTGGAGTCTGTTCACAGGAATCGAGTACCCATGCAAGGAAGAGCACTCTCATTTAATATGTTTGGTTTTTTTTACTTCATTTTGCCTCCAATTACATTATAGGGCTATGAGACATGAAGGGAAAACAAAAGTCGAATGCGTGGAATGCAATACAATGACATGATTAAGCCTCCATGTTCAGCGCTGTAATTAAGATGCTTAACACTATTTTACTTTATTCCTTAGTCTCATTATCATCTAGTGTAAGTGTCGGATACTGGGGTCTGGGTCGATTCTGACCCTCGAGTACTGGAGTCCAATATTTTGGACTCGTGGAGGCCCTATCTGATGCATTATAGGAGATGTGAAATATAATCCTATGATCTTTGCACATCAGTCAAGCATTCTACACTAAGCTACATCTTGGTCTTGTACGTTCAGTAAAACATTGTGTTCCTTACTCCTCTGTCCGATGTTGAGGCCACATGTTCAGTACTTGACACAACGCCCAGAAGTGGTCGACGCTTGAGCATGACGATAACAGTGTTTCATACAATTTCTGTCTGCTGTCGGCTGATAACAAATCACTTTCGGAAATCTGTTCAACGAAAAATAAACCACATAAGAAAGTATGATCATGACATACACATGTACAAGCAATTTCTGGATTTAAGAAAAACTATAAACTCTGTCTCAGCTGTATTAATTTAAGAAGAAAACAAAACACATTTTTTGTACATAAATGATAAACTCCCTGTTCAATAATAAAAGGTAAATAAAACCTTGTTATCTCCATGTACATGCAAGTGATCCTTTGTACACTACTCTTGGCAGACGGAACAGCCCATTAAAAAAAAAAATCAACAGATTAACATGGATCGCAGAACACAATATGTTCACATGTTGGGAACATTTTGTTTTTAAAATCTTGATTTGCGATATTTCTAGTCGACTGAAAATTGATAAGCAACTACTGTAACAGTTTAACGTTTTAAAATTGTGTAGTGATCTCTGAAACTTGCGTAGAGAATTGCGATGCAATACTGAACAAAATGTTCCCTGTACATCATAATAACGCAGCCTCCACAAATTGTACAATCATTTAGTTTGTGTTTTAGTTGATATACAATTTTATTTGGCATAACTATTTACTGGGCATGTAAAATTTACTGAATAATCAGTTGTAACAACATCTCTTTAATTTTGTTTTTCAATTTAAAAAATTGCTTATTTTGGTTATGTAAATATTTTTGTATAACTCCTTTTAAGGTTATGTCTATATCTAAAACCCAACATAAAAGTACATTGCTCAGTTTTTAGATGAAGTGGCTACAGTATTTAGTGTGTGGCTAATACAATGTTTAAATTAGACACTTTTTAATAATTTTCAAACAAATACCTAACATCTGTTAAAATTGGCTAAACAAATTTCTTAATTTCCAGTGTGAGCCCTGCTTGCTTCCATACAAAGAGTCCAAGTTTGAAGTAAACTGTTTCTCGTACCTTGATGTCATGCCATGCTGAAGACACAAGGGCGTCAGTTCGGTAGAAAGACAACAGAACACGATCTTCATCTGACAGAACAAGGCTCTGAAGTGAAAACAGACACAAGAAACGTCAAACACTTTTGGTTAATTAATAACCAGCAACGCACATACATGTATACGTAGCTACAATTAGTTTCTGTTTTACTAGAACTACATGAAAAAAATTGTAGTTTATATTTAATTATACAATTAAATATTATCTCAAGGTCTGTTATCTTGTGTGCCCAGGATATCTTGAATCCGGTCATTGTAAACTGGAAAGAAATGGGGCAGTAGTACCCGAAATATATGACGGAGAGAGAGAGAGAGAGAGAGAGAGAGAGAGAGAGAGAGAGAGAGAGAGAGAGAGAGAGAGAGAGAGAGAGAGAGAGAGAGAGAGAGAGAGAGAGAGAGAGAGGGGGGGGGGAAGAGAGAGAGGGGGAGAAGGATATCTCAAAGTTAAAAAAATTGTCCCATGGATTAATTTTAACAACTACTATCAATGTTAACTAGAACCAAGATATCTCAAGCTATTTGGTTTCAACACATAGATAATGAAATTTGACTGTATTAAAAATTACATTAACTGTTAGCAGTCTTTATTCCCCTATCCTATGCAGTTGTGATTGGCTAGTTCACACAGAAATCTATATATATGTATCTTACAGCTATGAAATTGTAATACCATTGTACACTATGACGTCACTATGGCGTGTGCTGTAGTGACATCATAGCCTATTATGGTTTTACGATTTTGTAGCGCTAAAATAGTTTCAGAAATCCCCAGCCTGGATTACAAAGATACGCTTTGGACAGTCTTCTGGAGGTCGTGTTAAATATCAAACTGTTATAAAGACCATGTGTATGCTGCTCAGCTTTAACTCTCTGACACTAACCTTTTCTAGGATATGTAAAACATCAAGTCTTGGTTGCACGGCAACAGATCCGTCAGAACAGAATGGTCTCAAAAGCGACGTGACATCTTCTGATCTCACCAAATCACCTCTTAAAAAACACACACAGATATATACAATGTAGTTAGATCCTGTAACACCAACTGCCATTACAACAAGATTTACATCTAAAAGGCATTTTATATAAACATTCACAATGTTAATTATGTGTGATAATGGAATTCACCTTCTGACACCGACTGTGGGAATATAAAACAAAAGAGCAAATGGCTCCTAAAAGTACCTTTTTTGATGAAAAAATAAATCAATCAAAGAATGAATAACTTATTTTAAAAACTGTTTAATTACTCACAATCTCACCGTATCATATTATAACATCACTGAATACTGCAAAATACACTGCCAGATTTGTGTTACAGATGTCAGTAACTCACTTGTTCTGTTCGTGCTCTTGTACGTTGTGAACGATCAACTCCAGGGTGGGTAACGCATCAAACTCCGATATCAACGCATTCTCTGTCGATGGGTCTCTAGAATGAATCAAAAACAACACATTTGTATCGAGGGTCTCTAGAATGAATAAAAAACAACACAATTGTATCAAGGGTCTTTAGAATGAATTAATAACAACACAATTGTACCCATTTTATACTGAACTCCTCCCAAACTAAATGCAATATGCAATTAAAAATGGTCTATATGAATATACAGTGAAACTTCATCACTTACTTGGGTTTTAGAAATACACTTTTTTTAGGCGTGTCAGGAAATCAAGGGCTCATAAAATTTATATAACATTTTCTGTTTGTAACACTCATGCCTGACAGTCTCCTAAAATATGCTTTACTGTAATACATCCTTAATAAGTAAAGTAAAGTTTGTTTTGTTTAATGACACCACTAGAGCACACTGATTTATAATCATCGGCTATTGAATATCAGTCATTTAGTAATTCTTACATATAGTTTTTAAAAGGAAACACACTACATTTTTCCATTAGTAGAAATGGATCTTTTATATGCACCATCCCACAGACAGAATAACAAACCACAGCCTTTGATATACCAGTCATGGTTCACTGGCCGGAATGAAAATACTTGATGAACTGATAGCGAATAAACAGAAAAACACACTGAACTGATTATTTTTTTTATGTTTCTCAGCTTTTTATAAAATGTAAGAAAAAAATGTTTTAATGATAACCAAACAGACTACATGTATATCAGACTTAAATCTGAAATCTGATAAAAGTGTTCAGCTGACCTGAGTTTCTCTGCGACTAGTTTAACCGCTTCCTGCACGACGGTGCGTGCTGACCAGAACCCGAGTGGCGCCACCTGTAGCATGTCGTCAACCAGCTCCACCGACTGACCGTCCAGCACCATCCGGATCAGCAGATTCTTCAGCTGAGAGAACAAAACGCACACAAGTCTATCATAGTATCATAGCACAGTGAAACCCCTCTAAACCGGACAATAGTATCACAGCACAGTGAAACCCCTCTAAACCGGACAATAGTATCACAGCACAGTGAAACCACTCTAAACCGGACAATAGTATCACAGCACAGTGAAACCCCTCTAAACCGGACAATAGTATCACAGCACAGTGAAACCCCTCTAAACCGGACAATAGTATCACAGCACAGTGAAACCCCTCTAAACCGGACAATAGTATCACAGCACAGTGAAACCACTCTAAACCGGACAATAGTATCACAGCACAGTGAAACCACTCTAAACCGGACAATAGTATCACAGCACAGTGAAACCACTCTAAACCGGACAATAGTATCACAGCACAGTGAAACCACTCTAAACCGGACAATAGTATCATAACACAGTGAAACCACTCTAAACCGGACAATAGTATCACAGCACAGTGAAACCACTCTAAACCGGACAATAGTATCACAGCACAGTGAAACCACTCTAAACCGGACAATAGTATCACAGCACAGTGAAACCCCTCTAAACCGGACAATAGTATCACAGCACAGTGAAACCCCTCTAAACCGGACAATAGTATCACAGCACAGTGAAACCCCTCTAAACCGGACAATAGTATCACAAACCAGCACAGTGAAACCCCTCTAAACCGGACAATAGTATCATAGCACAGTGAAACCCCTCTAAACTATCAAGCACAGTGAAACCCCTCTAAACCGGACAATAGTATCATAGCACAGTGAAACCCCTCTAAACCGGACAATAGTATCATAGCACAGTGAAACCTCTCTAAACCGGACAATAGTATCATAGCACAGTGAAACCCCTCTAAACCGGACAATAGTATCATAGCACAGTGAAACCCCTCTAAACCGGACAATAGTATCATAGCACAGTGAAACCCCTCTAAACCGGACAATAGTATCATAACACAGTGAAACCACTCTAAACCGGACAATAGTATCATAGCACAGTGAAACCCCTCTAAACCGGACAATAGTATCATAACACAGTGAAACCACTCTAAACCGGACAATAGTATCATAGCACAGTGAAACCCCTCTAAACCGGACAATAGTATCATAGCACAGTGAAACCCCTCTAAAGTAGTATCATAGCACAGTGAAACCACTCTAAACCGGACAATAGTATCATAGCACAGTGAAACCCCTCTAAACCGGACAATAGTATCATAGCACAGTGAAACCCCTCTAAACCGGACAATAGTATCATAACACAGTGAAACCCTCTAAACCGGACAATAGTATCATAGCACAGTGAAACCCCTCTAAACCGGACAATAGTATCATAGCACAGTGAAACCCCTCTAAACCGGACAATAGTATCATAGCACAGTGAAACCTCTCTAAACCGGACAATAGTATCACAGCACAGTGAAACCTCTCTAAACCGGACACCCTTGGGACCATTACAAATGTCCGGTTATAAGAGGGATGTCCTGGTTTTTAAAATCTCAGGTTTCACTGTATCAGAAATTACGAAATTACAGACACAAACCTTAGTTTTAACCTGTGAAAATGGACACTAAGTTTGGTTAATTTACAAACCTGTATGTAACTCATCTGTATAAAGTTACAACAGAGTGAAACAAAACTCTGTGACATTGAAACAGGGAAATACTCTTAAAACACATCTAGATAACAATACATAGAGTGAAATGAGTCTGTGAAGATGAAATGAGGAAATTATCTTTTAAAATAGACTAGATCTTGTCTCCATAGCATTACCTCTCAGAGACATGACATTGGTGTTTTTAGAATTATGGAAAATGCATTTCGTGGTATTACAAACACCAAAATGACCAGAAACTCTTGAATGTATGGAAATAGATAATCTGAACAATAAAATTCAACGGAGGTCTGATTTCAGTTATCAACAATTAAATCTAATTCTATAAAATACACAGTAGTGTTTAAAAACTAGAGACTGTCACTTCAATACGAAGAGGCGATTTATAATTGAGTTACCTTTGCTTCATTGTAAATGAGGATGTGATCATTCTACGAACCTGATGCTCATCTCCAGCGCTAAGATCATAGAGTGTGACGTATGTTTTGAAGGGTCCGTCTTGAGCGACGCAGAACGATTTGATGACGTCATTGTCTAGTGTCTTCAGGTGATTCGCCTGTCTCTGTAGAGTCTCACACACATCGTCCCAGCTCACATTCCTAGTGAACATATCAACAAAAACAGTACAAACTTTACACATTATACCAGCATCTTCAAGTGATTCGCCTGTCTCTGTAGAGTCTCACACACGTCATCCCAACTCACATTCCTAGTGAACATATCAACAAAAACAGTACAAACTTTACACATTATACCAGCATCTTCAAGTGATTCGCCTGTCTCTGTAGAGTCTCACACACGTCATCCCAACTCACATTCCTAGTGAACATATCAACAAAAACAGTACAAACTTTACACATTATACCAGCATCTTCAAGTGATTCGCCTGTCTCTGTAGAGTCTCACACACGTCATCCCAACTCACATTCCTAGTGAACATATCAACAAAAACAGTACAAACTTTACACATTATACCAGCGTCTTCAAGTGATTCGCCTGTCTCTGTAGAGTCTCACACACGTCATCCCAACTCACATTCCTAGTGAACATATCAACAAAAACAGTACAAACTTTATACATTATACCCGTGTTTTTAAACATCAACAAAAACAGTACAAACTTTACACATTATACCCGTGTTTTTAAAACATCAACAAAAACAGTACAAACTTTACACATTATACCCGTTTTTAAACATCAACAAAAACAGTACAAACTTTACACATTATACCCGTGTTTTAAAACATCAACAAAAACAGTACAAACTTTACACATTATACCCGTGTTTTTAAACATCAACAAAAACAGTACAAACTTTACACATTAAACCCGTGGTTTTAAACATCAACAAAAACAGTACAAACTTTACACATTATACCCGTGTTTTTAAACATCAACAAAAACAGTACAAACTTTACACATTATACCCGTGTTTTTAAACATCAACAAAAACAGTACAAACTTTACACATTATACCCGTGTTTTTAAACATCAACAAAAACAGTACAAACTTTATACATTATACCCGTGTTTTTAAACATCAACAAAAACAGTACAAACTTTATACATTATACCCGTGTTTTTAAAACAATCTACATGGGCAGGACATGGCTCAGTGGTACAGCGCTCGTCTGATGCGCGATCGATCTAGGATTTTTAAAACAATCTACATGGGCAGGACATAGCTCAGTGGTACAGCGCTCGTCTGATGCGCGATCGATCTAGGATTTTTAAAACAATCTACATGGGCAGGACATAGCTCAGTGGTACAGCGCTCGTCTGATGCGCGATCGATCTAGGATTTTTAAAACAATCTACATGGGCAGGACATAGCTCAGTGGTACAGCGCTCGTCTGATGCGCGATCGATCTAGGATTTTTAAAACAATCTACATGGGCAGGACATAGCTCAGTGGTACAGCGCTCGTCTGATGCGCGATCGATCTAGGATTTTTAAAACAATCTACATGGGCAGGACATAGCTCAGTGGTACAGCGCTCGTCTGATGCGCGATCGATCTAGGATTTTTAAAACAATCTACATGGGCAGGACATAGCTCAGTGGTACAGCGCTCGTCTGATGCGCGATCGATCTAGGATTTTTAAAACAATCTACATGGGCAGGACATAGCTCAGTGGTACAGCGCTCGTCTGATGCGCGATCGATCTAGGATTTTTAAAACAATCTACATGGGCAGGACATAGCTCAGTGGTACAGCGCTCGTCTGATGCGCGATCGATCTAGGATTTTTAAAACAATCTACACTGAAAATTAATAAAATTTCTAAGAAAGAATCAGTAGGAACATATCTAAAAAGAAGGAAGGAAATGTTTTATTTAATGACGCAATCAACACATTTTATTTACGGTTATATGGCGTTGGACATATGGTTATATGATATTGAGGGAAGAAACTGCTGTCACCACTTCATGAGCTACTCTTTTCGATTAGCAGCAAGGGATCTTTTATATGCACCATCCCATAGACAGGATAGCACATACCACAGCCTTTGATATACCAATCGTGGTGCACTGGCTGGAGCTGGAAACAGCCCAATGGGCCCACCTATGGGGATCGATCCCAAACCAACCGCGCATCAAACGAGCGCTTTACCACTGGGCTACATCTCGCCCCTATATCTAAAAAGAATTTTAAGCATACCCAGTTTTCTCTTGTTTTTTCTTTTTGTCACTGGCTTGTTGACGTGAAAACTTCAAAGCCCTTTTCGCTATCTCTTGTCGACAGTAAACCTCTAACTGCAAAAAAAAAAAAATCATAAAAAATCAGAACAAATAGTACAGAAGATTGTTATTGAAACCTGAACATGCTGAGTATTCAGGTAATTGTAATCCACAAACACCCTTTAAAAATGTTCATAGGCAGACTCAAAATTGATGTCTGTAGGCCGTTTTATCCACAGCAATTTAAAAAAAGAGAAAAAGTTGTGGGTGACAATTCCTTAAGTTCGAGCACTGTAAATATACATTTATTGTAAATAACAAGTAAAAAGATTTAACTTGGAGCACTGTAAATATACATTTATTGTAACTAACACATAAAAAGATTTATAATCATCGCAGATATGTTTAATATCACCCTTCAGTTTTATTTCTTCTAATTATGTTTTTTACATTATTCTAATAGTTACTCCAAGTTCCAGTAACTCAAGATACCTTTGTCCTGGCTGTTCTGTGAAGAAAATGGCGCCGGTACACCTCAGAAAGTCTTCAGTAAAAGAGAAATTACCTTTGTCCTGGCTTGTTCTGTGAAGAGAATGGCGCCGGTACACCTCAGAAAGTCTTCAGTAAAAGAGAAATTACCTTTGTCCTGGCTTGTTCTGTGAAGAGAATGGCGCCGGTACACCTCAGAAAGTCTTCAGTAAAAGAGAAATTACCTTTGTCCTGGCTTGTTCTGTGAAGAGAATGGCGCCGGTACACCTCAGAAAGTCTTCAGTAAAAGAGAAATTACCTTTGTCCTGGCTTGTTCTGTGAAGAGAATGGCGCCGGTACACCTCAGAAAGTCTTCAGTAAAAGAGAAATTACCTTTGTCCTGGCTTGTTCTGTGAAGAGAATGGCGCCAGTACACCTCAGAAAGTCTTCAGTAAAAGAGAAATTACCTTTGTCCTGGCTTGTTCTGTGAAGAGAATGGCGCCGGTACACCTCAGAAAGTCTTCAGGAAGCAGTTTGAGTAAAAGATCTCGACAACTCTCATAGCGATGAATCCACGTAGCCTACAGTGAATGAAAAACATTCAGTCTATCAAGCTGATAATTACTGGATGAACGACAAGAAAGGAATTTGTTTGTTAACACATTTTAAACTAGAGCTACATGTATGTGAAGTCTAATATTATGACAATTGGCCAAGACAAAAAAAACAGCAGTTTAAGGAATGGTGATTGAAAATGTAGTTTTAAGGCACAAATTTACAGGCTCTGTTTTGTATTTAAACTAATCTAAGTATTTGTCAATTAAAAAAAGTTTTCTTTGCAATAAATGTTGAGAAAGAGTTAAACGTAAATAACAACTCAACATTAACAGGGTTCACCAAATTAGCCAATTATTAATTTTTTTACAAACCGGCTACAACATTTAGTCTTTAGCTAATAAAATATACTTTAAATTTTAATAACTTTCAAAGAAATTTTCTACATATCTGAAAATTGGCTAAAGGAAAATCTGTTCCAGGTCAGGTCATAGGTTTTACGTGCATATTCAGAACAAGCTGTTGTAGCACATGCCTGCCCTGGGTGCAGGTGTCGACTTACACGAGCTTATACGTCCAGGGCAGGAATCTATTCCAGTGCGAGCCCTACATTTACAATAATTAAAATCTTACTGACAACAGACTTGAATGACTGGAGCGAGTATATTTGTTGCTTACGTTTGACTCAGGTTTCTTCGTGGACTGATCTCCTTCCCAGAAGTATTTGACTGCCCAGCTGGCATACACCGTACTGGCCTGTAGGAAGCCTCCATTCTGTAATGTAACAGTCACAATGAATCAATGAATGTTTAATGACCGCCCAGCTGGCGTACACCGTACTGGTCTGTAGGAAGCCTCCATTCTGTAATGTAACAGTCACAATGAATCAATGAATGTTTAATGACCGCCCAGCTGGCGTACACCATACTGGTCTGTAGGAAGCCTCCATTCTGTAATGTAACAGTCACAATGAATCAATGAATGTTTAATGACCGCCCAGCTGGCATACACCGTACTGGTCTGTAGGAACCCTCCATTCTGTAATGTAACAGTCACAATGAATCAATGAATGTTAAACACAACCCAGCACAAAAATACACTGTACTGGCCTGTAGAAAGCCTCCATTCTGTAAGTATAGGATAACGCACGCCTCCGAGGTTATGGTTGGGATAGTAAAACCCGAGGGAAGAAAGGTTTGTGAAAGTAAGACCTGAGGGCGAAGCCCGAAGTCTTACTTTCACAAACCTTTCTTCCCTCGGGTTTTACTATCCCAACCATAACCAAGGAGAAGTGCGTTATCCAACATACAAATCGTTAATAAGTGTTGTTTATTCTGCGTTTTATGATAAAGCAATTTTTATTTGGAAAAAAAAACCCCAACAATCTTTCCCTCGTCGAAAAAATAGAACAGTCGACAGTTTCATTGAATTCACCTATGCACGTGCACGAGTTGGGTCAGCCCACATGTGTCGAGAGAAGTCACGTGACTATCACTGGAATTTCTCGTGCGGTACACCGCGTGGTCATATTCGCAAATGCAGTGGACTGTCATGGACCCAAGCGAAGATTTAGTTTTGAGTCAAGCGCTGGATTCATCTGAGAGTCTGCAACATTTACATGATGCAGATGACTTATTGTTAAGCCAAGCACTTGACGAAGTCTGCAAAGACGGTGAAGATGATGTTTTTCATTTTCGATTCAAAAAACCTTTAACGGAGTCTGAACTGAATGAAAAGTTGGATACACGTATTTCGAAGTCCACGAGGTACAAGTATGATTGGGTTCTAACCGTATTTAAAAGATGGCAGGATGAACGTAGTAACAGGTCCATTACAGACAATTTACAAATTCCACGGGAGTGCCTGACTGGAGACATCGTCACAATGACTCCAAAGAATTTAAATATTGCTTTGAAATATTTTTATCTTCGAAGTTAACAAACAAGATGGATCGGACTATCCTGCAGTTACTTTGTATGGTTTGTTCGGGACTATACAATCTTATTTGAAATGTCGAAATTCTGATTCCAACCTGTTTGAAGACGCCGCTTTTAAAGAAGCTAGAGCGGCCCTGGATGCGGTGATGAAGGAGCGGTCGGCGGCAGGACTGGGTGCGTCAACAAGAAAAAGAACAGAAGTTATAAGCGAAAGTGAAGAAAACATGCTTTGGGATAAGGGTCTTCTAGGAGATAACACCCCCCAACAACTGCTGGACACGATCCTTTACTTGACAGGTAAGTAAGGATGCTAGTAACATTGTGTATGTGTACTGTTGGGGGTGTGGTGGTATTGTTTCTGTGTGTGTTTTGTTTTGTTTTTAATTCAAACAGTATTGTTAGGCGCGGATCCAGATGGTCTATGAGGCTTTTCACCCCCCCTTTACTCCCTGAATTTATTTTTTTCCATTTTCGCCCCCCCCCCCCATTTGTTCTAATGTACAAGTAGTTGTCAACACCCCACAACCGCTTGTTGCGGACCCCCCCCCCCCCACACACACACACACCACTGGTTAAAAAATAAATTAATTTAAAAATAATCTGTCAGTTGGGTTATAGTCAGAATATGCCACTTTATATATATCTATCGAGATGAACGTTTTGTTTGACAGGACTGCACTTTTCACTCCGAGGGGGAAGTGAGCATCGCCAATTACGTCTTTTAAAGAATCCCCAGATAAGTGGACCCTTTGTGGACACATGTGGTCGGTCGTATTTGCTATACAAGGAGGATGCATCAAAAAGCAACCAGGGAGGTATAAAGCACCGGAAAGTACTACCCAAGGAGGTTCGAGCCTATGACAACCCATCGAATCCTTCAAGATGCTACGTTAGACTGTTTACCAAATACAAGAAATACTGGTACGTTTAATTTCACTTAAAATTAATAGCGGAGAAACTTAATGAAGCTCACCCATTTGCAGGTGTAAGTTAAAAACAAAGAAAAAGAAAAACACTTGATAATTTGAATGAGTGGCACACTTTATACATTGTCTTGGTACTTTACGATTGGTGCTTTGGTTTATTTTTGTTTGTTTTAAGTAAACAAAATGTTTGATTCTTGACTAAATTAGTAAAGGTTATCTGCACAAAATTTTGTAATTTTAACAGTCACAGATTTTGTACATTTTCAAAGGATAACACATTTTATAAATGTTAATATTAATGAAAGAATTACTACAATTTAATTTTAGTCAGACTGTTGCACAGAAATGTGACGCATTTTACTTCACTCCACTGAAAAATGTGAAAAAAGATGCATGGTTTTCATCCATTCCCGTGGGTCACAACACACTGCAGGCGACAGTAAAGAGACTTTGTGAAGCAGCAGGGATAACTGGAAGGAAGACCAACCACTCGTTGAGGGCCACATCAGCAACACGGCTGTTTCAGGCGAACATCGATGAACAACTCATTTGTGAACAAACTGGTATATATATTATCTGTGGAATTCTTTGCACTGAATGTCAGTGATTAAAGCTCGCGGTAGGGTTGAAGTGTACTGTTGATATATTTTGATTTAAAAAAAAAAAAAAGAAAAAAAGGCAGGGGTGTCTGACTTTTTGTATGTTGACACAAAGAACATGCATACGGTCCTGCAGCCAAAGTCGGCCTCACAGATCCGTGCACAGGTCCCACCGGCAGCTACAGAGACAAATCCACAAGTTCCACCGGCAGCTACAAAGACACCTCCACGGGTCCCACCGGCAGCTACATACAAAAATCCGCAAGTTCCACCGGCAGTTACAAAGACACCTCCACAGGTCCCACCGGCAGCTACAGAGATAGTTCCACATGTCACACCGGCATCTACAGAGACAACTCCACAGGCACATGGTTCTACAAAGGATCATTCTGACACAGAATCCAAACATTATACTGTCATTTTTAATTTCCATTAAAATAAATAGTTAAAACGTGTTTGCTTGATTATTTATTTTCAAGTTAAAACTGGGTAATGTTTTCATTTTATACTCTAGTTTAAAGGGTAAAACCTGTGACTAGGTTTTACTTCTGTGGTAAAACCTGACTTGGAGGTTTTACTTCTGTGGTAAAACCTGTGGTCGAGGTTTTACTTCTGTGGTAAAACCTTCAATGAAGTTTTACCTAGAATATAATCATCATCCAATAGCATAGGGGTAATTCGGGATAGGTTTGTATTGTGACAGTCACAATGAATCAATGAATGTTAAACACAACCCAGCACAAAAATACACCGTACTGGCCTGTAGAAAGCCTCCATTCTGTAATGTATGTCACAATGAATCAATGAATGTTTAATGACCGCCCAGCTGGCGTACACCGTACTGGCCTGTAGAAAGCCTCCATTCTGTAATGTGACAGTCACAATAAATCAATGAATGTTAAACACAACCCAGCACAAAATACACATTGGCTATTGGGTGTGATAAAAGGTACTGAGACATTCACAAATGACAATACACAGAAAATAAATGTAATATTATTAAAGTATTTATGTTAAAAGGCTGAATGGCTTGCACAGGAGAAACACAAAGTCACTGCACACAGAAAATAAATGTAATATTATTAAAGTATTTATGTTAAAAGGCTGAATGGCTTGCACAGGAGAAACAAAGTCACTGCACACAGAAAATAAATGTAATATTATTAAAGTATTTATGTTAAAAGGCTGAATGGCTTGCACAGGAGAAACACAGTCACTGCACACAGAAAATAAATGTAATATTATTAAAGTATTTATGTTAAAAGGCTGAATGGCTTGCACAGGAGAAACACAAAGTCACTGCACACAGAAAATAAATGTAATATTATTAAAGTATTTATGTTAAAAGGGTGAATGGCACAAGTGGTATATCAAAGGCCGTGGTACATGTATGTGCTATTCTGTTTGTGGGATGATGCATATAAAAGATCCCTTGCTACTAATGAAAAAATGTAGCAGGTTATGTAAACATTACCTAATGTTTGAACAAATACAGAAGGTAAGTAGGAGAAACGTTATATTTTGAAACTAAGAGTAAGACACAGTCCACTAGTAATTTCTAAATGTTACATTTGGTTGTAATTTTGAAATTGGGCTCTAACAGATAACCACCAGTTATTAACATATATCTTACATGTACTGGGGCTATGTAATTAAGCAGATTTTAGTGCATAGGATTAATTTATTTCTGAACCTTGAAATAGTCATGTTTTAAAGAGGTAAAGCTGTTAATGTTAAATTCATGTTAAATTCATATATTTCTACGGCATATTTCATACATTATTATACCCAAAATATGTTTATAAAAAATATAAAACTAGGCCTAACTTCAAAAGACAAAAAGAACAATTCAATAATCAATAAATAATCAAATGTTCGAACCCCATCTGGTATCTTGTTAGCAAGTTTAGCGAGCACATTCACATTGCCGCCGGTGATGAAGGGTTGCAAGACATCCACAGGAGAATGCGTCTCATCTATTAACAGCTGATAATCCAAACCTGAAAAACAGAAGATAAATTAATCCCCGCATTTACTAAAGCCAGTTTTCTCATCTACAACAAAGTAACAACATTGTCTAACCCAGTGTTTGAAATAAGCACTGATCTGTTTGTCATGACATCTGAAAATCTGCTCGGACAAACAAAATGTACCTTCAGTTGGTGGTTGTCCAGTGGACAAGTAAAAATGAAATTTCATTTTGAGCAAGAAAAACATTGTCGTTTACTTGAATAAAACAAACTATTTATTTGGAAAAGTGAGAATATTGTCGGACAAGTAGATTTCTATATGCATTTGTCCGGTGGACTAGTAAAAATTATGCTTATTTCTATCACTGTAAACTTATGAACTTGCCGTTTCTTGACTGATTAGCACAGACTGAATCTAGACTGGCATGTGATCACGGTGAACAAACAAGTTCAGTTAAGATGTGTTCTCAGAACAGTGTGCTTGAACTTTAAGTGGATACAAGCACAGAAAAAACCTAATTGTGAAATGTTAACCAGATTTAATTATATTTTTGGACTTCCAACGTATTTAATGACCTACTTATGACTTCCAACGTATTTAATGACCTACTTATGACTTCCATACAAAAACCAAGTTGAAATACAAGAACCTTGCTTTACTTATTTCAACAAAGATCTGTTTTTTATAGGTGAAGATGTGAAATTAACACATTTTGAAAACACAACTTTGAAAAGAGAGTTTCAAAACATTAGTCAGATATGAAATATATTCTATACCTGGTGTTACCTACCTGTAGTTAATTCTTAACCAGCTAATAGGCAGGCAGCAACTGAGGGGCCAAGTAATTATAAATATATAAATAAATGTGTCTTTCATTTGAGGAAGTGAAAAGCAATGCATATATTCTATTACCTGGTGTTACTGACTTTAATTTCTTGAGTAACTTGATGTGATTCGATGATAATAATACAGATATTAAATATATTCTATTACCTGGTGTTACTGACTTTAATTTCTTGAGTAACTTGATGTGATTCGATGATAATAATACAGACATTAAATATATTCTATTACCTGGTGTTACTGACTTTAATTTCTTGAGTAACTTGACGTGATCCAATGATAATAATACAGATATTAAATATATTCTATTACCTGGTGTTACTGACTTTAATTTCTTGAGTAACTTGACGTGATCCAATGATAATAATACAGATATTAAATATATTCTATTACCTGGTGTTACTGACTTTAATTTCTTGAGTAACTTGACGTGATCCGATGGTACTAATCCATGAATAACGTCAGACTCTAACCCGCTGAGGAGAGAGAAGAAGTAGAGGAATCGTGGGTGATCCGTTCCGTCGATGGTCGGGAAGACGTATTTGTAGAGTCGGGAACAGAAGTCGGCAGGTTTCTTAACCAGTTCGGGAAGAATGTTCCGACTTTTTACTCTTTCTTCAACTTCCTCTGTTGACAACCTGAAACATTTGTTGAAAGTTGGTTTTATTTCAGTCAAGTTTATTTGGTGTAAAAGTAACTTTGTTCAAAATTGGCGTTGGTGGCCAGTTTCATACACTACAGCACACTGATTTATTGATCATCCGCTATTGGATGTCAAACATTTGGTAATTTTTACGTACAGTCTCTAAGATGAAACTCGTTACATATTCCATTAGAAGCAAGGGATCGTTTATATGCACCATCCCACAGACAGAATAGCACATACATGTACCACAGCCTTTAATATACTGGTCATAATGCACTGGCTGGAATACAAAATAGCCCAATAGGCCACTGGCGGGGATCAATCCTAGACTGACTGAGCATCAGGCCACTGGGCCAATACATGTACAAATGACGCATTCCACATACAGTAAAATAACCTTTCTGCAGTCTTGTTCATTTGTTGCAAAAGTCTTTTTTTTTAAATTGCCGTAGACAGGCTCAAAATTGCTGTCAGAGGGACGTTTCATCCACAGCAAATTATAAAACAATTACCCTGCACAAACATACTAAGACCCATCCCCCCTGGTAGTATAATGGTACCTACCCGCTGTCTGTGAAGAGGAACTCGAGATGTGTCATGTACACGTCCCAGAGAGACATGCTGTATCGATCAGCCAGACTGTAACACTCGTCATCAAGACCCCATCCCATCCTAGTATTATTATGGTACCTACCCGCTGTCTGTAAAGAGGAACTCGAGATGTGTCATGTAGACGTCCCAGAGAGACATGCTGTATTGATCAGCCAGAGACACGGCCAGACTGTAACACTCGTCATCAAGACCCCCCATCCCCCTTGGTATTATAATGGTACCTACCCGCTGTCTGTAAAGAGGAACTCGAGATGCGTCATGTAGACGTCCCAGAGAGACATGCTGTATCGATCAGCCAGAGACACGGCCAGACTGTAACACTCGTCATCAAGACCCCCCATCCCCCCTGGTATTATAATGGTACCTACCCGCTGTCTGTAAAGAGGAACTCGAGATGCGTCATGTAGACGTCCCAGAGAGACATGCTGTATCGATCAGCCAGAGACACGGCCAGACTGTAACACTCGTCATCAAGACCCCCCATCCCCCCTGGTATTATAATGGTACCTACCCGCTGTCTGTAAAGAGGAACTCGAGATGCGTCATGTAGACGTCCTAGAGAGACATGCTGTATCGATCAGCCAGAGACACGGCCAGACTGTAACACTCGTCATCAAGACCCCATCCCATCCTAGTATTATAATGGTACCTACCCGCTGTTGTAAAGAGGAACTCGAGATGCGTCATGTAGACGTCCTAGAGAGACATGCTGTATCAATCAGCCAGACTGTAACACTCGTCATCAAGACCCCCCATCCCCCCTAGTATTATAATGGTACCTACCCGCTGTCTGTAAAGAGGAACTCTAGATGCGTCATGTAGACGTCCCAGAGAGACATGCTGTATCGATCAGCCAGAGACACGGCCAGACTATAACACTCGTCATCAAGACCCCATCCCCCACTGGTATTATAATGGTACCTACCCGCTGTCTGTGAAGAGGAACTCGAGATGCGTCATGTAGACGTCCTAGAGAGACATGCTGTATCGATCAGCCAGAGACACGGCCAGACTGTAACACTCGTCATCAAGACCTCATCCCATCCTAGTATTATAATGGTACCTACCCGCTGTCTGTAAAGAGGAACTCGAGATGTGTCATGTAGACGTCCTAGAGAGACATGCTGTATCGATCAGCCAGACTGTAACACTCGTCATCAAGACCCCCCATCCCCCCATGTATTATAATGGTACCTACCCGCTGTCTGTAAAGAGGAACTCGAGATGCGTCATGTAGACGTCCCAGAGAGACATGCTGTATCGATCAGCCAGAGACACGGCCAGACTGTAACACTCGTCATCAAGACCCCCCATCCCCCCTGGTATTATAATGGTACCTACCCGCTGTCTGTAAAGAGGAACTCGAGATGCGTCATGTAGACGTCCCAGAGAGACATGCTGTATCGATCAGCCAGAGACACAGTCAGACTGTAACACTCGTCATCAAGACCCCCCATCTCCCCTGGTATTATAATGGTACCTACCCGCTGTCTGTGAAGAGGAACTCGAGATGTGTCATGTAGACGTCCCAGAGAGACATGCTGTATCGATCAGCCAGAGACACAGCCAGACTGTAACACTCGTCATCAAGACTCCTGTCAGAAAGAAAGAGAGAGATATATACACAGGTAGTTATCAGTGCTAAAACTAATACTCCCTGACCAAAGGCAAGAATAAACTGCTGAATACAATTTAAATCATGCTATTCCCCCTAGCCTGATAGATAATAACATATTTTATTATAGAACATTTAGTGAAATATCTTAAAATATCAGTGAAATAAAAGTGTTATCAGTCACTCAGTGTTAAAGGGACACACCCTAGTTACGTTTATTTGTTAACCATTACGGCGTTGTTTTTCGCTATTAGACCCCATTTTTCACAAATAAAATTGCACTTTACTTACATTTTATTATTTAGAATACACATTTCCATTCACCTGAAGTGCCTTTTGGTAATCCTGATGTTTGTAAAACTACGAAATGCATTTTTTGCATATTTTCGCAAAACGTGTTGTCGAGAAAAAACTGTTAAGCAAGCGAGGTCCAATCTATTTTTAGAGGGGATATTTCCATTTCAATGTCACAGACGTTGGTATATCACGTGACCGTTATCATTTTGGTTCGGTTTGTTTTCTCGTGCACGGTTCGCACAATAAACATCCGATTTGTTGTTGTTCATTTGTGAGATTTTTCTTCACAGTTCGTGAACATTTTCAGTAACAATAAAGTTCAGACAAGTAAGTGTCTCAATACAAAACGTTACAAACCCTTAAACAAATAATTTTGCTAAGTCTTACGATATCTGGAGAGGGGATATAGAGGCACTGATTTTCCGTTTCATATTTTTCCCTTTTCCGTTTCATAATGTTACAAATTCCGTTTTTTTCCGTTTCAGTATTAAACAAATTCTGTTTTTGTTTCACACACACACACACACACACACACGCACGCACGCACACACGCGCGCGCGCACACACACACACACACACACACACACACACACCGTGCAATTAATTGCTGGTGTAAAATAAATATGCAATGAGGTAAAACATGTCGGTAGTTTGTATTTATTTTTGGTTTAAATCTAAACACGAATACGCCACGACACAGACTTCGGACATTTTCGATTTTCTTTACGATATGATTGGGAAAATAATTACAAACGATCACACTATAAACCACTTCCCTTGTATAATTTATTTTGAACAAAGCCTGGCATACAATATGCAATTATGGCATTCCTTTGTGAGATCGGAAATATGGCAATGCCGCAAATGTTAAAAATGAATAAGCAAACATAACATATCTTTCACTTCAGTAAATATCGGACAATTTTAGCTCACAATGTTCGGTTTTTCCCGTTAAATCGCCGGGAATAAGCGAAGAAAACACGACTGGTAAAACGTCTAGATACTCTACATTTGTCGTAACATACAAAGGTACTAGTGTCGTAGCGTAGCACAGGCAGATGTCGGTGTCCATAGTTTTTAGTTCGAAAAATAATTTTTAATTAATCAAATGCGCTATTTAAAGTTAAATAATGTTTTGGAAAAAAATCGGGAATTCCGTTTCAGATAGGTATTTCCGCGATTCCGTCCGCAATTCCGGAAAATCAGTGCCTCTAGGGATAAGACCAGGACAGAACAGTTGGAACATGTCCAGGAGACGTGAAACGAACGCACCCCAAAGTCTGTGAAATTTGTCGTGACGTAGGCATTGTTGTGCATCAGAATACTAACTTTCAAAATTATTTCAAGCAATTGGGACATGGGGATTCCCATGGTATTTATCGATATAAAACCTGCTTTTTCACTCCATTTGATAAAAACGTGATCTAAGTGTGTTACAGGTTTGTAGATTAACCAAATTATAATTTATTTTCGCTGGATGGAACTAGGGTGTGCGGCTTTAACAACACTTATACTCAGAAGTGAAGAAAAGATGTTAACAATACTTATACTCAGAACTGAAGAAAAGATGTTAACAATACTCACATAGCCAAGCCAAGAATTGTTTCTTGTCGGTATTCATGGTCTTCCGTAAACCGGATGACATCAATTCCTTGAAATAAGTAAAAATAATACAGATTAATATTTGCTTTAATTATTAGTTTTGTTTAATAAGATGAATGTAATATCTGAATGACTTGTTTGTTTGGTAGGTAGGTACAGTATATCCCCTGGATTCAAACCTGATTACTATGGGCACAGCCCGTGATTAAAATCACAAATTGTTCCCATAGTAAGATTCTACCACAATGAGTATACTGATATTACAAAGAACAAATCATCAGTGTTAAGAAGCACATGTTATATTTAGAAATAACTTCACATGGTTTTCTTTCTCAAATCAAGAGTTACTATGAATCATTTTCTTTTCTTAGTTCATGGTTCATTCAGAAATTTCAAACCTAAATTTAATAGCTTTTCAGGACCTTTTAGAGTCAATGTATGTAAAATTTAGGGACTAAAACTTTGCTGTCTGTCATTTGCAATAACTTACAAATTCAACAAAATAATAGGAGTGTTCGAGTGGGCCATCGGAATCAACAGAGAACTGTCCTACACATTTTCATAAACATAAATACGTAGAATCCACATAGGTATAAATGTCTGATTCAGTTCAGATAATTTTAGAATATTCCATTTTATTTAATTTGCACTTATATTAAGACACTAGATTAATATTTTAGAAACGTGTTTCGTTTTAGAATGACTAATCAAGCGCTCCCCGAAAGTTACGAATAAATCCTTCTATGAACAATACCGAACATTGATGATGTTTTCCGAAGGAATCGTTGGTATCATTTTGGCATTGTTTACACACCAACATTCGAGCGAGCACAGAGATCAACAAATGAAAGTGGATATCGATGTATTTTTGGCAATTTATTTAATATTTCTGGAAGAAAAATGTCTATCGATTTTAGAGCTTATATGGCCCAATTAATAGGGTCTTTTGTAAACTTGCCCATAAAATATATAGGGCTTTTTAGAGCTAGATCATCAAAGTAGGCACTTTTTAGGGCAACCCTTCAAATTTGGGGCCTTTTCAAGCGTGTGAGAACCTTGTAGTTGAATGAACATAAAGCCAATTTTCTGGGTTACCCTAAAACCAATAATTGTTGAAAATTTTCAATTCTGAAAAATGTTGAATTTGATAAAACTCCAAAATTGTTGAAAAAAAAAGTGGAATTCTGTGAAAAAACTCAGATGTATTTTCGTTGCTACACCCACCTCTTCTGAGAACCTGGAGCGACTTGGCCTGATTGTAGTCAGCCAGCATCTCCTGGTACGACTTCAGCTTGGGAATGAGATCGAGCACCTCGCCCGGCCAGGTGATGTTCTGTCTGGTGGTCACGTGGTCGACCACTCGCTTGATGATCTTCGCGGGCGGCTGGGTGTACAGGACGTAGGGCGCGGGACGGGAACTCGGCTTCAGGCTCGAGTAGATCTGCAGGGCGTAGTAATACAGAGCCAGCTGTAACGAAATGTCCGTACTCGGAAACTCCTCAAAACATTTCTCAGCCTCAGTAGACTGAAAGAGAAAATAATACTTGTTAAAACGCTGTTATAATAGACTGAAATAACTGATGAAAAACTCAAAACATTTCTCAGCCTCGGTAGACTGAAATAGAAAATAATACTTGTTAAAACAGACGGATGGATGGAGACAAAACCCATAGTCCCTTCCTGTTGAGGACTAATAAATAATAATATTAAGAAAGAATTAAGGAGGAAATGCAAATTAGAAACACAAAATAACTTTCTATTATTATTCTACCATATGTTTTTAATAGATTTCTTAATTGAATTTCTCCATTTTATAAGGACAGTGTCAAAAAACCATTAAATGATAGTTTACATACAGAAGCTTGTTGAAAAAGTCTGGCATTACTTGTGATCGTTACATCCACTACTTACCTGAGGTAACGCCAGAAGATAAGCTAGACCAAGAGTGCTGTCCCTTGCTATTGTTGATTTTGCCAATTCTAACAAAACTGAAAGTAAACATAGCAATTAGTTCATAGTTGGTTCAAAAATATGAAAAACCGAAAGATGTACATGCTAGTAATGTGAATGCACATAACATCAAATTCATTAGGTTTTAATGACACCACTAGAGCTCATTTATTATTTAATCATTGGCTATTGAAAGTTTTGTTGTGTTTAATGACACCACTAGAGCTCATTTATTATTTAATCATTGGCTATTGAAAGTTTTGTTGTGTTTAATGACACCACTAGAGCTCATTTATTATTTAATCATTGGCTATTGAAAGTTTTGTTGTATTTAATGACACCACTAGAGCTCATTTATTATTTAATCATTGGCTATTGAAAGTTTTGTTGTGTTTAATGACACCACTAGAGCTCATTTATTATTTAATCATTGGCTATTGAAAGTTTTGTTATGTTTAATGACACCACTAGAGCTCATTTATTATTTAATCATTGGCTATTGAAAGTTTTGTTGTGTTTAATGACACCACTAGAGCTCATTTATTATTTAATCATTGGCTATTGAAAGTTTTGTTGTGTTTAATGACACCACTAGAGCTCATTTATTATTTAATCATTGGCTATTGAAAGTTTTGTTGTGTTTAATGACACCACTAGAGCTCATTTATTATTTAATCATTGGCTATTGAAAGTTTTGTTGTTTTTAATGACACCACTAGAGCTCATTTATTATTTAATCATTGGCTATTGAAAGTTTTGTTGTGTTTAATGACACCACTAGAGCTCATTTATTATTTAATCATTGGCTATTGAAAGTTTTGTTATGTTTAATGACACCACTAGAGCTCATTTATTATTTAATCATTGGCTATTGAAAGTTTTGTTGTGTTTAATGACACCACTAGAGCTCATTTATTATTTAATCATTGGCTATTGAAAGTTTTGTTGTGTTTAATGACACCACTAGAGCTCATTTATTATTTAATCATTGGCTATTGAAAGTTTTGTTTTCTTTAATCACACCACAAGACCGCAATGATTTATTAATCATCAGCTATTGGATGTCAAACATTTGATAATTCTGACAAATAGTCCATTAGTAGCAAGGTATCTTTTATATGTGCCATCCCACAGACAAGATAGCACATACCACGGCCTTTGATATACCAGTCGTGGTGCACTGGCTGGAACGAGAAATAGCCCAATGAGCCCACCAACAGGCATCGATCCCAAGGGAGTGCTTTACCACTGGGCTATGTCCCAACCCCAAGGGCTGTGTCCCAACTCCGAGGGCTGTGTCCCAACTCCAAGGGCTGTGTCCCAACTCCATGGGCTGTGTCCCAACTCCAAGGGCTGTGTTCCAACTCCATGGGCTGTGTCCCAACCCCAAGGGCCATGTCCCAACTCCATGGGCTGTGTCCCAACCCCAAGGGCTATATCCCAACCCCAAGGGCTGTGTCCCAACTCCAAGGGCTATATCCCAACCCCAAGGGCTGTGTCCCAACTCCAAGGGCTATATCCCAACCCCAAGGGCTATATCCCAACCCCAAGAGCTGTGTCCCAACCCCAAGGGCTATATCCCAACCCCAAGGGCTGTGTCCCAACTCCAAGGGCTATATCCCAACCCCAAGGGCTGTGTCCCAACTCCAAGGGCTATATCCCAACCCCAAGGGCTGTGTCCCAACCCCAAGGGCTGTGTTCCAATTCCAAGGGCTATGTCCCAACTCCAAGGGCTATATCCCAACCCCAAGGGCTGTGTCCCAACCCCTAGGGCTGTGTCCCAACTCCAAGGGCTATGTCCCAACTCCAAGGGCTATCTCCCAACCCCAAGGGCTGTGTCCCAACCCCAAGGGCTATATCCCAACCCCAAGGGCTGTGTCCCAACTCCAAGGGCTGTGTCCCAACTCCAAGGGCTATATCCCAACCCCAAGGGCTGTGTCCCAACCCCAAGGGTTGTGTCCCAACCCCAAGGGCTGTGTCCCAACCCCAAGGGCTGTGTCCCAACCCCAAGGGATGTGTCCCAACCCCCAAGGGCCCTGTCCCAACTCCAAGGCCGCTCCAAGGGCTGTGTCCCAACTCCAAGGGTTATGTCCCAACTCCAAGAGCTGTGTCCCAACCCCAAGGGCTGTGTCCCAACTCCAAGGGCCATGTTCCAACTCCAAGGACTGTGTCCCAACTCCAAGGACTGTGTCCCAACTCCAAGGGCCATGTTCCAACTCCAAGGACTGTGTCCCAACTACAAGGGCTATGTCCCAACTCCAAGGGCTATGTCCCAACTCCAAGGGCTGTGTCCCAACTACAAGGGCTGTGTCCCAACTCCAAGGGCTATGTCCCAACTCCAAGGGCTGTGTCCCAACTCCAAGGGCAATGTTCCAACTCCAAGGGCCATGTTCCAACTCCAAGGGCTATGTCCCAACTCCAAGGACTACATGTATGTCCCAACCCCAAAGACTATGTCCCAACTCCAAGGACTATGTCCCAACCCCAAGGGCCATGTCCCAACTCTAAGGGCTATGTCCCAACTCCAAGGGCTGTGTCCCAACTCCAAGGGCTGTGTCCCAACCCCAAGGGCTACTGAATGCCAAACATTTGCTAATTCTGATACTAAGTCTTCAGAGAAAAGCTGTTACATTTTGCTTTATTAGCACTCATTAGATATTCGAAAGGCAATTCAAATACTAAAATCAGGTCATCCAAACTGAATACTAAGCCATCAAGGATGACCAGATGACCATAAACCTTGACCGTTGGCAAGCCTAATGATAGGAAGTGTGACTTACCTTCTGAAGCAGGCTGAGCCATTTCACCCTCAGTCAACATCTCCTCCAGTTTAGCCGTTCTCAGCATGTTATGTCAGGCCTAATGATAGGAAGTGTGACTTACCTTCTGAAGCAGGCTGAACCATCTCCCCCTCAGTCAACATCTCCTCCAGTTTAGCCGTTCTCAGTATGTTATGTCAGGCCTAATGATAGGAAGTGTGACTTACCTTCTGAAGCAGGCTGAGCCAACTCCCCCTCAGTCAACATCTCCTCCAGTTTAGCCGTTCTCAGCATGTTTTCACTGATCTGTGTCTCCATCTCGCTCCCTTTCTCACCAGTTCTGTAGTTCACCGCACTCTGTAACAAACAAAATACATGTGTACATGTCGGCATATTCTAGTTTGGCTGTTTTTAACATGTTTTTACCGATCTGCATCTCCGACTCTCTTTCTCTCGCACCAGTTCTGTAGTTCACTGTGAGAAATAAAACACAGTGCTCTACAAATACTGTACAATATTTCTATAGTCCATCCCATCATCCTACAAAAATAACTTTTGTAAATAATTTTAGTTTGGTTTGACTAAGAAGAAAAGTAAATGTAGCTTAGAAATAACAAAAAAAGAGAGAAAAAAAAAAGAGTGTGTAATTTAGAAATCAATCGGCTTAGAAATAAATAACTTGTAGTAAATTCCACAGTATGAAAAATGTGTTCCCTGTGGGAGGGACTATAGTTAAGAATGACAGTTTTTTAGAATACTATATATTAAGTTTTCACTAAATATCATTTGTTTTATGAAACAACTGTATTTTCCATATTAGTATTAGACCCAAATGAGTGTGATATTTTATTTATTACCCACTTTCAAATAATGTAAAATCTAACATTTACTTCCAACATAATGAGACATACGAACGCACAGAGCTAAGACAAGGAAAGATGATATTGCTTACCGAAATGACGTCAAACTCTGTAAAACACACCTAGATGTTCACCAGGTGGGTAATAAAGTTCTGTATTCACCAGGTGGGTAATAAAGTTCTGTATTCACTAGGTGGGTAATAAATAGAGAATAATACATGAGTGGCTGTTGGATACCATTTATCTTACAACAACTTGTAAAATGTATCTAACGAGTGAAAGCGAGTTTGATACGCTTTTAAACGAGTCGTGAAATAAATGGTATCTAATGGACACAAATATATTATTCTATTTCTTACATATCCTCAAAAACCAGGTTTTAAGCAAATTTTAACATCATTTTTTACTAAAAGTTATTTACAGCCATTGCACTTGTAGCTAACTTATGCGTCATAGACCCATGATTGTCAGGTTAACTATAAATCACAATGTGATCGATTTCCATCGTGTAGTTTTTCATTGGATGTATGGCAATGGTGACCTGGTCATCACCTAGGAGCAGCCAGTCATATGTCTTGAAATTGTTAACACACGTACATGTGTAAACAATCATGTGTTTTCAAAAATAACGCATGGTGTTCTCACCAATGGGTGTGTAAGAAAGTTCTGTATTTACCATGTGGGTAATAAATTTCTGTATTCACCAGGTGAGTAATAAAGTTCTGTATTCACTAGGTGGGTAATAAAATTCTGTATTCACCAGATGGGTAATAAAGTTCTGTATTCTCCAGGTGGGTAATAAATTTCTGTATTCACCAGGTGAGTAATAAAGTTCTGTATTCTCCAGGTGGGTAATAAAATTCTGTATTCACCAGATGGGTAATAAAGTTCTGTATTCTCCAGGTGGGTAATAAAGTTCTGTATTCACCAGGTGGGTAATAAAGTTCTATATATCCAGTGTGTTCTTGTTTAATCTGATATCTATAGGACGAAAAAGCAAATTCCTCATGTAATATTTTGGCGTGCTACTCAGTTTTGGTGGTACTGGTCTTACACATAGTCATCTCTAGTGTTATTCTCACATATAATAGAAAAATGCTAGAGGACACTCAAGCTATGGAAGAATCTGCACACACTTACTATGTTGGAGTAGCAGTCGTGAACAATCATAGAACACACTTACTATATTAGAGTAACAGTCGTTAACGATCCCGTCATAGAACGGGTGACATCCCTGTCTGTTGAACTTGCAGTTTTTATCATAGTGATATTGAACACACTTACTATGTTGGAGTAACAATCGTCAATGATCCCGTCATAGAACGGGTGACATCCCTGTCTGTTGAACTTGCAGTTCTTATCATCGTGTTCCTCCACCGACACAGACCGCTGAGTCGGCTTTTTCATGGCGTGAATGGCACCCTGCCACCAGCCTCGGTCTGTAACCGTGGACAACATGGCTCTCGTTGTCTTCGTCGTCGAGGACAGGATCTGTCGTGTCTGCATGATGGCAGCTTTGGCAGTGAAGGGACTCGATTCTGGTGAATTACCCAAATCATCTTCATGTTTGTCCATGCCGATGGTGACGGTTAGGTCTTCATACAGCATCTAGAAAAGAATTGTAAAAAAAAAGTTTAATACCGATGAATCAGAAGTTTGTTTTATTTAATGACACCACTAAAACACATTGAATTATTAATCATCGGCTATTGGATGGTAATTCTGACATATAGTCTTAGAAAGGAAACCAAACGAAACAAACCGTGCATCAAGCGAGAGCTCTACCACTGGGCTATGTCCCTCCCACCAATGAAGCAAGGAAGTACTCTCACCTTTATCAAAAATATAATTATGTCGATAATAATGAACATGATCTAGAGTAGGAACTTTATAACAGTTGGACAATGAGAAGACATGGAAATGTATGGTCAGTAAAAGAACTATCAAAAGAGAACTCTTTTAAAAAAACAACAACCTTCAAATGATTATAATCAGCAAATGAGAAAAGGAATATAGGTTCAATGCACGTCCAGAACTGATCAAATGGAAAAAGATTTTTTTTTTAAATGTGACATTATGATGATGATTATTATTACAGAATAATAATACAAGTAATCTCCTGTGCAATATGGTAGCCCTCTCAACCATCAACAATACCAACAACCCCTGTACTGTCAGTATTCTGAGAGTAACAGTAACACATTGACAAAACAAAGTAAATTTACATCACATGTTTCTGACTATGTAAACCTTTTGCTTTGTCATGTACTGGTTATTTAAAAGTGACCTTTAACGATAGTTACATGTAATTCAACTTACAGTAGTAACCATAACACATGATTGTATTTTTTTTAATTTGAACTTTACTTACATGTAGTGAATATTTTATTATAACATGACTGGACAGAGGTAGGAATGTTATTTATTACTAAAATACGAGCGTTAAAACATGAGCAAAAGAAAAGAAAAAACGTCTTTAAAATGAAATTACAGTAACCTGTGCTAAGATCAAAATATAATCTAGATACGTTTTTTGGGGACAATGAGATTGTGCAGATTAAAAGAAAAAAGAAATTCCTAATTAGATGTAAGATGACTGTACCCTGGTTTCTAGTTGACACTTGGCCTGCAGAATTGGTTCAATCATGTCAGGACTGCAGTACGTCATAGCAAACAAAAACAAGTCAACCCTGAAAATACACCAAACTAATTTAACCATACAAAACCCACCTATACATCCCCTTATGGTGTAAACAATAATTGTGCGGAATTAACTGTCTCCCTACCATCAACTTTGACAAACTATAAACCATAAGTGCAACTATAAATTAAACAAGTTTCATTCACCTAAGACACAGTTTGTGAGGAACTGCTCTGAATGTGAAACTTTAACATTAAGCTTTAGTGCAAAAATTGAGATGTCGTCACTGACGCTGCCATCGGAAACTTAACACCTACATGTATATTCGCCTTTTAAAACCCCCACACAAAAAAACATCAATATATTAAAATTATTAACAGGTAAAATCCAGTTTGAGCCTCTAGAAACATTAAGGATGATCAGAAACATTGAAATCCAGATAGTGGTATTCTAAAAATGATAATTATAACAATAGTAGTATGTAATTTTTGTCTTTAAAAAGGCTCTGTTACTTGAAAATATGCTACCTTGGCAGAAAACTCTATACAGCCTCTTCTAAGCTGTGAATATGTATTTACTATGTCCATGAAGAAAAACTTAAAGTTTGTTTTGTTAAACAATGTTTCTAGAGCACATTTTTGTATTCATCATTGGCTGATGGATGTCAAACATTTGGTAATTTTGACATATAGTCTTAAGAGACAAAAGCTGCTACATTTTTTATTTAGTAGCAAGTGGTCTATTATATGCACCATCCCACAGATAGAACAGCACATACCACGGTCTTTGATATATCAGTCATGATGCTCTGGCTAGAGGAGAAATATTCCAATGGGCCATCGACAGGGATCGATCCTATACCGGCTGCACGTCAGGCAAGTGTTTTACCCCTGAACTACATCCTGCCCCCTTCAGGCAGGGCTGAAGCAAGTAGACATTGTTGGGGCTGACTGAGATCGAGTTGAAAGCAAAGTTTTTATGGGGGGTTCAGTGGTATGCTGCACTGTAAACATTTTGAAAACTAGATGTCCTGGAATGCAATTTCCTGCATTCTAAAAGAAATGGGCAGGATTTAGCTGAGTCCGTTGAGTGCTTGCTTGAGGTGCTTGCATCACGGGATTAAACCACCTTGGTGGATCGATTCAAATGATTGGGGGTTTTCTCGTTCCAACCAGTGTACCACAACTGGTCAAAGGCCATATGTGCTTTCCTGTCTGTGGGAAAGTGCATATAAAAGATCCCTTGCTGCTAATGGAAATATGTAGCGGGTTTCCTCTGATGACTACATGTCAGAATTACCAAATGTTTGACATCCAATATAGTCCATGATTAATTAATCAATGTGCTCTAGTGATGTCATTAAACAAAACAAACTTTACTTCTACAAATAAAATTCATCTCTGCCTTAAGATTTACTACCAGTCATATTTTTTATTCAGCCTTTGTCAATGGAGAACTCACTTGGCTGAAATATTGTCGAAGTCTTCCTCTGCTGCCAAGTCAATGCACACAGACCAGGCAGGGCCGAAACTGGTGTCCATCAGTCTGTGACAGCAGTCAGTGGCAAACTGGTAGTCCTTCGCCTGAAATTACCATCGGCTCGCACTCTTAACAATTATATATCTCTTATCATACACATTCCAACCATTAGCCAAGCACCATGAGTTTGTTCATATTTGCATGAATGTGAAATTACATCAGGAAATGTGACAATGTCTGAGGTCATCATTTTATTTAATACGTTCTACAAGTGACTGTTTAAAAACAAAACAAGATAGAAATTCAAAATATTACATAAACTTAATATATTTTTAAAAAACCCCGCAAGAAATGAATTCAAATTGTTACATTAATTTGTTTGTGTTATTACTAATAAGTAGCTTTCAAATTTAGCCAGTTCACAATTTGTGCATGTTTTTGTTTTGTTTGTTTGTTGTGAGTGTGTTTTGTTTGTTGTGGTTTTTCCATCCCCTGTGAACCTAAAAAAACACCCAATGACATTCCTAAAATAATATTCCATTAATATTCATCAACTGTTTCAATCATATCCTAGACTGTGATTTTAAAAATATATTTGAATATATACTGTTAGTGTTGAATAGAAATCAAGTGTTAAATAAAGAAATGAAAATACTACTGCAATAATATCTATCTTTAAAAATACATCTGAATATATACTGTTAGTGTTGAATAGAAATCAAGTGTTAAATAAAGAAATGAAAATACCAGGACATGATGTAAGCATGCATTTACCAAAAATAAAAGAAATTCAAGGAGTTTAAGTGAAGGAGTTTAACTGTTTAAGCACCTTGATGGCCGCTTCTGCCAGTATCGACAAAACGTTTCCATCTCTCTCAGCCTCGGTCTCACCACTAATCTTCAACAGATGACCAAGACGAAGAAGCTGGAATTAAACAAGAAAAGAAATATTACATTTTACTTAACACTGCCTCAGAACTTTAAACACTACGGCTACGTGGAAAGAAACAGAATGGAATATGTGTTTGATGACAACTCAGTACATTTAAAATTACGGCTATTTGATGTCTAACGTATGGTTATTTCGACACTTGGTTGATAGAGAAAGAACAGTTTTATCCTGACGATGGCAACATTTCATTGACGAAACATTGGTTTTACTTTGGGGTCTTAACAGAGACTTATTTTTATTAAAGAAAGAAAGGCTGTCGCTATGTAATGTACTTCTACCGATAAAACAGCAAGGCATCTTTTATATGTCCTTTCCCATAAACAAGCCAATTCATATCATATTTAATCCTATTGTGTTCTTTTATTCACATGCTAAGGGGAGCTCAAATCACTTTGCTTAAACTAGTCTAACAGAAGTGATGGAGAGCCAGAGTGATATGCATCATTCCACAGACAGAGCAGCACATACCACAGCCTTTAATATACCAGTCGTGGTACACTGACTGGGACGAAAAATAGCATAATGGGAATCGATCTGAGACAGACAGTGAGCGCTTTACCGATGGACTACCCCATGGTCAGACTAAGTCCACAGGTAAAGTTGATTGAAAATGACAGATGTGTGGCACCTGTTGTGGTTGAAGATACAAGGACTGGGATGTGGAGGTGGACATCAAAAGAAGTTGCAAGATAGGAGGAGGAGCTGGCAGATTGGGAAAAAATAAGGTAGAATTCAAAGCAGAGAAAGAAAAGGAGGTAGTAGGATTGGAATAAAAATAAACAATTTAAAACTACCTTCTGCATCTGCTTGTAGGCAACAGGGCGGTTACTCACAGCCTCCCGGACCAAGCTGACCCGCTCCTTGTTCAGTCGCACTGCAGATAAACACAATGAAATTAGTATCACAAGTGAAATACTTAGTACTACAAGAATTCTGTAGAATTAAATATATCGGCTACCATAAACCAGTTTGGCAAATAAAGAAATAATGTGTGATTTAACATTTACGATTAATGCTAAAACAAACAAAAAACAAAAAACACAATAATATATATAATTATTACCCATATGGTTAAAAATATCTTGGTACATATTAAAGTGGTACATCCCACTAGAACGCCAAGTGGGACGTAACACTTCGTGACGTCATCGATTGGCACACTACAACCTTACAGGAATCAAACGAGATGAGTGATATAAATTAAGATCGATTATGGGTAATAAATAGGATATTAAACTCGCTACCATTTCGTATCATGTTTATGTCCCTCGTGAAATAATTTTCATTGTCGCTTGCTAAAGCTCGTGACAATTAACAATTATTTTACTCGGGACATAAACATGATACGAAATGAAAGCTCATCTAATAGCCTCTAATTATATATCATATATTTTTTAAATTTATACGCTCAATAAGTCGAAGTCCCAATACAAAGTGACGTCGTCAGGTATGATGTTCCCTGACCTTACTTTTACCCTCATCGAGAAATGAACAAACCTGCATTGCCGGCTGGACCAATGGAATGACGTTAAATTGTAATGAACGTAATGGAAATTTAATTATTACCTTGAAGAGGAAGAACAGAAACTCCGAAGTCGTCCAACAAGGCAAGGGAGGCAATCAGGTCAAGTTCATCTTGAATAGCTGGAGGCGTGTCCAGAATCAGATGCAGGCACGATCTACAAGAAACTCAGTTTAAAGTCAGTTTGTCACCATCTACAAGATAAACACTTTCCAATCAGCTCAAGTGGGTTTTCTTTACAGACACAAACAAAGAAAGAAATTTTTTATTTAACGATGCACTCAACACATTTTATTTACGGCTATATGGCGTCAGACATATGGTTAAGGACCACACAGATTTTGAGAGGAAACCCGCTGTTGCCACTTCATGGGCTACTCTTTCCGATTAGCAGCAAGGGATCTTTTATTTGCACTTCCCAAAGGCAGGATAGCACAAACCATGGCCTTTGCTGAACCATTTATGGATCACTGGTCGGTGCAAGTGGTTTACACCTACCCACTGAGCCTTGCTGAGCAGTCACTCAGGGTTTGGAGTCGGTATCTGGATTAAAAACCCCATGCCTCAACTGGGATCCGAACCCAGTACCTACCAGCCTGTAGACTGATGGCCTAACCACGATCCCCACCGAGGCTGGTGTTTACAGACACGATCTACAAGAAAATCAGCTTAAATTCAGTTTGTTTTTTGCACCATCTTCTAAAGCCAAGTTACCATTCTCAATATAGTATACTATACAAAATGATATCTTGGCTTGTAAAGATGTTTGTTTACAGATAAGATCAACAAGACAATTAGCTTCCTTACAGGTAAAGTGTCTTTCGTTTACATGCACCATTTACAAGAAAATAACTGTTTCTGCCTCTGCCACTGCATGATAAGTGTTTCTAATTACTCCTTGAACACTGATATAATTCTCACCTAGCGATCCATACAGGAGTCCATGAGGTCAGCCGATGAGTTGTAGTACTCCTGGGTCAGGGTCAGGGTTAGGGTTAGGGTCAGAGTTAGGGTTAGGGTTTCTAATTACCCCCTGAACACCGATACAATTCTCACCTAGCGAGATCCATGCAGGAGTCCATGAGGTTGGCTGATGAGTTGAAGTACTCCTGGGTCAGGGTCAGGGTCAGGGTTTCTAATTACCCCCTGAACACTGATATAATTTTCACCTAGTGAGGTCCATGCAGGAGTCCATGAGGTCGGCTGATGAGTTGAAGTACTCCTAGGTCAGGGTCAGGGTCAGGGTCAGGGTCAGGGTCAGGGTTAGGGTCATGGTTAGGGTTAGGGTTTCTAGTTACCCCCTGAACACCGATATAATTTTCACCTAGCGAGGTCCATGCAGGAGTCCATGAGGTCAGCCGATGAGTTGAAGTACTCCTGGGCTGATGACAGCACGAGCTGCACTGCCCTCTCGTACTCAACGCGCGTCGGAGTCGCTGGACCGTGGACCGGATTCGCCTCACTGGCACTCCGCTCCATCATCTCACCCGCCAGGCGGATGTTCTCAACGCGGCTCGAACACAGAAGACTCTGGACGAAAATCTGGAAGTCACAGAAAAAAAAATCCAATTGAATATATAGAGATAACTAATACCAGACCTGGTGCACTGGCCAGAACGAGAAATAGCCCGATGGGCCACTGATGGGGATTGATCCCAGACCAACCGTGCATCGGGCTATGTCCCACCCCAGAACTACGACTGTAATGCTTACCTCGTGGCAGACCGAAGCTGGTATACATCTGTAGACTTTGTTCTGAAGTTCAAGGACGTCGGCATGGAGCTTGTGCCACTGAGATTCCGTGAGGGACGGTGTTCTGGAAACACAGCCAGATATTTAAAATAAGAAACTACACAAACAAAACAGAAACAAGCATTATGAGAGTACTGTTAAATCAATACACATCCCCTACCAAACCCAATTTTTTTTCGTATCGCCTAAATTTAAGGGACATTCCTTTGTGAAAAGGTAGTAAATAACCAAGAAAGATGAAACAGTACATGATAAAGACAAATTTCATCTCAATATCTTCAGGCATTGCAAAACAAATGTTCGGAAAACAAATTTTAAAATTTCCTAAGTTCAAGGGCCATAACTCTGTCGAAAATGGGTAATTTGCACTGAACGCAAACTTTATCTGTAATAGTATATTATAAAGCTATAGAAAAAATTTCGGCTCAATATTTCAAGACCTGAAAAAAAAAGTCTGGAAAACAAATTTTCACATCTTCTGAGTTCAAGGGTCAAAAATGGGTAATTGGCAACGAATGTCAAACTTGATCTGTACTGGGAACTATTTTCCGTATATGCCTGAATTAACATACTACAATGAATAAGATAATATATTTATAGTGTTATATCTTTATACATGTTCACTTTTTACAATACATGATTCGTACTTTCTGCCAGCCAGCCGTGTCAGTTTAATGAAGAGATTTTTTGCTTCATCAGCATCATTCTGAAAATAACAACATAGACATTTTTAAAATAAAAATAAACATAATTAAAAACAAAGAAACTTAAAAATTTGTTACCAGCAAATAAGATATACTTCCCAAACTTTATTAGGGTGTATGATATACACTCAATAAAGAAAGTTTAGCAAATATCTTTTATGACATCTTAATTTGCCATGGTTGAATAAACTTAAAAGAAAACCAGGGTCCTCCTGTTGTGTTAAGGCAAAGGTTGATGAGTTTATGTTGTTTGTAAATGGTAAACATTTCAGATGTGAATACTAATTAATAACAATAGATTAATTTATAAATGTTATGCCATTTCTTTTAACATTAGCTAAACTATCGTTGTTGAGTATATTATTTGGGAGTGATGATGGTGGTGGTGGTTGGCAGCATATTAACATAATTTTTGCTGTTACGTCATGTCTTAATGGACTTTATGACATCATGCAATAACTAAATATATATATTCCAAATGACATCCATTAAAGATATAATTAACATCCTATACACAGGCCCTTATTTTGGTGGCAAAATTAGCTTTTTCTTCACTGAAAATCAGCTCAAGTTATTAGATGTAGTGAGAAGTCGAAGTCGCCATAATATTTCAAACACGAAATCATACAACAGATAACAAGATCCCGATTTGTTTACTGTCATAGCTCACTTGGCACCTTGTCATTATATGTCTGACAGTGTTTGTCTTTGGCATCGGACTGTATCCACGAGTAATCGTGAACCTGCCTATTAATGGGAAATCGTTTCTGCGCACACACATTGTGATGTGCGATTGATTTGATGATGTGTTTGACCTTGTTCAATTTATTATCAAAATCAACTAACAAATGTTAATACTTATGCCAGTTTCTGCTGTGAAGCAATTAAATACATGTTGTCATCTAATGTTAACATTCTTCAGATACACCCATAAACCGATCTATTGTTTCTCAAAGTGATGCATGTTGCATCGTGTGCTGTCAAGTATTGTTAATCCTCAGCCACATTCATTTCCATAATGTCAAAAAATACTAATTAATACTTTAATTTTAACATAATGGCATATTATCAACTACTTAATAATATCACGTTTTTAATGAAACATACAACTGTTTTGTTTAAAACTTTATTACCGGAAGTAGTATTTTATATCGAAATATTATGATTAGAACCGAGTGTAAAATTTTTCCGACTGAACGCAGAAAATGGCGAAAAAAATATGAAATGTACTAATAAATGTACACTTCACCAATTTTCATCAATAATTTTTTTTTCTTCTAGGAAGGGAGAAGTCACTTCTCCTTTTTCAATTCTAGATTAGGGCCTGTATATATAAACAAACAGCTAGATCTTAAAGGGCGATAACTCTTCACAAAAATGAAAGACCTAGAGAAATAGGAAATACAATCATCAGCTGGTCCATATCTTGCCTAAAATAAGTCGGCTGGCAGAACAAAATAAATTTAGGCCATTACCCGGTAGACAAATGGGGCACTTTTTTTCATATTTTTCTGTGGTTGCAAATATGCCACCCAACCCCCTTGCAGTCCTACTAAGTGTGGCCATATTGGGTAGATAACAGATAAACATCAAAACAAACCTTATAAACTAAAACTATAATAATTCTAGTTGGCATCACAAAAATTATTTTTCAGGAATGCACACTTCCTCATACGTTCTCCACAACGTTGCTACGTACCTCCGTGTCTCTAACATACGACACTGGTTTCTTAATATCATGAGTCTGAAGAATCTTCGCAGCGCTGAAAAATAATACAAGTGACAGTGCCGTATAATATTATATAATAATTATATTTAATATCAAAGTGCTAGTTTCTGCAAAACATGTTCCAATTTGTTTTTCACAGTCACGAAATGAAAGAATGGGAAAGGAATGTTTCTTTAACAACTCCTCGGCACATGTTAAACTACAGTAACTGTTATAACATTGTTAGTTTAACCCTTCGTCGAAACAAAATGAGAGAGAAAACCGACTGCCATCACATTAGGAACATGCATTTCTACTAACAAAGCAGCAAGCCATCTTTTAATTACACTTTCCCAAGAGACAAAACAGTACATACCATAGCCTTTGATATACCGATTATGGGGCACTGGTTGGTATGTGAAAATACAATTATGTATCAAGGGAGATTGGAAGCAAATATTTTATATAACGACACACTCAATTTTTTTTTATTTGCAGTCAGACATTGTTAGGGACCATACAAATATAGGGAGAAACCCGCTGTCGCCACTTCATGGGCTACTCTTTTCGATTAGCAGCAAGGGATCTTTTATATGCACCATCCCACACAGGATAGTACATACCACAGCCTTTGTTACACCAGTTGTGGAGCACTGGCTGGAACGAGAAATAGCCCAATGGGTCCACCAATGGGGATCGACTCTAAACCGACCGCTCATCAAGCGATCGCTTTACCACATCAAAGAGACCATCAATATCAATATCAGTTTATTGCACAATATAAAACAAATATGGTGTCAGCAAACCGAGATAAGAATTATATATCAATAACAACAATAACAAAAACTAATAATAACAATATGAATGTACCGGCCAGATGAATGTGTTTGCAGCCATTGTAAGATATTTCCAACAGAGCCTTTTTACTAACAACAATTATATAAAATTTAATATACTGTCTTCTTTAAAACATCCAGCAGCCGATGATTAATAAATCAATGTGCTCTAGTGGTATCATTAAACAAACTTTAACAAGATTATGTATCACAATAACAACTGTTTCACATCCAACAGCCGATGATTAATAAATCAATGTGCTCTAGTGGTGTCATTAAAAAATTTTTAACAGTAGACTATGATTCACAATAACAACTGTTTCACATCCAACAGCCGATGATTAATAAATCAACGTGCTCTATTAGTGTCATTAAACAAAAAAAACCTATTAAATTACTATATGTAAAAATTAGCATTAGCTGATGATTAATAAATCAACATGTTCTAGTGGTGTCGTTAAACAGAACAAACTTTAACGTAGCTATGTAAGACGAAGATAAAACTACCTGAGGTGATTTTCCAACTTGTCCACCTCTCTGTGGAGTCTCCTCATCTCAGGACTGTCTTTGCTGTTCAAACATTAAATAAAATAAAAATGGTACAAAGGGTTTAAGCTGTCATTTAGAGTTAAATTTAAATTTGGCAATATACTCATTAGTAATTTGCCCAAAAAATAAATGAAAAATCTTGAGTACTGCCATTTTTTTCTGTTTGCTAAATGAAACGTCTTTAACTAAAAATGTGCTGATCAAATTCACCAAATTGTTAAATAAATAGAAGAATAAATATTGGCATTTACATGTACATGTAAGCAGTTTATTTCAACAATTTGCATACTGAAAATTAACCAAGACTTAATAACTGGTTTGGGTAAATATTTTACCACTCACACCTTTTACGAAATAATTATTTAATACAAGAAATAAAATCCTAAGTTGGGAAATAAAACGTCTGTTACCTGTGATTTGCTTGGGGCAAACACCTGATGATGTCATAGGCCAGATCCAGTTGATCATCACTGAAAAAAACAAATATAGTTCAGTCTGAATATAAAGCCACTGAAGGGACTAGGTAACAGTACTTGTTATAAACAGGTGGCTGTTATATACAGGCAAAACATTCACATATATAAACGATGACTGTAGAAAACTTTTATTTAATAAGAACATCATTCTATGATTTAATTGCCATGCATAAAAGTAGCAAGTCATAAAGACTCAAATTGTTTTATTTAATGAAGAACTCAACATGTTTATTTATGGTTATATGCGTCTGACAAATGGTTACGGATCACACAGATAATAAGAGAGGAAACCCGCTGCTGCCATGCAATGGGATACTTTTTTCAATTAGCAGCAAGGAACTAGAAATAACCCAATGGGCCCACTGATGGGGATCGATCCTAGACTTACAGCCTACAATGAAAAGAGATTTGTTACAAACCGTTCACACGTGTAGATAGCTTCCATGGCCCAGGTCATCAGCTGCCAAGAACTCGTTACGATGGGCTGACTCACCTGTAGAACACAAATATCAACAGGCATTCTGAGAGTACTGCTGTTAAACGCAATCCATGTCCCATACAGACCCAAACATTTTTCTTATCTCCTAAGTTCAAGGGTCATATTGGTAAATCGCTATTTAAGTCAAACTTGATTGGTAACAGTATATGATAAAGCTATACACCAAATTTCAGCTCAATATATAGAAGCATAGCAGAAAAAATCTGGGAAATTATATGTGGGACAGACAGGAGAGACCTACGGACAGACAGAAGAAACCTATAGTCCCCTCCAGTTGGAACGGACAGACAGAAGGACGGAGATGAAACCTATAGACCCTCCAGTTGGAACGGACAGACAGAAGGACGGAGATGAAACCTATAGTCCCCTCCAGTTGGAACGGACAGACAGAAGAAACCTATAGTCCCCTCCAGTTGGAACGGACAGACAGAAGGACAGAGATGAAACCTATAGTCCCCTCCAGTTGGAACGGACAGACAGAAGGACGGAGAAGAAACCTATAGTCCCCTCCAGTTGGAACGGACAGAGAGAAGGACAGACAGAAGAAACCTATAGTCCCCTCCAGTTGGAACGGACAGACAGAAGGACAGACAGAAGAAACCTATAGTCCCCTCCAGTCGGAACGGACAGACAGAAGGACGGAGATGAAACCTATAGTCCCCTCCAGTTGGAACGGACAGACAGAAGGACGGAGATGAAACCTATAGTCCCCTCCAGTTGGAACGGACAGACAGAAGGACGGAGATGAAACCTATAGTCCCCTCCAGTTGGAACGGACAGACAGAAGGACAGACAGAAGAAACCTATAGTCCCCTCCAGTTGGAACGGACAGACAGAAGGACAGACAGAAGAAACCTATAGTCCCCTCCAGTTGGAACAGTACGGGACTAATAATATGTATCTTATGGGTCATTCACAATCAATTCTGCTACCTCCTCCCTGCACCTAAAAGTATTAAACAATGTTTGTTTTACCAGGAGTATTTTTATTAACATTTGTGCAGGGAAATATCTGAAATGATAAGAGTGAAAATAAAAATCAACAAGTCACCATCGTAGAGTGTTATTTTCATTACATGATATTCCTTACTAAAATCAAGTCATTGGTTACAAACATAAGCACTGGAAGATGACAGCAACTAAGGTTTACCGTAAAGTTTATATTAATTTAATTACAACTGGTACAGGGGGGATGCATTATCTTCAGAGCTGGGTGGGTGGACAGGTCTCCACAAGCTACTGAAGCCTATGACGGTTTACACTAATTGCTCAATGGACATGCAACCAATCGCACTTCAGGTTACACCCCTCTCATCTAATGATACCATGGGAAAAGGAAGGAAATGTTTTATTTAACGACGCACTCAACACATTTTATTTATGGTTATATGGCGTCAGACATATGGTTAAGGACCACACAGATATTGAGGGAGGAAACCCACTGTAGCCACTTCATAAGCTACTCTTTTTTATTAGCAGCAAGGGATCTTTTATATGCACCATCCTATAGATAGGATAGCACATTCCACAGCCAGTCGTGGTGCACTGGCTGGAGCGAGAAATAGCCTAATGGGCCCACTGACAGGGATCGATCCCAGACTGACCACACATCAACCGAGCGCTTTACCACTGGGCTACGCCATGGACAAAGACATGAAATATCCTCTATTTATTTACCGTAGCCTTTGATGAGTCGAAGATCTTGGCAATGAGTGTGAGGTCACTCCTGGCCAGCGTAACAATGTAGTCGTGCAGCAGTGAGTCGTACGATCCTTTCACTCGCCTGTTGCACAGCTTCAGAAACGGAACCAGCCACCGGCGTAAATTCTTGTGATACATCTCACGGGACGACTGAAACACATTAAAAACAAAACAATCAATGTATTAATTTGTAATGTCTATAAAATTCTGTGGAATCTTGTCTAAACCGGCATCTGTGTAATTATTAATTAATGTGGATTTCTGTGTAAACCAGCATGGTATCAAAAGTCCTGTCCAGTGTCAGTAGCTTGTGTAAAGTCTGTCTAATCCAGAACTCTGTGTATACCAGCACATTCTGTCAGTCCCACTTGAATTCAATTGAGACAGAGTCCACTGTATATGTAAACAAGTTGTGTTTTCCTAAATATATTTTTTAATGCACATAATGAAAGCATAATGGGCACTCCACAGTCTTTTGTAATCAATGTAGTTTATATTGTTGAATAAATTGAATATAGTATTGCTCTTTAATTCATTTAAAGGTTTTTTTGTTACCAAACAAATATTGTGACACTGTATTAAAATAAAGTAGAAGAGCAGCAGGGTAACATGATTTTGACTCTGCCTTGAGCAGGGATACAATTTTGAAAATGTTAAAAACCAATTAAAACCCGCCAACCCCAGTTTCTGAGGTATATAACCTTGTTTGTTTTATATCAAATTAATCCCCAAAAACATGTTGTATTGGACAAAATTGATAACTTAAATAATGCATTTTAAGTGATGTGTAATTTATAATGATAAAAAAGCTATAATATTTTTACACTGTTTAATAACATAAACAAATTAGGAATATATCAACCTTTGACATAATGAGATCAAGCTTGTCATAGTCGGCCATTTGCTGGAGGTCAGTGAATGTCAAACTGTCGTCAACGTTGCACTCGTACACCAGCATCTCCATGGTGAGGAAATCATCTAGCAGATCCATCAGTCCCTGACAAAAATAAACAAAAGAAACCAAGTCAATGCTTGAATAATAAACAAGAGAAACCGAGTCAATGCTTGAATAATAAACAAGAGAAACCAAGTCAATGCTTGAATAATAAACAAGAGAAACCAAGTCAATGCTTGAATAATAAACAAGAGAAACCGAGTCAATGCTTGAATAATATACAAGAGAAATCAAGTCAACGCTTGAATAATAAACAAGAGAAACCAAGTCAATGCTTGAATAATAAACAAGAGAAACCAAGTCAATGCTTGAATAATAAACAAGAGAAACCGAGTCAATGCTTGAATAATAAACAAGAGAAACCGAGTCAACGCTTGAATAATAAACAAGAGAAATCAAGTCAACGCTTGAATAATAAACAAGAGAAATCAAGTCAAAGCTTGAATAATATACAAGAGAAATCAAGTCAATGCTTGAATAATAAACAAGAGAAATCAAGTCAATGCTTGAATAATAAACAAGAGAAACCAAGTCAATGCTTGAATAATAAACAAGAGAAACCAAGTCAACGCTTGAATAATAAACAAGAGAAATCAAGTCAACGCTTGAATAATAAACAAGAGAAATCAAGTCAAAGCTTGAATAATATACAAGAGAAATCAAGTCAATGCTTGAATAATAAACAAGAGAAATCAAGTCAATGCTTGAATAATAAACAAGAGAAACCAAGTCAATGCTTGAATAATAAACAAGAGAAACCAAGTCAATGCTTAAATAATAAACAAGAGAAACCAAGTCAATAATAAACAAAAAGAAAAGAAGTGTTTTATTTAACAACGCACTCAACACATTTTATTTACGGTTATATGGCGTCAGACATATGGTTAAGGACCACACAGATTTTGAGAGGAAACCCGCTGTCGCCACTACATGGGCTACTCTTCCGATTAGCAGCAAGGGATCTTTTATTTGCGCTTCCCACAGGCAGGATAGCACAAACCATGGGCTTTGTTGAACCAGTTATGGATCACTGGTCGGTGCAAGTGGTTTACACCTACCCATTGAGCCTTGCGGAGCACTCACTCAGGGTTTGGAGTCGGTATCTGGATTAAAAATCCCATGCCTCGACTGGGATCCGAACCCAGTACCTACCAGCCTGTAGACCAATGGCCTGCCACGACGCCACCGAGGCCGGTGAATAATAAACAAAAGAAACCAAGTCAATGCTTAAATAATAAACAAGAGAAACCAAGTCAATGCTTGAATAATAAACAAAAGAAACAAAGTCAATGCTTGAATAATAAACAAGAGAAATCAAGTCAATGCTTGAATAATAAACAAGAGAAATCAAGTCAATGCTTAAATAATAAACAAGAGAAACCAAGTCAATGCTTAAATAATAAACAAGATAAACCAAGTCAATGCTTGAATAAACAAAAACAAAAGAAACCAAGTCAATGCTTAAATAATAAACAAAAGAAACCAAGTCAATGCTTGAATAATAAACAAGAGAAACCAAGTCAATGCTTGAATAATAAACAAGAGAAACCAAGTCAATGCTTGAATAATAAACAAGAGAAACCAAGTCAATGCTTGAATAATAAACAAGAGAAACCAAGTCAATGCTTGAATAATAAAGAAAAGAAACCAAGTCAATGCTTGAATAATAAACAAGAGAAACCAAGTCAATGCTTGAATAATAAACAAGAGAAACCAAGTCAATGCTTGAATAATAAAGAAAAGAAACCAAGTCAATGCTTGAATAATAAAGAAAAGAAACCAAGTCAATGCTTGAATAATAAAGAAAAGAAACCAAGTCAATGCTTGAATAATAAACAAGAGAAACCAAGTCAATGCTTGAATAATAAACAAGAGAAACCAAGTCAATGCTTGAATAATAAACAAGAGAAACCAAGTCAATGCTTGAATAATAAACAAGAGAAACCAAGTCAATGCTTGAATAATAAACAAGAGAAACCAAGTCAATGCTTGAATAATAAACAAGAGAAACCAAGTCAATGCTTGAATAATAAACAAGAGAAACCAAGTCAATGCTTGAATAATAAACAAGAGAAACCAAGTCAATGCTTGAATAATAAACAAGAGAAACCAAGTCAATGCTTGAATAATAAACAAGAGAAACCAAGTCAATGCTTGAATAATAAACAAAAGAAACCAAGTCAATGCTTGAATAATAAACAAAAGAAACCAAGTCAATGCTTGAATAAACAAAAACAAAACCCTAGTCAATCGTTGATATGTAAACATGCAATTAAAGAAAAACACCACCACATTATACTTCAATCAATTGTGTTTTGTTTAATTATAACATTTACGAGCTAATATCAAGACAAAGAGAACCGGGATATGAATCAGTAATAAAGCCTAAGATTGCCACATCAGCAAATGTGTGAGTGTGATGTCAAACATACATGTAGGGTCCAAAAGGCTATGAAGACACTATTATCACCACCATACTAAAGAATAGGGGTGTCACGATGCATCAATGTATCACGATACTACTGCTGATGATACGATACACAATACCAATGCATCACGATACTACTGCTGATGATACGATACACGATACCACTGTATCACGATACTACTGCTGATGATACGATACACGATACCACTGTATCACGATACTACTGCTGATGATACGATACACGATACCACTGTATCATGATACTACTGCTGATGATACGATACACGATACCAATGCATCACGATACTACTGCTGATGATACGATACACGATACCAATGCATCAATGTATCACGATACTACTGCTGATGATACGATACACAATACCAATGCATAACGATACTACTGCTGATGATACGATACACGATACCAATATATCACGATACTACTGCTGATGATACGATACACGATACCAATGCATCACGATACTACTGCTGATGATACGATACACGATACCAATGTATTACGATACTACTGCTGATGATACGATACACGATACCAATGCATCACGATACTACTGCTGATGATATGATACACGATACCAATGTATTACGATACTACTGCTGATGATACGATACACGATACCAATGCATCAATGTATCACGACACTACTGCTGATAATACGATACACGATACCAATGCATCAATGTATTACGATACTACTGCTGATGATACGATACACGATACCAATGCATCAATGTATCACGATACTACTGCTGATGATACGATACACGATACCAATGTATCACGATACTACTGCTGATGATACGATACACGATACCAATGCATCAATGTATCACGATACTACTCATGATACGATACACGATACCAATGTATTACGATACTACTGCTGATGATACGATACACAATACCAATGCATCACGATACTACTGCTGATGATACGATAAACGATACCAATGCATCAATGTATCACGAAACTACTGCTGATGATACGATACACGATACCAATGCATCAATGTATCACGACACTACTGCTGATGATACGATACACGATACCAATGCATCAATGTATCACGACACTACTGCTGATGATACGATACACGATACCAATGCATCAATGTATCACGACACTACTGCTGATGATACGATACACGATACCAATGCATCAATGTATCATGAAACTACTGCTGATGATACGATACACGATACCAATGCATCAATGTATCACGACACTACTGCTGATGATACGATACACGATACCAATGCATCAATGTATCACGACACTACTGCTGATGATACGATACACGATACCAATGCATCAATGTATCACGACACTACTGCTGATGATACGATAAACGATACCAATGCATCAATGTATCACGACACTACTGCTGATGATACGATACACGATACCAATGCATCAATGTATCACGATACTACTGCTGATGATACGATACACGATACCAATGCATCAATGTATCACGACACTACTGCTGATGATACGATACACGATACCAATGCATCAATGTATCACGACACTACTGCTGATGATACGATACACGATACCAATGTATTATGATACTACTGCTGATGATACGATACACGATACCAATGCATCAATGTATCACGACACTACTGCTGATGATACGATACATGATACCAATGCATCAATGTATCACGACACTACTGCTGATAATACGATACACGATACCAATGCATCAATGTATCACGATACTACTGCTGATGACACGATACCAATGCATCATTGTATCACGATACTACTGCTGATGATACGATACCAATGCATCAATGTATCACGATACTACTGCTGATGATACGATACACGATACCAATGCATCAATGTATCATGATACTACTGCTGATGATACGATACACGATACCAATGCATCAATGTATCACGATACTACTGCTGATGATACGATACACAATACCCTTGCTTGTGTATCGATTCCTATGTTGATTCTGTATTCATTTACCAATTTGTACTGGTATGTACATACTGACAAGTTATTTCCTTCACAAAACCCGACAGTGGACAGAGAATATGTGTATGCTTATGTCAATATGTCTGTGATGTGATGTTTCTACATTAAAACTGTGTTTAACATGACATCACAGCACTACAACACTGAATACGATGTCATGTAAATTATGTTAGAAACACATTGCAAAATGATGCCCTGCATCTATCTGCTATGTATTCACCTCAACCACTCTCAAAATGCCTTATACTCCACAGGTGCAACCAGGACTGTTGTGTGCAGAAATTCTGACCTAACCAGAGATTTTATCTACAGCAGATTTTATAATATATATATTCACCTTAATCCCTTTCTAAATGCTTTATATTCTATAGATTGACACAAGTCTGTCATGGGCAAAAGTTCTGACCTTACCAGAGATTTTACACACAGCAGATTTTATAATTATATATAATACATAGACTCACCTCGACCCCTCTCTGGATGCCCATCTTGACAAGCTCCATCGCATTGTCCACCATCCTCGACAACCGTTCTATCTCACAGGCTCGGTACACGAACCAGTCGGTCAGCAGAGATGAACTCAGGTGGGTGGACCTACAGAAACAAGACAAGGCATGCTTACCAACAACCGTTATAATTATATGAAATATTTGCAATGGGTTGGATAAGCAGTTTGTTTTGGACCAACCACCATCCCAAGTTGTTCCTACATGTGATTTCATGGCACTGTATGCAAGATATGATCTGGGGCCTAATTCACTAACTCTCGCAACTTTGTGATCTCGCAGTGCAATGCTAAAAGACTTGCAAAGAGGATGCTTTGTTGTCTAGCAGAGCCTAAGAGACCTTTGTGAATTAGGCCCCAGAACAAGGATTTACTGTTATGTGCAGTAGACCGTGAAAAGTAGGTCACAGTGACCTAGTAATAGCACACGACACACTGCCATCCCAAGTTGTTTCTACATGTGAGGTTTGATGGTCCTGTATGCATCTGTATGTAAGATATGATCCGGACAACGATTTACTATTATGTGCAGTAGATCATGAAAAATAGGTCACAGTGACCTAGTAATAGCACATGACACACTGCCATCCCAAGTTGTTCCTACATGTGAGGTTTGATGGTCCTGTATGAATCTGTATGCAAGATATGGTCTGGACCAAAAAATGTTATATCACGGACGTACGGATGGACGGACAACGCCATACCATAATACGACCCATAAATGGGCGTATAAAAAGGTCTGAAAATTCCAAACAGAAAACAACTTTGTTTATTCAATCAAATTATATAGCTTCTATTTGAATGTTCTCCAAAAAAGGTTTAACAACACCACTAGAGCACATTGATCTATTAATCATCGGCTACTGGATGCCAAACATTTAGTAATTTTGACATTTTAGTCTTAGAGAGGAAACACGCTACATATTTCCATTAGTAGCAAGGGATCTTTTATATGCACCATTCCACAAACAGGACAGCACATACCATGGCATTTGGAATATCAGTTGTGGGACACTGGCATTAACAAGAAATAGCCCAAAGGACCCACCGACAGGGATCGATCCTAGACCGATCGCACAACAAGCTAGTGCTTTACCATTGAGCTACGTCCAACCCTATATATGGTGCAAGGATGTGACATTCTGTGAAGGATCTCCTGGGGAGTGGCAGTCCTGCTACAGACAAGGTACCTGATAGTGATTCATGGAGGCAATCACAAATTCACTTCTATTACATGTACGTTCTCCAAAAAAGAAAAAAAAAAGTGTTTTATTTAACAACGCACTCAACACATTTTATTTACGGTTATATGGCGTCAGACATATGGTTAAGGACCACACAGATTTTGAGAGGAAACCCGCTGTCGCCACTACATGGGCTACTCTTCCGATTGGCAGCAAGGGATCTTTTATTTGCGCTTCCCACAGGCAGGATAGCACAAACCATGGCCTTTGCTGAACCAGTTATGGATCACTGGTCGGTGCAAGTGGTTTACACCTACCCATTGAGCCTTACGGAGCACTCACTCAGGGTTTGGAGTCGGTATCTGGATTAAAAATCCCATGCCTCGACTGGGATCCGAACCCAGTACCTACCAGCCTGTCGACCGATGGCCTGCCACAACGCCACCGAGGCCGGTTCTCCAAAAAAGGCTGCATTAAAAAATAGAGAAAAAAAACGTAAATGTGGACTACTGTCATGTTTGCAATACTAGATGACATAACCAGTTCTCCTAATATTTAATCACTACCTGCAGTTTCGAGTCATAATGACGTCAGTGGAGTCACAAGACTTGTATGTTTTTAATTCAGCATCATTCACCTGAATTTTTCCAGTTCTGTTTCCGCTTCATAAAGAAAGGCCCCAAGGTCTTCTGGGTTGGGATCTACTGCCGACCTGAAATATTAAAACAAGATGACAAGAGCCATTACAAGCAGGGCTGATCAACAGGCCCGTCTGTTCACCCCAGGTGAGTAAAAATACCAACAGATCACCTAAAACATAGTCTAATAGCACACTTTCATTTTCAAAACTTTATACGTCATATTTTAGTTCAGCTACAAAATGTTCATGGGCCATAATTCTGTGAAAAAATGGGTAAATCACCAAAAAAGTTCAATTTGATCTGTAACAGTACATGATAAAAACATTAATAAAATTTCAGTCAATATTTTGAGGCATTGTGAAAAACCCCCATCTGAAAAGCTATATGTGGGACATACAAATGAATGGACAGACAGACAGAATGAAAGAAAAACAGACAGAAGGATGGAGATGAAACCTATAGTCCCCTCTGGTTGGACCAGTACGGGACTAGTAAACAAACCTGCAGAAATCTTCTTCACACCAGTCAGGGTCTCGCCACGAATACTCTTCCCAAATCACCACTGTGTTGTCAGTTCTAGTAATAGAAATAAAAACAAACATTATCCTCTTCCCAAATCGCCACTGTGTTGTCAGTTCTAGTAATAGAAATAAAAACAAACATTATCCTCTTCCCAAATCACCACTGTGTTGTCAGTTCTAGTAATAGAAATAAAAACAAACATTATCCTCTTCCCAAATCGCCACTGTGTTGTCAGTTCTAGTAATAGAAATAAAAACAAACATTATCCTCTTCCCAAATAGCCACTGTGTTGTCAGTTCTAGTAATAGAAATAAAAACAAACATTATCCTCTTCCCAAATCGCCACTGTGTTGTCAGTTCTAGTAATAGAAATAAAAACAAACACTATACTCTTCCCAAATCACCACTGTGTTGTCAGTTCTAGTAATAGAAATAAAAACAAACACTATACTCGTCCCAAGTAGCCACCATAGAAATAAAAACAAACATTATACTCTTCCCAAATCACCACTCTGTTATCAGTTCTAGTAATAGAAATAAAAACAAACATTATACTCTTCCCAAATCGCCACTGTGTTGTCAGTTCTAGTAATAGAAATAAAAACAAACATTATACTCTTCCCAAGTCGCGACCGTGTTGTCAGTTCTAGTAATAGAAATAAAAACAAACATTATCCTCTTCCCAAGTCGCGACCGTGTTGTCAGTTCTAGTAACAGAAATAAAAACAAACATTATACTCTTCCCAAATCACCACTCTGTTATCAGTTCTAGTAATAGAAATAAAAACAAACATTATACTCTTCCCAAATCGCCACTGTGTGGTCAGTTCTAGTAATAGAAATAAAAACAAACATTATACTCTTCCCAAGTCGCGACCGTGTTGTCAGTTCTAGTAATAGAAATAAAAACAAACATTATCCTCTTCCCAAGTCGCGACCGTGTTGTCAGTTCTAGTAACAGAAATAAAAACAAACATTATACTCTTCCCAAATCACCACTGTGTTGTCAGTTCTAGTAATAGAAATAAAAACAAACACTATACTCATCCCAAGTAGCCACCTTGTTATGAGTTCTAGTAATACAAATAAAAACAAACATTATACTCGTCCCAAGTAGCCACCTTGTTATGAGTTCTAGTAATAGAAATAAAAACAAACATTATACTCTTCCCAAATCGCCACCTTGTTATGAGTTCTAGTAATAGAAATAAAAACAAACATTATACTCTTCCCAAATCACCACTGTGTTGTCAGTTCTAGTAATAGAAATAAAAACAAACATTATACTCGTCCCAAGTAGCCACCTTGTTATCAGTTCTAGTAATAGAAATAAAAACAAACACTATACTCTTCCCAAATCACCACTGTGTTATCAGTTCTAGTAATAGAAATAAAAACAAACATTATACTCTTCCCAAATCGCCACCTTGTTATGAGTTCTAGTAATAGAAATAAAAACAAACATTATACTCGTCCCAAGTAGCCACCTTGTTATCAGTTCTAGTAATACAAATAAAAACAAACATTATACCCATTATAAAGTTTGTAATCTTGCCCTGTCTACTACTACATGCATTCACAAATCTATTAAAAGAATCAAAATATATGTACAAACAATTTGAAATGAAATCTTCACAGATCAAAATGTGGCCACTGACAATAACTAGATACTAAACAGAGGTTATTATTACAACTTGCATGTACCTATGTGTGTGTATGTGTGTGTGTGTCTCTCTCTCTCTGTCTCTGTGTGTGGGTCTCTGTGTGTGGGTCTCTGTGTGTGGGTCTCTGTGTGCGTGTGTGTGTTTGTGCATGTGCGTGTGTGGAGACTGCATTTAGTTAGTGCTCACACTATTACAGTAAAACAAAATATATTTTTAAAACTTACCCAACTTCGGGAAGAAGGCATTTGTATTCCACGGGGGAGGTTGTTTCAGGGAAGTGAGATAATATTGCCAACCTAAAAAACACAATAAAAGTGAACATTTCAATTATTCAAAGTTACAAATTCCAGTGAGTATAAAATTTTAAAAAGATGGGAATAAAACAAACAAAACAAGACACTCCTTACAATTTTAACCGATAGGTTTAATTTATATTTGAACAAACAAAATGAGGTGGAAAGGAAAGAGAAAAGAAAGAAGAAAATATGATTTGAAACAAGGCGAACTGGATGTATTTTCACAAGTTGGTCAGAACTTTGTCAACAGTATTCCAAAATATAATTAACTAAATCTATTAAAGGTTAAACAGTTTTAAGGTCCACATCATCAACTATATAATCAAACCAAAATCCATTGTTTTATGTTTAGCATACAATGTTAGGTATTCATGAATACTGACTCGACAATCAGTTCGGCAGTAGAGTAAAAACACCGGCTGACTGACAGTCTTGTCCAAATTAAGAAATTCTGACCTACATGTAAGTAAAACTCCATATAAGATTCGAGCATTGTGTCTGTGCCCAACAGACCAGTCCGGAGATGGTATAAACACCAATGTCTCAGACTTGTCAGTAGATATGTGCCCAGCATACACGCACCAACAGACCAGTCTGGAGATGGTAAAACCACCAATGTCTCAGACTTGTCAGTAGATATGTGCCCAGCATACACGCACCAACAGACCAGTCTGGAGATGGTAAAACCACCAGTGTCTCAGACTTGTCAGTAGATATGTGCCCAGCATACACGCACCAACAGACCAGTCTGGAGATGGTAAAACCACCAGTGTCTCAGACTTGTCAGTAGATATGTGCCCAGCATACACGCACCAACAGACCAGTCTGGAGATGGTAAAAACACCTGTGTCTCAGACTTGTCAGTAGATATGTGCCCAGCATACACGCACCAACAGACCAGTCTGGAGATGGTAAAACCACCAATGTCTCAGACTTGTCAGTAGATATGTGCCCAGCATACACGCACCAACAGACCAGTCTGGAGATGGTAAAACCACCAGTGTCTCAGACTTGTCAGTAGATATGTGCCCAGCATACACGCACCAACAGACCAGTCTGGAGATGGTAAAACCACCAGTGTCTCAGACTTGTCAGTAGATATGTGCCCAGCATACACGCACCAACAGACCAGTCTGGAGATGGTAAAAACACCTGTGTCTCAGACTTGTCAGTAGATATGTGCCCAGCATACACGCACCAACAGACCAGTCTGGAGATGGTAAAACCACCAATGTCTCAGACTTGTCAGTAGATATGTGCCCAGCATACACGCACCAACAGACCAGTCTGGAGATGGTAAAAACCACCAGTGTCTCAGACTTGTCAGTGATATGTGCCCAGCATACACGCACCAACAGACCAGTCTGGAGATGGTAAAACCACCAGTGCTTGTCAGTAGATATGTGCCCAGCATGCACCAACAGACCAGTCTGGAGATGGTAAAACACCAGTGTCTCAGACTTGTCAGTAGATATGTGCCCAGCATACACGCACCAACAGACCAGTCTGGAGATGGTAAAACCACCAGTGCCACAGACTTGTCAGTAGATATGTGCCCAGCATACACGCACCAACAGACCAGTCTGGAGATGGTAAAAACACCTGTGTCTCACTTGTCAGTAGATATGTGCCCAGCATACAGACCAACAGACCAGTCTGGAGATGGTAAAAACACCAGTGTCTCAGATATAGATATGCCCAGCATACACACACCAACAGACCAGTCTGGAAATGGTAAAACCACCAGTGCCACAGACTTGTCAGTAGATATGTGCCCAGCATACACACACCAACAGACCAGTCTGGAGGTAAAACCACCAGTGGACTAAGAATGTGCCCACATACAGCACCAACAGACCAGTCTGGAGATGGTAAAAACACCTCAGACTTGTCAGTAGATATGTGCCCAGCATACACGCACCAACAGACCAGTCTGGAGATGGTAAAACCACCAGTGCCACAGACTTGTCAGTAGATATGTGCCCAGCATACACGCACCAACACCAGTCTGGAGATGGTAAAAACACCAGTGTCTCAGACTTGTCAGTAGATATGTGCCCAGCATACACGCACCAACAGACCAGTCTGGAGATGGTAAAACCACCAGTGCCACAGACTTGTCAGTAGATATGTGCCCAGCATACACGCACCAACAGACCAGTCTGGAGATGGTAAAAACACCAGTGTCTCAGACTTGTCAGTAGATATGTGCCCAGCATACACACACCAACAGACCAGTCTGGAGATGGTAAAACCACCAGTGTCTCAGACTTGTCAGTAGATATGTGCCCAGCATACACGCAACAACAGTCTCACTTGTCAGTAGATATGTGCCCAGCATACACACACCAACAGACCAGTCTGGAAATGGTAAAACCACCAGTGCCACAGACTTGTCAGTAGATATGTGCCCAGCATACACACACCAACAGACCAGTCTGGAAATGGTAAAACCACCAGTGCCACAGACTTGTCAGTAGATATGTGCCCAGCATACATGCACCAACAGACCAGTCTGGAGATGGTAAAAACACCTGTGTCTCAGACTTGTCAGTAGATATGTGCCCAGCATACACGCACCAACAGACCAGTCTGGAGATGGTAAAACCACCAGTGCCACAGACTTGTCAGTAGATATGTGCCCAGCATACACGCACCAACAGACCAGTCTGGAGATGGTAAAAACACCTGTGTCTCAGACTTGTCAGTAGATATGTGCCCAGCATACACGCACCAACAGACCAGTCTGGAGATGGTAAAACCACCAGTGCCACAGACTTGTCAGTAGATATGTGCCCAGCATACACGCACCAACAGACCAGTCTGGAGATGGTAAAAACACCAGTGTCTCAGACTTGTCAGTAGATATGTGCCCAGCATACACACACCAACAGACCAGTCTGGAGATGGTAAAACCACCAGTGCCACAGACTTGTCAGTAGATATGTGCCCAGCATACACGCAACAACAGTCTCAGACTTGTCAGTAGATATGTGCCCAGCATACATGCACCAACAGACCAGTCTGGAGATGGTAAAAACACCAGTGTCTCAGACTTGTCAGTAGATATGTGCCCAGCATACACACACCAACAGACCAGTCTGGAGATGGTAAAACCACCAGTGCCACAGACTTGTCAGTAGATATGTGCCCAGCATACACGCACCAACAGTCTCAGACTTGTCAGTAGATATGTGCCCAGCATACATGCACCAACAGACCAGTCTGGAGATGGTAAAACCACCAGTGCCACAGACTTGTCAGTAGATATGTGCCCAGCATACACGCACCAACAGACCAGTCTGGAGATGGTAAAAACACCAGTGTCTCAGACTTGTCAGTAGATATGTGCACAGCATACATGCACCAACAGACCAGTCTGAGGATGGTACAAACACCAGTGTCTCATACTTGTCAGTAGATATGTGCACAGCATTTAATTAGTTATTACTCGGCTACTGACCTGTGCGGCAGTGTGTTTTTCCCGTGATAGGTGAAAAGAGCATCCAAGGCAATAACATCAGACATCTACAATACAGTTATTGAGAAAAAACGTTAAAAAACAACTGATTCAAAGCTAGTGTTAAGTTTTAGCACCAACTGAAAGTATTAGCACAATTTGTTACAGATGAAACATTTAAAGGTTTTTAAAAATGTTAATCTAAACAAATAAGTTAACAACTTACTATCAACACAATTTATAAGAGATGAAACATTTAAAACAAGAAAACCATATATACATATGTAAAAAGATGATAGATAACAATATATAATAATATTATTATGAAATAATTTTATAATTTTTGAGAGATACTGGAAACTGTGCTGTACTCTAATGGAAAAACAAACAAAGAGAGAAATGCTATTATCCCTGCACCACAGTGAAAGAGAGAAATGCTATTATCCCTGCACCACAGTGAAAGAGAGAAATGCTATTATCCCTGCACCACAGTGAAAGAGAGAAATGCTATTATCCCTGCACCACAGTGAAAGAGAGAAATGCTATTATCCCTGCACCACAGTGAAAGAGAGAAATGCTATTATCCCTGCACCACAGTGAAAGAGAGAAATGCTATTATCCCTGCACCACAGTGAAAGAGAGAAATGCTATTATCCCTGCACCACAGTGAAAGAGAGAAATGCTATTATCCCTGCACCACAGTGTGAGAGAGAAATGCTATTATCCCTGCACCACAGTGTGAGAGAGAAATGCTATTATCCCTGCACCACAGTGAAAGAGAGAAATGCTATTATCCCTGCACCACAGTGAAAGAGAGAAATGCTATTATCCCTGCACCACAGTGATGCGTATGCATAGAAAGAAAGAATGAATTTTTTTTAACAACACATTTTAATTTAGTTTTATGGCGTCGGACATATGGTTAAGGACCACCCAGATAATGAGAGGAAACCATTTTCAACACTCCATAGGCTATTATTTTTTATTAGCAGCAAGGTATCTTTTACATGAACCATCCAACAGACAGCACATACCACCACTGTTGTTACATCAGTGGCTGGAATTAAAAATAGTCCAAGGGGCCCACAGATGGATTGTAGACGGACCGTGCATGAGGTGAGCACTCTACTACTGGGCTACATACCGCCCAACCAGGGATATTTGCTATAAAAAGGGAACATTTTGTTTTGTTTGGTTAGTGACATTGTTAATCAATTCAAAATGCATTAGCAATTAATATTTAATGTTCCAGAATTGAATGGTGATTTCTGGAACTCGTCTAGCAAAGGTTCATTGAAAATCCTTCCAAAATGAATATGACATTTACCAACAAACCTAAGCATATTCATACCATAGTTTAGGTGCAGAAATGTTTGAAAAACTTCGCATCGATTCTTTATCTTTAACTTTTACTGACAAACCTGAGCATACTCATACCATAGTTTAGGTGTAGAAATGTTTGAAAAACATCGCATCGATTCTTTATCTTTAACTTTTACTGACAAACCTGAGCATACTCATACCATAGTTTAGGTGTAGAAATGTTTGAAAAACATCGCATCGATTCTTTATCTTTAACTTTTACTGACAAACCTGAGCATACTCATACCATAGTTTAGGTGTAGAAATGTTTGAAAAACATCGCATCGATTCTTTATCTTTAACTTTTACTGACAAACCTGAGCATACTCATACCATAGTTTAGGTGTAGAAATGTTTGAAAAACATCGCATCGATTCTTTATCTTTAACTTTTACTGACAAACCTGAGCATACTCTAAGGCTGTTTCGACAATATTCTGGGCGCGGAAATTTTTGAAGAACTTCGCATCAAATCTCTCTGCAGCTTCAGTAGCTCCCCCTAGAATATACTGAAAACAAAAAACAAAACAATGTTAAAAATTCAAAGAATCAAATACTTTTATTAGGATTTTTTCACAACTAATCATATGGGTGGGGAGGGAGGAGGGGGAGATCAGGTCTCTGAAAATTGTGAGAATGATGGTTTCAGTGTATGTATAATGATTTCAATGTTTGTCTGATGTGTCAGTTGCAAATTAAAATGTTGAAGTGACTAGGGATGGGAATTGGTTAAAGTTCATCATCAATCATCAGTTAGAATAATAAGAACATAACAAGAATTGGAACTATAAGGAACATGTACATATTGTTCTGTTTTTTGAAATCGAAACACCACAAAATGATACTTTTTACCTTTAATAACTAATTAATTTTTTCTTTATGTACATATGAAAAAACACAAAAACACCAGCATATTTAGATCAATTCCATCATCTAAACTGGCGGAACAATTACAGTTAACATTTTTTAACTTAATCGCTTAGTGCTTTTAATAATTGATACTCACATTGGTAGAGCCAAATTGAATATTTATTATTATTATTGAAAGTGACCAAAGCAAATAGCTGGAGGTAACATTGGACTTGAGATAACATAACAGTTGCTGGAGAAACTCATACTTCATAAATAAATATGACTTTTTGCTGTATTTACCACAAAATGTTATTGAAATTAACATTGCAGTTGAAAGGCTAGTCAAAGCAAACGAGTGGAGTGAGGCAGGTCATGAAACAATCATTAATTTGAAAGTAGCAGTTTATCACTTAAGGATTGTTTGTTCTTCTTTTACATTCATTGCGGTATGAATTTTTTTTTTATCCACAAACTGTGAATCAGCGAAGCCTTTCTCACATAAGTTTACGAATGATTTTTTTTTTTTTTTTCATACCCAGATGAATGTAAAAGAAATAACAGACAATCCTCAGAAATTAAATTTCTGTTATATTCATTACAATATAACGTCATCCGATTGGTCCAGAGGTAGCAACGGGAGTTTGTTCATTTTTCGATGAACGTAAAAATTACGTTGTCAGGGAACGCCATATGTGATGACGTCATTTTATATGGGTAAGTTGTCTTAATGAGCGTTATTGTTTATGGATAAAAAAATTATTAAAAATAAAGTATGATGTTTTAGTGTTATTATTAGCATGTATGTTTCAAATTTAATTATAAGTATTGTCTGTTATTTCTTTTACGTTCATCTGGGTATGAAAAAAAAAAATCATCCACAAACTTATGTGAGAACGGCTTCGCCGATTCAGTTTGCGGATGATTTTTTTTGTTCATACCCCAATGAACGTAAAAGAAACAACAGATAATCCTTAATAATTAAATAGAAAACATACTTACTATTAATAATGTTAAAAGTTCATATTTTATTTTGAATTATTTTAGGTCTATAAACAATAATGTGTAATAAGATAAAGTACCAATATCAGATATAACATTCCTTAAACTCCTCTTGCTACAGCGCGACCAATGGGATGACGCTATATTGTAATGAACGTAATGGAAATGTAATTATTTTGCTTTAAACCATCCTGCATCCAATTAATTACCTCGTAGGTTTTCAGTCTGTCCAGGTATTGTAGAAGTTTGAGTCGAGCACGGCACAATTCTTTCTGTTCCAAATTCAACCTGAAACAATTAATAAATAAAAGTAATTTTGTTTTTGGTTTGCCTGCCACTCTCAACAAATATATTTACTTAAACCTAGCTTCTGGTAACTGAAAATTTAAGTTTATTTTGTGTAATAACACCACTAGAGTACATTTATTAATCATCGGCTATTGGATGTCAAATATTTGGTAATTTTTGACATATTGTCTTAGAGGAAACCCGCTACATTTCTCCATTAGTAACAAGGGCTCTTTTATATGCACCATTGAGCGCTATCTTGGAGGTGGCAGTCCTCCTATGTGCAGTGCAGGAGGGATAAAACATCCTGCTATGGATCTCCTAGGAGAAGGAAGGAAGGAAATGCTTTATTTAACGACGAGCTCAACACATTTTATTTACGGTTATATGGCGTCAGACATATGGTTAAGGACCACACCGATATTGAGAGGAAACCCGCTGTCGCCACTTCATGGGCTACTCCGTTCAATTAGCAGCAAGGGATTTTTTATATGCACCATTCCACAGACAGGATAACACATACCACAGCATTTGATATACTGATGGGGATTGATCCGAGACTGACTGTGCATCAAGCGAATGCTTTACCACTGGGCTACGTCCCACCCAATGCTAGGAGAAAGGGCTTTCTTCCTAAGGACAAGCACCTGACAGTGGATCATGGAAGCAATCACAAGGTTGCCTGACATCCTTTTCGCTATGCCTTGTGCAGAGATACAATTTGGAAATCAGAATACAGTTGTCATTAAATTAAAATAGCTGTAATAGCCAAGCCTATTTTACACTTGAATAACTAGGGTGTGCGGCTTTAAGTAACCACTCTTACTCCTTGAAGTTCACTTGTTCCAGCAGTTCCTGGATCCTCTGCTGTTTTAATTCCTCCTTTTGTCTGAGAGACTCGGGATTAAACTCGTCAAAATCCATATCTTCGTACAACCCCTCCTCGGGGTCCGACAGTATAAACCTGAAACACAAAACTTGAGTGAATATTTCTAAAAGATGATGTAAAACCAGCATGTTTAATACAAAGAGACAATTATGAACAGTTTTGGGCAAAATCCATTAACATCGAAACTTAAGGTGACACCACACTTTCAAGTAAAAAAAAGTCACTTTTAAATGTAAAAACTAACATTTTAAACTAAAAATGAATTTTTTTTCATATCTATCACATCCCCCCCCCCCCCCCCCCCCCCCCCCCCAATCTAGGCATGATCCAGAGACACTTTTTATATGATTATATCGGACACAAACTGATACTCATTTTCGGACAGATGTATGATCAAATCGGTTTCTTGCCTTCCGCCGTCCTCCCACTTGCCGATGAGGATGAGAGCTGGGAGGTCTGTCCCACGCAGAGCGTACTCCAGCAGCTCCCTCATGGCATCAACACTGTCCGGCACGCGCTCCAGACACTCGTGGAGAACCCACGACCGCTTGCTGATCTTACTCTGAAAATATCACAACATAAATAGGATAGTAATATAGTTACTGTGAAAATATCGCATCATCAGTAGAAATATATAGTAATATTCAACACTCGTGGAGAACCCATGACCGCTTGCTGATCTTACTGTGAAAATATCACAGCATCAGTAGAAATATATAGTAATATTCAACACTCGTGGAGAACTCACGACCGCTTGCTCTTCTTACTCTGAAAATATCACAACATCAGTAGAAATATATAGTAATATTTAACTAGTGTAGAACCCACGACTGCTTGCTGATCTTATTGTGAAAATATCACAGCATCAGTAGAAATATATAGTAATATTCAACACTCGTGTAGAACCCACGACTGCTTGCTGATCTTATTGTGAAAATATCACAGCATCAGTAGAAATATATAGTAATATTCAACACTCGTGTAGAACCCATAACTGCTTGCTGATCTTACTGTGAAAATATCACAACATAAATACAATATAGTTTCCATTAAAATATCTTAACATCAACAGAATATAGATACTCTGAAAATATGATAAACATCAGTAGTATATAGTAATATTCAACACTCATGTAGAACCCACGACCGCTTGCTGATCTTATAATTTACATCAGTAGTATACAGTTATTGTGAAACATCAATAGTATGTAGTATAATGTTTTAATGATCCAGAAATTCTTTTTTATGCCTGCTGGAAATTAAAATAAAATAAAATGTTTAACTTAAGAATTGTTTTGATAACAATTTAATCAACAGCTATTGCATCATATTACTAATATTACAGGTGCGAAATAAATTTCTCTAATTCTTGTTTTGATTACTGAAGAAAAAACAACAAAACAATTGTTTAATAATGCTTCAACACATTGTAAACTTCAACTACATGTATTTGGTTATTCTGTCACTCTGTCACGAGATAAAACATGATGAAATATGTCATCACCTAGGATACTCATTCCAAAACACCCACTGAAAATTCAGTTTGAAAATGCCGTGAGCCCGAAGTGATATTAAACAAACATTCCTGTCTTTTCTCTCCTGTCCAAACATGTAGTGTGTATAACGTACCAGGTAAAGTGTGTATAACATACCAGGTAGTGTGTATAACGTACCAGGTAAAGTGTGTATAACGTACCAGGTAAAGTGCGTATAACGTACCAGGTAAAGTGCGTATAACGTACCAGGTAAAGTGTGTATAACGTACCAGGTAGTGTGTATAACGTACCAGGTAGTGTGTATAACGTACCAGGTAGTGTGTATAACGTACCAGGTAAAGTGTGTATAACGTACCAGGTAGTGTGTATAACGTACCAGGTAAAGTGTGTATAACATACCAGGTAGTGTGTATAACGTACCAGGTAAAGTGTGTATAACGTACCAGGTAGTGTGTATAACATACCAGGTAAAGTGTATAACGTACCAGGTAAAGTGTGTATAACGTACTAGGTAAAGTGTGTATAACATACCAGGTAAAGTGTGTATAACATACCAGGTAAAGTGTGTATAACGTACCAGGTAAAGTGTGTATAACATACCAGGTAAAGTGTGTATAATGTACCAGGTAGTGTGTATAACGTACCAGGTAAAGTGTGTATAACGTACCAGGTAAAGTGTGTATAACATACCAGGTAAAGTGTGTATAACGTACCAGGTAAAGTGTGTATAACGTACCAGGTAAAGTGTGTATAACGTACCAGGTAGGGTAAAGTGTGTATAACATACCAGGTAGTGTGTATAACATACCAGGTAGTGTGTATAACGTACCAGGTAAAGTGTGTATAACGTACCAGGTAAAGTGCGTATAACGTACCAGGTAAAGTGCGTATAACGTACCAGGTAAAGTGCGTATAACGTACCAGGTAAAGTGTGTATAACATACCAGGTAGTGTGTATAACGTACCAGGTAGTGTATATAACGTACCAGGTAAAGTGTGTATAACGTACCAAGTAGTGTGTATAACATACCAGGTAGTGTGTATAACATACCAGGTAGTGTGTATAACGTACCAGGTAAAGTGTGTATAACGTACCAGGTAAAGTGCGTATAACGTACCAGGTAAAGTGCGTATAACGTACCAGGTAAAGTGTGTATAACATACCAGGTAGTGTGTATAACGTACCAGGTAGTGTGTATAACGTACCAGGTAGTGTGTATAACGTACCAGGTAAAGTGTGTATAACGTACCAGGTAGTGTGTATAACGTACCAGGTAAAGTGTGTATAACATACCAGGTAGTGTGTATAACGTACCAGGTAAAGTGTGTATAACGTACCAGGTAGTGTGTATAACATACCAGGTAAAGTGTATAACGTACCAGGTAAAGTGTGTATAACGTACTAGGTAAAGTGTGTATAACATACCAGGTAAAGTGTGTATAACATACCAGGTAAAGTGTGTATAACGTACCAGGTAAAGTGTGTATAACATACCAGGTAAAGTGTGTATAATGTACCAGGTAGTGTGTATAACGTACCAGGTAAAGTGTGTATAACGTACCAGGTAAAGTGTGTATAACATACCAGGTAAAGTGTGTATAACGTACCAGGTAAAGTGTGTATAACGTACCAGGTAAAGTGTGTATAACGTACCAGGTAGGGTAAAGTGTGTATAACATACCAGGTAGTGTGTATAACATACCAGGTAGTGTGTATAACGTACCAGGTAAAGTGTGTATAACGTACCAGGTAGTGTGTATAACATACCAGGTAAAGTGTTTATAACGTACTAGGTAAAGTGTGTATAACGTACCAGGTAAAGTGTGTATAACGTACCAGGTAAAGTGTGTATAACGTACCAGGTAAAGTGTGTATAACGTACCAGGTAGTGTGTATAACGTACCAGGTAAAGTGTGTATAACGTACCAAGTAGTGTGTATAACATACCAGGTAGTGTGTATAACGTACCAGGTAAAGTGTATAATGTACCAGGTAAAGTGTGTATAGCATACCAGGTAAAGTGTGTATAACGTACCAGGTAAAGTGTGTATAACGTACCAGGTAGTGTGTATAACGTACCAGGTAAAGTGTGTATAACATACCAGGTAAAGTGTGTATAACGTACCAGGTAGTGTATATAACGTACCAGGTAGTGTGTATAACGTACCAGGTAGTGTATATAACGTACCAGGTAGTGTGTATAACATACCAGGTAAAGTGTGTATAACATACCAGGTAGTGTGTATAACGTACCAGGTAAAGTGTGTATAACGTACCAGGTAAAGTGTGTATAACGTACCAGGTAAAGTGTGTATCACATACCAGGTAGTGTGTATAACGTGCCAGGTAGTGTGTATAACATACCAGGTAAAGTGTGTATAACGTACCAGGTAAAGTGTGTATAACGTACCAGGTAAAGTGTGTATAACATACCAGGTAAAGTGTGTATAACATACCAGGTAGTGTGTATAACGTACCAGGTAAAGTGTGTATAACATACTAGGTAGTGTGTATAACGTACCAGGTAAAGTGTGTATAACGTACTAGGTAAAGTGTGTATAACATACCAGGTAAAGTGTCTATAACATACCAGGTAGTGTGTATAACGTACCAGGTAGTGTGTATAACGTACCAGGTAAAGTGTGTATAACATACCAGGTAGTGTGTATAACGTACTAGGTAAAGTGTGTATAACATACCAGGTAGTGTGTATAACATACCAGGTAAAGTGTGTATAACGTACCAGGTAGTGTGTATAACGTACCAGGTAGTGTGTATCACCTACCAGGTAGTGTGTATAACGTACCAGGTAGTGTGTATAACGTACCAGGTAGTGTGCATAACGTACCAGGTAGTGTGCATAACGTACCAGGTAGTGTGTATAACGTACCAGGTAAAGTGTGTATAACGTACCAGGTAAAGTGTGTATAACGTACCAGGTAAAGTGTGTATAATGTACCAGGTAAAGTGTGTATAACGTACCAGGTAGTGTGTATAACGTACCAGGTAGTGTGTATAACGTACCAGGTAAAGTGTGTATAACGTACCAGGTAGTGTGTATAACGTACCAGGTAGTGTGTATAACGTACCAGGTAAAGTGTGTATAACATACCAGGTAAAGTGTGTATAACGTACCAGGTAAAGTGTGTATAACGTACCAGGTAAAGTGTGTATAACATACCAGGTAGTGTGTATCACGTACCAGGTAAAGTGTGTATAACGTACCAGGTAGTGTGTATAACATACCAGGTAGTGTGTATAACGTACCAGGTAAAGTGTGTATAACGTACCAGGTAGTGTGTATAACGTACCAGGTAAAGTGTGTATAACATACCAGGTAGTGTGTATAACATACCAGGTAGTGTGTATAACGTACCAGGTAAAGTGTGTATAACGTACCAGGTAGTGTGTATAACATACCAGGTAAAGTGTTTATAACGTACTAGGTAAAGTGTGTATAACGTACCAGGTAAAGTGTGTATAACATACCAGGTAGTGTGTATAACGTACCAGGTAAAGTGTGTATAACGTACCAGGTAAAGTGTGTATAACGTACCAGGTAGTGTGTATAACGTACCAAGAAGTGTGTATAACGTACCAGGTAAAGTGTGTATAACATACCAGGTAGTGTGTATAACGTACCAGGTAGTGTGTATAACGTACCAGGTAGTGTGTATAACGTACCAGGTAAAGTGTGTATAACGTACCAAGTAGTGTGTATAACATACCAGGTAGTGTGTATAACATACCAGGTAAAGTGTATAATGTACCAGGTAAAGTGTGTATAGTATACCAGGTAAAGTGTGTATAACGTACCAGGTAAAGTGTGTATAACGTACCAGGTAGTGTGTATAACGTACCAGGTAAAGTGTGTATAACATACCAGGTAAAGTGTGTATAACATACCAGGTAAAGTGTGTATAACGTACCAGGTAGTGTATATAACGTACCAGGTAGTGTGTATAACGTACCAGGTAGTGTATATAACGTACCAGGTAGTGTGTATAACATACCAGGTAAAGTGTGTATAACATACCAGGTAGTGTGTATAACGTACCAGGTAAAGTGTGTATAACGTACCAGGTAAAGTGTGTATAACGTACCAGGTAAAGTGTGTATCACATACCAGGTAGTGTGTATAACGTGCCAGGTAGTGTGTATAACATACCAGGTAAAGTGTGTATAACGTACCAGGTAAAGTGTGTATAACGTACCAGGTAAAGTGTGTATAACATACCAGGTAAAGTGTGTATAACATACCAGGTAGTGTGTATAACGTACCAGGTAAAGTGTGTATAACATACTAGGTAGTGTGTATAACGTACCAGGTAAAGTGTGTATAACGTACTAGGTAAAGTGTGTATAACATACCAGGTAAAGTGTCTATAACATACCAGGTAGTGTGTATAACGTACCAGGTAGTGTCTATAACGTACCAGGTAAAGTGTGTATAACATACCAGGTAGTGTGTATAACGTACTAGGTAAAGTGTGTATAACGTACCAGGTAAAGTGTGTATAACGTACCAGGTAGTGTGTATAACGTACCAGGTAAAGTGTGTATAACATACCAGGTAAAGTGTGTATAACGTACCAGGTAGTGTGTATAACGTACCAGGTAGTGTATATAACGTACCAGGTAGTGTGTATAACATACCAGGTAAAGTGTGTATAACATACCAGGTAGTGTGTATAACGTACCAGGTAAAGTGTGTATAACGTACCAGGTAAAGTGTGTATAACGTACCAGGTAGTGTGTATAACGTACCAGGTAAAGTGTGTATAACGTACCAGGTAAAGTGTGTATAACGTACCAGGTAGTGTGTATAACGTACCAGGTAAAGTGTGTATAACGTACCAAGTAGTGTGTATAACATACCAGGTAGTGTGTATAACATACCAGGTAAAGTGTATAATGTACCAGGTAAAGTGTGTATAGCATACCAGGTAAAGTGTGTATAACGTACCAGGTAAAGTGTGTATAACGTACCAGGTAGTGTGTATAACGTACCAGGTAAAGTGTGTATAACATACCAGGTAAAGTGTGTATAACGTACCAGGTAGTGTATATAACGTACCAGGTAGTGTGTATAACGTACCAGGTAGTGTATATAACGTACCAGGTAGTGTGTATAACATACCAGGTAAAGTGTGTACAACATACCAGGTAGTGTGTATAACGTACCAGGTAAAGTGTGTATAACGTACCAGGTAAAGTGTGTATAACGTACCAGGTAAAGTGTGTATCACATACCAGGTAGTGTGTATAACGTACCAGGTAGTGTGTATAACGTACCAGGTAGTGTGTATAACGTACCAGGTAAAGTGTGTATAACATACCAGGTAAAGTGTGTATAACATACCAGGTAGTGTGTATAACATACCAGGTAAAGTGTGTATAACATACCAGGTAAAGTGTGTATAACATACCAGGTAGTGTGTATAACATACCAGGTAAAGTGTGTATAACATACCAGGTAAAGTGTGTATAACATACCAGGTAGTGTGTATAACGTACCAGGTAAAGTGTGTATAACGTACCAGGTAAAGTGTGTATAACGTACCAGGTAAAGTGTGTATAACGTACCAGGTAAAGTGTGTATAACGTACCAGGTAGTGTGTATAACGTACCAGGTAGTGTGTATAACGTACCAGGTAAAGTGTGTATAACATACCAGGTAAAGTGTGTATAACGTACCAGGTAAAGTGTGTATAACGTACCAGGTAGTGTGTATAACGTACCAGGTAAAGTGTGTATAACATACCAGGTAGTGTGTATAACATACCAGGTAGTGTGTATAACGTACCAGGTAGTGTGTATAACGTACCAGGTAAAGTGTGTATAACGTACCAGGTAGTGTGTATAACATACCAGGTAGTGTGTATAACATACCAGGTAAAGTGTTTATAACGTACTAGGTAAAGTGTGTATAACGTACCAGGTAAAGTGTGTATAACGTACCAAGAAGTGTGTATAACGTACCAGGTAAAGTGAGTATAACATACCAGGTAGTGTGTATAACGTACCAGGTAGTGTGTATAACGTACCAGGTAGTGTGTATAACGTACCAGGTAAAGTGTGTATAACGTACCAAGTAGTGTGTAATAACATACCAGGTAGTGTGTATAACATACCAGGTAAAGTGTATAATGTACCAGGTAAAGTGTGTATAGCATACCAGGTAAAGTGTGTATAACGTACCAGGTAAAGTGTGTATAACGTACCAGGTAGTGTGTATAACGTACGAGGTAAAGTGTGTATAACGTACCAGGTAGTGTGTATAACATACCAGGTAGTGTGTATAACGTACCAGGTAGTGTGTATAACGTACCAGGTAAAGTGTGTATAACGTACCAGGTAAAGTGTGTATAACGTACCAGGTAAAGTGTGTATAACATACCAGGTAAAGTGTGTATAACGTACCAGGTAGTGTGTATAACGTACCAGGTAGTGTGTATAACGTACCAGGTAAAGTGTGTATAACGTACCAGGTAGTGTGTATAACGTACCAGGTAGTGTGTATAACGTACCAGGTAAAGTGTGTATAACATACCAGGTAAAGTGTGTATAACGTACCAGGTAAAGTGTGTATAACGTACCAGGTAAAGTGTGTATAACATACCAGGTAGTGTGTATAACGTACCAGGTAAAGTGTGTATAACGTACCAGGTAGTGTGTATAACATACCAGGTAGTGTGTATAACGTACCAGGTAAAGTGTGTATAACGTACCAGGTAGTGTGTATAACGTACCAGGTAAAGTGTGTATAACATACCAGGTAGTGTGTATAACATACCAGGTAGTGTGTATAACGTACCAGGTAAAGTGTGTATAACGTACCAGGTAGTGTGTATAACATACCAGGTAAAGTGTTTATAACGTACAGTGTATAACGTACCAGTGTATAACGTACCAGGTAAAGTGTGTATAACATACCAGGTAGTGTGTATAACGTACCAGGTAAAGTGTGTATAACGTACCAGGTAAAGTGTGTATAACGTACCAGGTAGTGTGTATAACGTACCAAGAAGTGTGTATAACGTACCAGGTAAAGTGTGTATAACATACCAGGTAGTGTGTATAACGTACCAGGTAGTGTGTATAACGTACCAGGTAGTGTGTATAACGTACCAGGTAAAGTGTGTATAACGTACCAGTAGTGTGTATAACATACCAGGTAGTGTGTATAACATACCAGGTAAAGTGTATAATGTACCAGGTAAAGTGTGTATAGTATACCAGGTAAAGTGTGTATAACGTACCAGGTAAAGTGTGTATAACGTACCAGGTAGTGTGTATAACGTACCAGGTAAAGTGTGTATAACATACCAGGTAAAGTGTGTATAACATACCAGGTAAAGTGTGTATAACGTACCAGGTAGTGTGTATAACGTACCAGGTAGTGTGTATAACGTACCAGGTAGTGTATATAACGTACCAGGTAGTGTGTATAACATACCAGGTAAAGTGTATATAACATACCAGGTAGTGTGTATAACGTACCAGGTAAAGTGTGTATAACGTACCAGGTAAAGTGTGTATAACGTACCAGGTAAAGTGTGTATAACATACCAGGTAGTGTGTATAACGTACCAGGTAGTGTGTATAACATACCAGGTAAAGTGTGTATAACGTACCAGGTAAAGTGTGTATAACGTACCAGGTAAAGTGTGTATAACATACCAGGTAAAGTGTGTATAACATACCAGGTAGTGTGTATAACGTACCAGGTAAAGTGTGTATAACATACCAGGTAGTGTGTATAACGTACCAGGTAAAGTGTGTATAACGTACCAGGTAAAGTGTGTATAACATACCAGGTAAAGTGTGTATAACATACCAGGTAGTGTGTATAACGTACCAGGTAGTGTGTATAACGTACCAGGTAAAGTGTGTATAACATACCAGGTAGTGTGTATAACGTACCAGGTAAAGTGTGTATAACGTACCAGGTAAAGTGTGTATAACGTACCAGGTAGTGTGTATAACGTACCAGGTAAAGTGTGTATAACATACCAGGTAAAGTGTGTATAACGTACCAGGTAGTGTGTATAACGTACCAGGTAGTGTATATAACGTACCAGGTAGTGTGTATAACATACCAGGTAAAGTGTGTATAACATACCAGGTAGTGTGTATAACGTACCAGGTAAAGTGTGTATAACGTACCAGGTAAAGTGTGTATAACGTACCAGGTAGTGTGTATAACGTACCAGGTAAAGTGTGTATAACGTACCAGGTAAAGTGTGTATAACGTACCAGGTAGTGTGTATAACGTACCAGGTAAAGTGTGTATAACGTACCAGGTAGTGTGTATAACATACCAGGTAGTGTGTATAACATACCAGGTAAAGTGTATAATGTACCAGGTAAAGTGTGTATAGCATACCAGGTAAAGTGTGTATAACGTACCAGGTAAAGTGTGTATAACGTACCAGGTAGTGTGTATAACGTACCAGGTAAAGTGTGTATAACATACCAGGTAAAGTGTGTATAACGTACCAGGTAGTGTATATAACGTACCAGGTAGTGTGTATAACGTACCAGGTAGTGTGTATAACGTACCAGGTAGTGTGTATAACATACCAGGTAAAGTGTGTATAACATACCAGGTAGTGTGTATAACGTACCAGGTAAAGTGTGTATAACGTACCAGGTAAAGTGTGTATAACGTACCAGGTAAAGTGTGTATCACATACCAGGTAGTGTGTATAACGTACCAGGTAGTGTGTATAACGTACCAGGTAGTGTGTATAACGTACCAGGTAAAGTGTGTATAACATACCAGGTAAAGTGTGTATAACATACCAGGTAGTGTGTATAACATACCAGGTAAAGTGTGTATAACATACCAGGTAAAGTGTGTATAACATACCAGGTAGTGTGTATAACATACCAGGTAAAGTGTGTATAACATACCAGGTAAAGTGTGTATAACATACCAGGTAGTGTGTATAACGTACCAGGTAAAGTGTGTATAACGTACCAGGTAAAGTGTGTATAACGTACCAGGTAAAGTGTGTATAACGTACCAGGTAAAGTGTGTATAACGTACCAGGTAGTGTGTATAACGTACCAGGTAGTGTGTATAACGTACCAGGTAAAGTGTGTATAACATACCAGGTAAAGTGTGTATAACGTACCAGGTAAAGTGTGTATAACGTACCAGGTAGTGTGTATAACGTACCAGGTAAAGTGTGTATAACATACCAGGTAGTGTGTATAACATACCAGGTAGTGTGTATAACGTACCAGGTAGTGTGTATAACGTACCAGGTAAAGTGTGTATAACGTACCAGGTAGTGTGTATAACATACCAGGTAGTGTGTATAACATACCAGGTAAAGTGTTTATAACGTACCAGGTAAAGTGTGTATAACGTACCAGGTAAAGTGTGTATAACGTACCAGGTAGTGTGTATAACGTACCAGGTAAAGTGTGTATAACATACCAGGTAGTGTGTATAACGTACCAGGTAGTGTGTATAACGTACCAGGTAGTGTGTATAACGTACCAGGTAAAGTGTGTATAACGTACCAAGTAGTGTGTATAACATACCAGGTAGTGTGTATAACATACCAGGTAAAGTGTATAATGTACCAGGTAAAGTGTGTATAGCATACCAGGTAAAGTGTGTATAACGTACCAGGTAAAGTGTGTATAACGTACCAGGTAGTGTGTATAACGTACGAGGTAAAGTGTGTATAACGTACCAGGTAAAGTGTGTATAACGTACCAGGTAGTGTATATAACGTACCAGGTAGTGTGTATAACGTACCAGGTAAAGTGTGTATAACGTACCAAGTAGTGTGTATAACATACCAGGTAGTGTGTATAACATACCAGGTAAAGTGTATAATGTACCAGGTAAAGTGTGTATAGCATACCAGGTAAAGTGTGTATAACGTACCAGGTAAAGTGTGTATAACGTACCAGGTAGTGTGTATAACGTACCAGGTAAAGTGTGTATAACATACCAGGTAAAGTGTGTATAACGTACCAGGTAGTGTATATAACGTACCAGGTAGTGTGTATAACGTACCAGGTAGTGTATATAACGTACCAGGTAGTGTGTATAACATACCAGGTAAAGTGTGTATAACATACCAGGTAGTGTGTATAACGTACCAGGTAAAGTGTGTATAACGTACCAGGTAAAGTGTGTATAACGTACCAGGTAAAGTGTGTATCACATACCAGGTAGTGTGTATAACGTACCAGGTAGTGTGTATAACGTACCAGGTAGTGTGTATAACGTACCAGGTAAAGTGTGTATAACATACCAGGTAAAGTGTGTATAACATACCAGGTAGTGTGTATAACATACCAGGTAAAGTGTGTATAACATACCAGGTAAAGTGTGTATAACATACCAGGTAGTGTGTATAACATACCAGGTAAAGTGTGTATAACATACCAGGTAAAGTGTGTATAACATACCAGGTACCAGGTAAAGTGTGTATAACGTACCAGGTAAAGTGTGTATAACGTACCAGGTAAAGTGTGTATAACGTACCAGGTAAAGTGTGTATAACGTACCAGGTAAAGTGTGTATAACGTACCAGGTAGTGTGTATAACGTACCAGGTAGTGTGTATAACGTACCAGGTAAAGTGTGTATAACATACCAGGTAAAGTGTGTATAACGTACCAGGTAAAGTGTGTATAACGTACCAGGTAGTGTGTATAACGTACCAGGTAAAGTGTGTATAACATACCAGGTAGTGTGTATAACATACCAGGTAGTGTGTATAACGTACCAGGTAGTGTGTATAACGTACCAGGTAAAGTGTGTATAACGTACCAGGTAGTGTGTATAACATACCAGGTAGTGTGTATAACATACCAGGTAAAGTGTTTATAACGTACTAGGTAAAGTGTGTATAACGTACCAGGTAAAGTGTGTATAACGTACCAAGAAGTGTGTATAACGTACCAGGTAAAGTGAGTATAACATACCAGGTAGTGTGTATAACGTACCAGGTAGTGTGTATAACGTACCAGGTAGTGTGTATAACGTACCAGGTAAAGTGTGTATAACGTACCAAGTAGTGTGTATAACATACCAGGTAGTGTGTATAACATACCAGGTAAAGTGTATAATGTACCAGGTAAAGTGTGTATAGCATACCAGGTAAAGTGTGTATAACGTACCAGGTAAAGTGTGTATAACGTACCAGGTAGTGTGTATAACGTACGAGGTAAAGTGTGTATAACGTACCAGGTAAAGTGTGTATAACATACCAGGTAGTGTATATAACGTACCAGGTAGTGTGTATAACGTACCAGGTAGTGTATATAACGTACCAGGTAGTGTGTATAACATACCAGGTAAAGTGTGTATAACATACCAGGTAGTGTGTATAACGTACCAGGTAAAGTGTGTATAACGTACCAGGTAAAGTGTGTATAACGTACCAGGTAAAGTGTGTATCACATACCAGGTAGTGTGTATAACGTGCCAGGTAGTGTGTATAACATACCAGGTAAAGTGTGTATAACGTACCAGGTAAAGTGTGTATAACGTACCAGGTAAAGTGTGTATAACATACCAGGTAAAGTGTGTATAACATACCAGGTAGTGTGTATAACGTACCAGGTAAAGTGTGTATAACATACTAGGTAGTGTGTATAACGTACCAGGTAAAGTGTATAACGTACTAGGTAAAGTGTGTATAACATACCAGGTAAAGTGTCTATAACATACCAGGTAGTGTGTATAACGTACCAGGTAGTGTGTATAACGTACCAGGTAAAGTGTGTATAACATACCAGGTAGTGTGTATAACGTACTAGGTAAAGTGTGTATAACATACCAGGTAGTGTGTATAACATACCAGGTAAAGTGTGTATAACGTACCAGGTAGTGTGTATAACATACCAGGTAGTGTGTATAACGTACCAGGTAGTGTGTATCACCTACCAGGTAGTGTGTATAACGTACCAGGTAGTGTGTATAACGTACCAGGTAGTGTGTATAACGTACCAGGTAGTGTGTATAACGTACCAGGTAAAGTGTGTATAACATACCAGGTAAAGTGTGTATAACATACCAGGTAAAGTGTGTATAACGTACCAGGTAAAGTGTGTATAACGTACCAGGTAAAGTGTGTATAACATACCAGGTAGTGTGTATCACGTACCAGGTAAAGTGTGTATAACGTACCAGGTAGTGTGTATAACATACCAGGTAGTGTGTATAACGTACCAGGTAAAGTGTGTATAACGTACCAGGTAGTGTGTATAACGTACCAGGTAAAGTGTGTATAACATACCAGGTAGTGTGTATAACATACCAGATAGTGTGTATAACGTACCAGGTAAAGTGTGTATAACGTACCAGGTAGTGTGTATAACATACCAGGTAAAGTGTTTATAACGTACTAGGTAAAGTGTGTATAACGTACCAGGTAAAGTGTGTATAACATACCAGGTAGTGTGTATAACGTACCAGGTAAAGTGTGTATAACGTACCAGGTAAAGTGTGTATAACGTACCAGGTAGTGTGTATAACGTACCAAGAAGTGTGTATAACGTACCAGGTAAAGTGTGTATAACATACCAGGTAGTGTGTATAACGTACCAGGTAGTGTGTATAACGTACCAGGTAGTGTGTATAACGTACCAGGTAAAGTGTGTATAACGTACCAAGTAGTGTGTATAACATACCAGGTAGTGTGTATAACATACCAGGTAAAGTGTATAATGTACCAGGTAAAGTGTGTATAGCATACCAGGTAAAGTGTGTATAACGTACCAGGTAAAGTGTGTATAACGTACCAGGTAGTGTGTATAACGTACCAGGTAAAGTGTGTATAACATACCAGGTAAAGTGTGTATAACGTACCAGGTAGTGTATATAACGTACCAGGTAGTGTGTATAACGTACCAGGTAGTGTATATAACGTACCAGGTAGTGTGTATAACATACCAGGTAAAGTGTGTATAACATACCAGGTAGTGTGTATAACGTACCAGGTAAAGTGTGTATAACGTACCAGGTAAAGTGTGTATAACGTACCAGGTAAAGTGTGTATCACATACCAGGTAGTGTGTATAACGTGCCAGGTAGTGTGTATAACATACCAGGTAAAGTGTGTATAACGTACCAGGTAAAGTGTGTATAACGTACCAGGTAAAGTGTGTATAACATACCAGGTAAAGTGTGTATAACATACCAGGTAGTGCGTATAACGTACCAGGTAAAGTGTGTATAACATACTAGGTAGTGTGTATAACGTACCAGGTAAAGTGTGTATAACGTACTAGGTAAAGTGTGTATAACATACCAGGTAAAGTGTCTATAACATACCAGGTAGTGTGTATAACATACCAGGTAGTGTGTATAACGTACCAGGTAAAGTGTGTATAACATACCAGGTAGTGTGTATATCGTACTAGGTAAAGTGTGTATAACATACCAGGTAGTGTGTATAACATACCAGGTAAAGTGTGTATAACGTACCAGGTAGTGTGTATAACATACCAGGTAGTGTGTATAACGTACCAGGTAGTGTGTATCACCTACCAGGTAGTGTGTATAACGTACCAGGTAGTGTGTATAACGTACCAGGTAGTGTGTATAACGTACCAGGTAGTGTGTATAACGTACCAGGTAGTGTGTATAACGTACCAGGTAGTGTGTATAACTTACCAGGTAAAGTGTATAACGTACCAGGTAAAGTGTATAACGTACCAGGTAAAGTGTATAACGTACCAGGTAAAGTGTGTATAACGTACCAGGTAAAGTGTGTATAACGTACCAGGTAAAGTGTGTATAACGTACCAGGTAAAGTGTGTATAACGTACCAGGTAAAGTGTGTATAACATCCCAGGTAAAGTGTGTATAACATCCCAGGTAAAGTGTGTATAACATACCAGGTAAAGTGTGTATAACATACCAGGTAGTGTGCATAACGTACCAGGTAAAGTGTGTATAACATATCAGGTAGTGTGTATAACGTACCAGGTAAAGTGTGTATAACATACCAGGTAGTGTGTATAACGTACCAGGTAAAGTGTGTATAACGTACCAGGTAGTGTATATAACGTACCAGGTAGTGTGTATAACATACCAGGTAGTGTGTATAACGTACCAGGTAGTGTGTATAACGTACCAGGTAGTGTGTATAACGTACCAGGTAAAGTGTGTATAATGTACCAGGTAGTGTGTATAACGTACCAGGTAGTGTGTATAACGTACCAGGTAAAGTGTATATAACATACCAGGTAGTGTATATAACGTACCAGGTAAAGTGTGTATAATGTACCAGGTAAAGTGTATATAACGTACCAGGTAAAGTGTATATAACGTACCAGGTAATCCTGTATTGAAGCCACGGATACCGGAGACTTGCGCCACTGTCTCTGGTAGACGAGATCACAGTCCAGTTTGTATGCTTTGGCCAGGGCCAGCGCTTCCCCATACTCTTCCCCATCAATCTGCAAGAAACACAGACAGTAATAACAAACACAAACAATGTAACAATACCTAATAAAGCACACATGTAATAACAAGTGAAATGACATAATTTTGGGAAGCGACGTTATAACCTAATGTTGCTTCCCCAGTCGTAGCTCCGATTGTTCCTGTGAGATATGACGTCATTTCATCGTCTTCTAGTTGTGGTGGCAACATTTTGAGACAGCCTTTGGTATTCATAAAAAGAAAATAATAATAAAAAAATTATAAAACTTGTGTGTGTGTCGTACTGATTTTACTTAATTTGTGTCAGAATTTATGTATTACTCTCGCTCGGGTAATACAAAACTCCTGACACGCATTTCGTAAAATCAGTATGACACAGAAACTCGTATAATAATCTCTATGTAATTAGACAGGACCAATGCTTCCCAATACTTTTCCACAGTAATAACAAACACACAAATGATGTAATACTTAGTATTCAACAAGTAACGAATCGCACAGGTTTATAGAAATACACTCAGAGAGCAAGAAGTCCACTATCAGAAACAGTGTATGTAATCAAAACACAAAGTGTATACTGACAGGATTTAAACATACTGCAGCAATTCTAGAATTTAGTAACTTCTTTGCTATTAAGAATTTTGTTACACTGAACTATAATACAACTTTGAAAACTGCTTACATTTATACAATGGAAGATAAAGAGACTGAACTGGTTTGAAATTCATCAAAAGAGTGTCTAAAGCAAGTAACTCATTGGACAAACTGTAGTTATGCTACTAACAGGGCCACTAATGGACAACACAGAGAAGAGAATAATCGATAAAAGAAAATACATAGTACTACTAACACACTGGAATCTAGGTATTGAAGCATGGTGGTAAACTATACGATTGTTAACAGATTTTCAAGACGCACTACAAAGTGCATTAATATTTCTATTACCATCTACTGATCAAAATGAATGTAATTTAGAAAGTTTGGAGAGATCACCTCTACCCTGATATTACCAAAACATTTATAGTATATATAAAAACATAATAAATTAAGTGAAACAAAAAATATTTACTCATTATTTTTATTTTTTTCAAAGTGTCAGAACATCATTAACAAATTTATTCTGGTCAATGGTTTTGTGTTTTGGGAGGTTTTTTTTGCATAACCAAATTAAAATAAATGAAAAAACCCCTGAAACAGTTACTGCATTAACAAGTGAGTTACCTTTCTTGCATATAGTTCTTCAGGTGTTGTTGATTTGAGCCAAATTAGTCGATACAGTCGAGTGACGAGCCTGACAAATAATACATTTTTCATCATGTCTCACTGCACAATACAAATTGAATATGAGTTAAAATGTTTCAATATTATATAAAAATGTCTAACATATTTCATCACGTCTTACTAATTTTTGACTGATTTTTGGTTAATCTACAAACATGTAAAACATGTCAATAAAGTTACAACAAAGTGAAATAAAGAGTCTGTCATGTTAAAACAGGGAAATATCCTCCAAAAATAAACAAGAGCTCCTCTACATAACCTTTACGTCTCTGAGGCATGTGTGTTTTCTAAAATAGAAAAATGCATTTTAGTGCATGTTTAAAAACTAGGGTCTGTCACTTTAATTATATCAGTGTAGAAATGAGTGATTGCGAAGACATCAATGTTAAAATTTAACCTGAAAGCTTAAAGTTATGACCAGACTGTTTCAACATTAACAAATGGAATAGTTTTGGGTTTTTTTTTGCCAAATCTCACCTCATTGTTTCACCAATGACGCTTGTTTGTTTGTTTAACGACACAACTAGAGCACATTGATTTATTAATCACAGGCTATTGGATGTCAAACATTTGGTAATGTTGACATGTAGTCTAAGAAAGGAAACCCGCTACATTTTTCCATTAGTTAGCAAGGTATCTTTTATGTGCACCATCCCACAGACAGGATAGCACATACCATGGCCTTTGAAATACCAGTCGTGGTGCACTGGCTGAAATGAGAAATAGCCCAATGGACCCACCGGCGGGGGCTGATCCCAAACTGCAAGCGCTTTACCACTGCGCTATATCACGCCCCTGTTTCACCAATGATTGAAAGAAGTAAAGAAATGAAAAATCTAAAATTAATAAAACTGAAAAGAGCTGTAAAGTCACATCCATGAAGATGATGAATACCAACAAAATGAACTGGTATGATCAGACCACCAAAAAAAAGACCAATTTTGTTTTGTTTAACAACACCACTAGAGCACATTGATTAATTAATCATCAGTTATTGGATGTCAAACATTTGGTAACCAACATAAAGTCTTCGCGAGGAAACCTGCTAGTTTTCCATTAGTAGGAATGGATCTTTTATATGCACTTTCCCACAGACAAGATAGCACATACCATGGCCTTTGACCAGCTGTAGACCACCAAAAAAGTGCATGAAGCTAAGATACACAGACTATTAGCTACTCCAAAACCTGACTAACTTTGGTTTCTTTCTGGGCGGCTGGAACTTGTCACTGTCTGTAAGGTAGAAGAGCACCTGTTTGGTGTATCGCGTTGTCTTAGTAACCCACGACCCCTCCTCATCATCGCTGTCATCGTAATCATCGCTGTCGCCGCTAGCGACGAGTTTCTTCTTGGGAAACTGCACTTCACACTGCAAGCACAACACAACTACTCACTGTGGAATGTCTTAACCCGATTGTACTGACTGGGTCAGCAGATAACAGATATAGAGAATAATACATGCAAACCTGTTGGTGGCAATTTATCATCCATTAAAGGCTTTTGTAGGAGATATTGCTGGCACTATAATTTGCGATATCACCTGCGATATTCTCCTAGGAGATATTGCTTCTTTTGTTACGTCACTGTGTATGTTTCAGCGCTAAAACTATCATTAGTGACATCACACCACTGTCATCCTACTAGTTAATGAATCTACTGATGTCAAATATAGTGACATTCAAGCCACATTACTGACATTGTTTACAATTGTCGCAAGTGAAAAGAATGATAATGGATAATAAAAAGAATACCCCCCTTGTGTCTTGTGATATCATAATTTATCAGCACTCGTTGATAAAAGTATAAAAATCCTCCGCAAGCTTCGGATTTATACTTTTATCAACTCGTGCTGACAAATTATGATATGACAAGACACTCAGGGACTCTCCTCTGTTTATCTCACAATGAGTGGTTGCCAAATGTATCAATGAGTGATAGTGAATTACATGGAGATACTTTTGAAAACCACGAGTTGCAAGATAAATCGAAATTGTATTATTCTATTTCTTACACATCCGTAAAAAGTAATTTTTAATATAGTTTGACAAAAAGCCACAACATTGAGTTGAAATGTATAAGTTATTGACATCAGACAAAAATGACATCATCATTTGGAACACTTGGGTCATGACCTTGGAACAGCCAATCACAAGTCTCAGAAGTCATCTACAACATATGTTGGAGACGATATTGATCTACATCAGGTGGTCACTTACAGGCGCATGTAAGAATTATCTGATATTAAACCAGCGTCTGTTTCGTATCATGTTTATGTCCTGAGTGAAATAATGTTCAATTGTCACAAGCTTTATCCTATTACTTACATGTTTACCTATAAGAAACTCATTTGATTGTTTCCATTATTAACTTGGCTAATAATGTTTTGCTTTCAATGGGTCATTTGGTTTACAGCCAACAAGACTTGTATACCTGAGCGTAACGTTTTTATGAGATTTAGTTGAAATGTGTGACATCAAACTACATTAATATTTTGTGCTAATTGTGTTAACATCACATTACCGATGGAGGTGACTTTAGAAATGTCATTTACTAAATATCAAATTAAAGTGTTGTTTTGGAAGTGCTATAGGATAAATAGAATTCGCTACTCATGTTTCTTTACATGTAAAATATCAACCTCATCTAGTTAATTGGTATTTGTTGAGGCTGTTTGGGTTTTTTCTTCTGAAAACTGAAAACTAAAATTATCATCATGATACTTATATAAAAGTTGTTTTTTCAGCATGTCAGACCAAATTGTGAAAATTACTTTATGTAACAAAAAGAAAAAGCTAAAATGAGATAAAAATTAGAAGAAAACAAATCACATTCCTATTAAATAGTGTTAAATCTGCAGGTACCTCTATCAATCATATTGCTATTAAATAGTGTTAAATCTGCAGGTACCGCTATCCCAATGAACCGGGCAACATGTTTTTTGTTTTTAGCTTGTCAGATCATATCAAAGTTTGTTTTGTTTAATGACACCACTAGAGCACATTGATTAATTAATCATCAGCTATTGGATGTCAAACATTTGGTATTTCTGACTCGTAGTCATCAGAGGAAACCTGCTACATTTTTGTTAATGCAGCAATGGATCTTTTATATGCACTTTCCCACAGACAGGAAAGCACATACCACGGCCTTTAACCAGTTGTGGTGCACTGGTTGGAACGAGAAAAACCCGATCAGTTGAATGGATCCATTGAGGTGGTTAGATCATGCAACGTAAGCACCTCAAGCGAGTACTCAACTGACTGAGCTAAATCCTGCCCCCAGACCATATCAAGTCGAACTGTAAAAATTACTTTATGTAACAACAAAAAGAAAAAGCTGAAATGAGATAAAAAATTATAAGAAAACAAATCACATAGTGTTAAATGTGCACAGACCTCTATCCCAATGAACCCTCCTTCGTGCGTCTCGCTGACGCGGGGCGACGGTTCAAACCACTCGGGGGAGTTTCCCAGCAGGTTTTTCAGTGTATTCACTGACGACACTGTGACGGCGCCCGTGCACCGTGCCGTGATCAGAGCCTGAAAGAAGGGAAAACAAAACATGAAATATAGAGAGACGATCATCATTAATATGTTCAATAGGGATTTCATGTCAGCATATACTTGTAAAACAAACGTTAACCATATTCCTTTAATTTTTTTAAACAATTTTGATGTATGCTCTTTGGAGGTGGAGTAAAGATAGCCAAAAAGAGTATAGTGTGTATATATGTTGATGGTTGTACACAACCTCTACGGAAAAATCAAAATCAAACTAGTTCGGTGTCTGTACCTCATTGGACCAGAAGTTAACATCAAGCAGTTTCTTGTGAGGAATCAAATCTGAAATCAAACATTAAAGGGGCTATGTCAAATTGCAACATTGGTGGTTCCAGCCAAATATATTTATTAATTTTTGCTTTGAAACATAAAGTTTATACCCGCAGCTATATGCCTATAAAAAATTACACCAAATAATTCCATTTACTAGTAGAAAAAAAAACGTATTTTAGGGGGAAATCTTGAGAGTGTGTCACACATTAATTAGTGACATTACAATTTTATTTGTATACATTCAACACACAAACCACAAGTTTTTTTCCATAATTCTTTGCAAACATGATGATGCTATATTTAGGCACAAATTATTCGGGAAACCCCTCTTGTCGTCCAGTACAACACGTTTTAAAATTATTATTCTAGAGTTAATTATGGAAAGATTATGCATGTAATCGATTAATTATTATTTTTGAGTTAATTAAAATAATATGTAAAGATTAGTTATTTTATTACGAATAAATGTGATAATAACAAAATATTGTAGTTTCAACTTTGACATAGGACCTTTAATTATACTGCACTGTATTATTTACTCATATTATGATTTCTGAATATAAACGGTTAGATTTTTTGTTTACCGATACAACTAGAGCACAATAACTCTATTAAATCACAAGCTTCTGAAAGTAAAACATTTTGTAATTCTGTCAGTCTTCGGACGAAACCATCTACAATTTTCCATTTGTTCAAATATTTCACATCCAATATCCAATGAATGTGGCAGGCATTGTTAAAGAAAAGGTTGATTTACTCTGATCTGTAGAATATCCAACTGCTACTACCAAGTCATCACATAGCAGTCATCTACAAACAGATTTAACAAGCATTCTGAGAGTACTGCTACAGCAATACATGGCCCTTACAGTGGCCTAACAAATTTTCATATCTCTTAAGTTCAAGGGCCATAACTCTGTCACAAATTAGTAAAAAACTATTTTTTTTTACTACAGTCAATGTGCTGAACAATACCACTAAACTAGAAATAAGCAAAACCAACCTTTCAGTCTTTTTCTTTTCTGTGGATGTTCAGCCAATTTTTCACAAATATCATCAAAGGCAGGCTACAAGACAATTAATTAGTAACAAAATTAAGATAATTGTTTTTTAAACACAAATAACTATACAAACAAAAGTATTGCATTTATTTTCATTTTTAAAAAATGATGCAAACTTATTTTTAAACTTCATATATAAAACCTGACTGATTCTTGAACTACCTACCTGATCCTCGAGTTTCCAGGCTTGTCGTTGTCTTAGCGACGGAACTTCCCACAGAGACAGTTTTCCACTGTGGTGTAACGCCACCAGCACGTCTCCACTCGGGGAAAGACACAGCTTGTACACACCGTCCTGCAACACAATCAAACACATACAGATATTATTCCAAAATCCAAACCCAAAAAGGTTAACATACATGTAGGCAAAAAAAATAAAAAATATATATATTTAAACAACTTGAAATAAGAATAATTCACCTCCCACAAAACTAAAAAGGTTACCGGATACAAAAAACAACCCCACCTCGAGACTACCCCCAAAACAACAACAATAATTATAGTAATACAAATGTACATCATAACACATCAGCAATTACTAAATCACGGATACACGTAGATACAATGTAGGTTATACCGTAGTTCACTCCAAATTTAGTACAGACCAGATGAATCATTTATTAGGAATGATAAACAAATGGGTGGATGGATGGATGGATGGAGGGAGGGAGGGAGAGAGGGAGGGAGGGAGGGAGGGAGGGATTGACGGACAGACGGGTTGTGACACTTAAAACCCCCCAGAAAATTCAAGGACATTTCCAGGATTTGTTTTTTTTCCAGGACATGAAATGTTTAATCAATGAATGTTTTAAAAATAAACTGTTGTCTGAATTTAGATAGGTTATGAGGACAACAAAAGTAAAGATGCAAAAATAATAAAACCACCAAATGTTTAGCCTAAATTTCCAGAACACAATAAAATTTAATGCTTTTTCCAGGACATTCCAGGCCTGGATTTTAAAATCACAAAATTTAAGGACATTCCAGGATTTCCAGGACACATAACAACCCTGATGGACGGATGGACGGATGGATTGAATGGACGGATGGATTGAATGGATGGATGGATGGATGGATGGATGGATGGATGGATGGTGGATGGAAGAAAAAGGACATATTATAACAGAATTAAGAGAACTTGAAAAATATCTTGAAACGCCTAACATGAGATGAACTAATGTGTAGATGAAGAGAGACTACGACATCTACTCACAACATTCGTTGTTGCCCAGCCAGTCAGCTGGGGCAGTCTGAGGCGACTGATGATGGACCGACTCTTCTTCAGCTGGTTACAAGGAAAAACAACATACATGTAAGAGATTAGTTTACAAGTTGATTAAATACCAAACTACAGACTCTCAAGTGCTAAAGGAGGATGCCGTTTTCAATTTCTCATCCTCTGAAATGGGTTTTTTTCTAATGAAACTAATTAATTTAACACAATTTCTTATAATTTCAAAAATGTTTCTAATTAAAATGCAAGAAATGATGTCCTTCTAAGCAATGAAACATCATTACAGAAAACAGATCATGGCATGGACAAAAACCGATCTTCAACTGCATCTTGTTTTGCTTGTAATTATAAGAATTGTGGGTTTTGTTTTGTTTTGTTTTTTTTGTTTTTTGGGGGGGGGGGGGGGGGATTTTTTATAGATTTATAACACTGACAAATTTATGCATAGTATGGTATCATGATTTTTATACAATTTGTGATTATAATACAAGAATACAGAGATAAATTAACGAAAAATTATAAGTTTTTATACAACACACCTGCTGAAGGCCCTCATCATATTCTGTGACCAGTTTGTAGTGGGGATAATCAGACAGGATTCTCCAAGCCGTGATGCCCTCCCTTGTGGCCAGCGGAACCGACCCTTCGCTGTCCCCCGCCCGCCCACACCCCCCGACCAGCAGCAGTCTGTGTTTGGCGTGGTAGACCACGGAGCCAACGCCGCGAGGGTATTCCTGGTTGAACACGAAACTGTGGTGCAGTTTGAAGCCCGAGTCTCGATTCACGTAGTAACTCCGCAAACTGCCGTGGTAGTTCACAATCAGCAGTTCTGACGACCTAGAAAAAAAATGTCTAACAGATATTACAAGTATTTGTGAATTTAAAATTAGACTAGAATAGAACAATACTTCATCTTTCACACATGATGGTAGTTCATAGTTAGTAGTTCTGATGGCCTATAAAAACCCCAATGTCCATTCAGACACCAATTGTGTATTTAAAACAAGACTAAAAAGATACCAATATTTCATCTTTCACACACACACTGCCATCATGATGGTTGTTCATAGTACAATAAATTCACAGAGATATTACAGCTTGTTAAACAAAACATGCATCAAAATAAGCAATGTGTCTAGTAACCCATGTACAGGTTACCACAAAATATGGGCCTGGTAACCTACATGTATGGGTTATGATAGATTCATATTTTCCATTATTATTAATATAATTACTAAATCTCTTCACAGACTAGACATATTGAGTCCAAAATGTATGAATCCACTGATGTTCTTCATTCACATCACTATTATTAATATAATTACTAAATCTCTTCACAGACTAGACACACCTAGTTCAAAACGTATGAATCCACTGATGTTATTCATTCACATCACTATTTTCTTTATACCAATACTTGACAGTGTATGTTTATTTGATATTTTACTAACACAAAATTGATCAATATTTAGGTGGATGTGCTTTTCTTTAGTGTGTGCTTTTCTTTACCAAGATTTTCTTGTGATAAGGTCTAATATTTAATGTTATACAAATACTGTTTTCAGTAACTCCACGTTATTTGAAATTGACATTAGTAAGTTTAGAAAAACTAAAAAAAGACATCATCCCTGAGTCATTCCCTTTTCCCCTTGATTGGAGCAGTTACTTGTAACAGGGTATCTGTGAATAAGAAAAAAACAACAACAAAAAATAGAAAAGACTTTGTTGAAAAGAAAATACCATGCTTGACATTCTTGGCATGTGCTAAAGCCCTGGTATCTGAGTTAGTAAATGTTCTAGACTTATTTCGAAGCTGCCTGTAAAAAGACAAACTGCCGTACCATTTCTGGTCAGTGGGTTTGGTGTCAGTGAAGATGAGGGAGGCGACAGCACTACTCAGGTCTTGTGGGGCGCCGATGTTCTCCGGGCTCGTCTGGAATAAACACACACACATCACACATCACTGATAGGCAATTCAACACAATTTTAGTAGCATGTTTGTACATTTGTTTATAGTTTGTTTAATCTTTCATGAATAAATGAAACTTCTTGTCATGATGGAGTCATTTAAAAACAACAAGGCATTGGAAATGCTGTTATCTACTTGCAGTTTTGAAATGATACTGTAATATAATATTAATAATGAATGTGAACAGACACTGGATACTGTGAAAAATCATGGTATCAGGCCATAGGATTTCAAATTTCATGGGAAAATACTTTTCGATTCCATGCCTTGTAATTATGGGAATCAATCACAAAATGTTTTTGGGTCCCTTGAAAACAAGTCATGGGAACTCATTTTTAATACCATCAATTTAAATGATCACAAAACTTTGTGCAGAGACACATTCTCAAACTCAAAACAAAGTTGTTTTTCGACACACCTTCTCCATTATACTCATGGTTTTGATTTTGACAGCTAAATAAAAATAATAGTTTAGGCCTACTTCATTTCATCCCATACTGAAACTACAGGACATAGTAGGGCCTATTTGACTGCCACCTTCAGTACTCGAGCACATGCATGACGTCAATTTTTGAAAAGTTGACTTTAGTAACAGTAGTATGGTTAAATATTTTCTACAAAATTATATTTGAATTTAAATAAAAAAATTTAAACCCCTATATTTAAGATACACTACAAATAATCAGTGCCAGTTATTTTGGTTCCAATGTGTAACGCGTTTGATTTGAGAGCATGTTGGCACTCTGATAAAGGTTTACTGGAACTGGAACATTGAGAAGTTCGGTTGACACAACAATCCGAATTGGGTCTTGTGATTGTGTCACACATTCTTCAGTAGTGTGATATGAGAAATAAAATTTTTTTAAATAATAATAATAATAATATATATATTATTTTTGTTGAATAGTCGTACTTGATATAATAATCATGAGAAACGAAATTTTGGTTCCGTGATTTTACCGACACACTACTAGAATCGATCGTTTCTGTGAAACCCAAAGGTTTGTGGTGTATATTAGTGATAAAGTTGAACTAACACTGGGTATAGTGAAGAGAAGAGTCCCAACAATATCGAAGACGTCTACGGCGCCACCGCTCCGTGAACACGCCACCATGGTGCTGTCCGGCGTCCACCGCACACATCGCCACTGTGGGTACGGGTCGCGTGGAAACGACCCGCGGCCAAACACAGATTCATAGCCATCGCGACGAGATCTGTAACAAAATAATAATACATTATTACGTCCACTGTGGGTACAGGTCGTGCAGAAACGAGCCACGGCCAAACACAAATTCATAGCCATCACGACAAGATCTAAAACAAAATAATAATCCGTAATTACGTCCACTGTGGGTACGAGTCGCGTGGAAACGAACCGCGGCCAAACACAGATTCATAGCCATCATGACGAGTTCTGAAACAAAATAATAATATGTAATTACGTCCACTGTGGGTACGGGTCACGCGGAAACGAGCCACGGACAAACACAGATTCATAGCCATCACGACGAGATCTAAAACAAGGTTTTCGATAATACAACATTATAATAGATAATTATACAGTTAGGGTTTATGCCAGAGGGTACCAAGGGTAAAAATTATATACCCTAAAATGTTGGAAATTAAGCGATACAATTTAATAATTTTCATAAAAATTCTAGTAAAAGAACAGCTGTTTAAAATTTGTGAAAGTACGTGAAATTAAGTGTCCAATTTCAAACCCATAACCACCTAATAAGGGTATTTATGATCTGTTCTATTTTTATTATGTATCCTCAAATTCAACATCAAATCTGTATTAAGCAGCCACCAAAGAGAGTATCAAAAGGTGGCCTGTTAAGACAGGTTGCTGCTTAATACAGGTTTGTTTATACTTCAATATTAGATGATTTGGGAGAATAAAAAGGTGGCCTCTTTACACAGGTGGCAGCTAGAGCATATGAGAATTATTGGGAAAGGAATATTTTAATGCACCTTAGCACATTTTAAACTGGCTATTTTTCTCTGTAGTTTATGACATTATCTCCTTTTTACCACAAAATGTTTCAACTAATTTTCTGAAAATATATTTCAAAGAGGAATTTATAATCTTACCTAATATCAACACAATGCTCTTGTAAAACTGCAACTAGACTTCCTTCACTGAAAATAACATTAAAAATAACTGGAAATACATGCATATTTAAAATAACTGGAAATACATGCATATTTAAAATAACTGGAAATACATGCATATTAAAAATAACTGGAAATACATGCATATTAAAAATAACTGGAAATACATGCATATTTAAAATAACTGGAACAAGATACATGCATATTAAAAATAACTGGAAATACATGCATATTAAAAATAACTGGAAATACATGCATATTTAAAATAACTGGAAATACATGCATATTAAAAATAACTGGAAATACATGCATATTTAAAATAACTGGAAATACATGCATATTTAAAATAACTGGAAATACATGCATATTTAAAATAACTGGAAATACATGCATATTTAAAATAACTGGAAATACATGCATATTTAAAATAACTGGAAATACATGCATATTTAAAAACTAAAACAAGACAACTATTTATCAATACAATTATTTATCCTATAATTTACCCATAGTATCCATGTCATAAACTCATTTGATATTTACCATTATTAAGTTGGTTAATACTGTTTTGTTGTCATTGAAGTCATATGTTTACAGCCAACAAGACTTGTATACATGTACCTGAGCATAACGTTTTGATGAGATTTAGTTATATGTTTACAGCCAACAAGACTTGTATACCTGAGCATAACGTTGATGAGATTTAGTTATATGTTTACAGCCAACAAGACTTGTATACCTGAGCATAACGTTTTGGTGAGATTTAGTTATATGTTTACAGCCAACAAGACTTGTATACCTGAGCATAACGTTTTGGTGAGATTTAGTTATATGTTTACAGCCAACAAGACTTGTATACCTGAGCATAACGTTTTGGTGAGATTTAGTTATATGTTTACAGCCAACAAGACTTGTATACCTGAGCATAACGTTTTGGTGAGATTTAGTTATATGTTTACAGCCAACAAGACTTGTATACCTGAGCATAATGTTTTGGTGAGATTTAGTTATATGTTTACAGCCAACAAGACTTGTATACATGTACCTGAGCATAATGTTTTGGTGAGATTTAGTTATATGTTTACAGCCAACAAGACTTGTATACCTGAGCATAACGTTTTGGTGAGATTTAGTTATATGTTTACAGCCAACAAGACTTGTATACCTGAGCATAACGTTTTGGTGAGATTTAGTTATATGTTTACAGCCAACAAGACTTGTATACCTGAGCATAACGTTTTGGTGAGATTTAGTTATATGTTTACAGCCAACAAGACTTGTATACCTGAGCGTAACGTTTTGGTGAGATTTAGTTATATGTTTACAGCCAACAAGACTTGTATACCTGAGCATAACGTTTTGGTGAGATTTAGTTATATGTTTACAGCCAACAAGACTTGTATACCTGAGCATAATGTTTTGGTGAGATTTAGTTATATGTTTACAGCCAACAAGACTTGTATACATGTACCTGAGCATAACGTTTTGGTGAGATTTAGTTATATGTTTACAGCCAACAAGACTTGTATACCTGAGCATAACGTTTTGGTGAGATTTAGTTATATGTTTGCAGCCAACAAGACTTGTATACCTGAGCATAACGTTTTGGTGAGATTTAGTTATATGTTTACAGCCAACAAGACTTGTATACCTGAGCGTAACGTTTTGGTGAGATTTAGTTATATGTTTACAGCCAACAAGACTTGTATACCTGAGCGTAACGTTTTGGTGAGATTTAGTTATATGTTTACAGCCAACAAGACTTGTATACCTGAGCTTAACGTTTTGGTGAGATTTAGTTATATGTTTACAGCCAACAAGACTTGTATACCTGAGCATAACGTTTTGATGGGATTTAGTTATATTTGTGCTAATTGCAATGACGTCATATTACCGACTTCAAAACTTTGATTTACTAAATATCGAACTAAAATGTTATTTTAGAAGGGATAAATAGAATTCGCTACTCATGTTTTATAATATGTAAAATATCCACCTCATCTAGTTAATCAGTATTTGTCTAGGCTGAGCCTTGACAAATATCGATTAACATATAGTTTCTATATTAAAAACACTTGTGACAAATCCTCTATATATCATATATGTACCTGTTAATCTCACAGAGATATGCCAGTTAATCTGACAGAGATATGTAAATACCTGCTTACAGCGAAGTGCAGTTAATCTGACAGATTTAGTCAGTTATATGTTTACAGCCAACAAGACTTGTATAATGGGATTTAGTTATATGTTTACAGCCAACAAGACTGACAGAGATATGTAAATACCTGCTGACAGCAATGTGCCAGTTAATCTGACAGAGATATGTAAATACCCGCTGACAGCATGTGCCAGTTAATCTGACAGAAATATGTAAATACCTGCTGACAGCGATGTGCCAGTTAATCTGACAGAGATATGTAAATACTTGCTGACAGCGATGTGCCAGTTAATGTGACAGAGATATGTAAATACCTGCTGACAGCGATGTGCCAGTTAATCTGACAGAAATATGTAAATACCCGCTGACAGCATGTGCCAGTTAATCTAACAGAAATATGTAAATACCTGCTGACAGCGATGTGCCAGTTAATCTGACAGAGATATGTAAATACTTGCTGACAGCGATGTGCTAGGTAATCTGATAGAAATATGTAAATACCTGCTGACAGCGATGTGCCAGTTAATCTGACAGAGATATGTAAATACCTGCTGACAGCAATGTGCCAGTTAATCTGACAGAGATATGTAAATACCCGCTGACAGCATGTGCCAGTTAATCTGACAGAAATATGTAAATACCTGCTGACAGCGATGTGCCAGTTAATCTGACAGAGATATGTAAATACTTGCTGACAGCGATGTGCCAGTTAATGTGACAGAGATATGTAAATACCTGCTGACAGCGATGTGCCAGTTAATCTGACAGAAATATGTCAATACCTGCTGACAGCGATGTGCCAGTTAATCTGACAGAGATATGTAAATACCTGCTGACAGCGATGTGCCAGTTAAACTGACAGAGATATGTAAATACCTGCTGACAGCGATGTGCAAGTTAATCTGACAGAGATATGTAAATACCTGCTGACAGCGATGTGCCAGTTAATCTGACAGAAATATGTAAATACCCGCTGACAGCATGTGCCAGTTAATCTAACAGAAATATGTAAATACCTGCTGACAGCGATGTGCCAGTTAATCTGACAGAGATATGTAAATACTTGCTGACAGTGATGTGCTAGGTAATCTGATAGAAATATGTAAATACCTGCTGACAGCGATGTGCCAGTTAATCTGACAGAGATATGTAAATACCTGCTGACAGCAATGTGCCAGTTAATCTGACAGAGATATGTAAATACCTGCTGACAGCAATGTGCCAGTTAATCTGACAGAGATATGTAAATACCCGCTGACAGCATGTGCCAGTTAATCTGACAGAAATATGTAAATACCTGCTGACAGCGATGTGCCAGTTAATCTGACAAAGATATGTAAATACTTGCTGACAGCGATGTGCCAGTTAATGTGACAGAGATATGTAAATACCTGCTGACAGCGATGTGCCAGTTAATCTGACAGACCAGTTAATCTGACAGATATGTAATACCTGCTGACAGCGATGTGCCAGTTAATCTGACAGAGATATGTAAATACCTGCTGACAGCAATGTGCCAGTTAAACTGACAGAGATATGTAAATACCCGCTGACAGCATGTGCCAGTTAATCTGACAGAAATATGTAAATACCTGCTGACAGCGATGTGCCAGTTAATCTGACAGAGATATGTAAATACTTGCTGACAGCGATGTGCTAGGTAATCTGATAGAAATATGTAAATACCTGCTGACAGCGATGTGCCAGTTAATCTGACAGAGATATGTAAATACCTGCTGACAGCAATGTGCCAGTTAATCTGACAGAGATATGTAAATACCCGCTGACAGCATGTGCCAGTTAATCTGACAGAAATATGTAAATACCTGCTGACAGCGATGTGCCAGTTAATCTGACAGAGATATGTAAATACTTGCTGACAGCGATGTGCCAGTTAATGTGACAGAGATATGTAAATACCTGCTGACAGCGATGTGCCAGTTAATCTGACAGAAATATGTAAATACCTGCTGACAGCGATGTGCCAGTTAATCTGACAGAGATATGTAAATACCTGCTGACAGCAATGTGCCAGTTAATCTGACAGAGATATGTAAATACCCGCTGACAGCATGTGCCAGTTAATCTGACAGAAATATGTAAAAAGTTATTTTAGAAGGGATAAATAGAATTCGCTACCTGCTGACAGCGATGTGCCAGTTAATCTGACAGAGATATGTAAATACTTGCTGACAGCGATGTGCCAGTTAATGTGACAGAGATATGTAAATACCTGCTGACAGCGATGTGCCAGTTAATCTGACAGAAATATGTAAATACCTGCTGACAGCGATGTGCCAGTTAATCTGACAGAGATATGTAAATACTTGCTGACAGCGATGTGCTAGGTAATCTGATAGAAATATGTAAATACCTGCTGACAGCGATGTGCCAGTTAATCTGACAGAGATATGTAAATACCTGCTGACAGCAATGTGCCAGTTAATCTGACAGAGATATGTAAATACCTGCTGACAGCAATGTGCCAGTTAATCTGACAGAGATATGTAAATACCCGCTGACAGCATGTGCCAGTTAATCTGACAGAAATATGTAAATACCTGCTGACAGCGATGTGCCAGTTAATCTGACAGAGATATGTAAATACTTGCTGACAGCGATGTGCCAGTTAATGTGACAGAGATATGTAAATACCTGCTGACAGCGATGTGCCAGTTAATCTGACAGACCAGTTAATCTGACAGAGATATGTAAATACCTGCTGACAGCGATGTGCCAGTTAATCTGACAGAGATATGTAAATACCTGCTGACAGCGATGTGCCAGTTAAACTGACAGAGATATGTAAATACCTGCTGACAGCGATGTGCAAGTTAATCTGACAGAGATATGTAAATACCTGCTGACAGTGATGTGCAAGTTAATCTGACAGAGATATGTAAATACCTGCTGACAGCGATGTGCCAGTTAAACTGACAGAGATATGTAAATACTTGCTGACAGCGATGTGCCAGTTAATCTGACAGAGATATGTAAATACCTGCTGACAGCGATGTGCCAGTTAATCTGACAGAGATATGTAAATACCTGCTGACAGCCATATCTAAATACCTGCTGACAGCGATGTGCCAGTTAATCTGACTGGAGACCAGCTTGACGAGACTCTCGGGGAGAAGACACGGGGTCGGTGTTCTGAAATAATCAAACATTGAAAACATTCAGCACACTGTTACAAGATACTGCTATACAAACCAGGGTTTCAGCAGTTAGTCACTGAAATTATCTTCAATCTGTTGACATTATATTTTAGATTTAATGGGGTTTGTTTAGCTTAATGACATCACTACAGGACACTGATTAATTAATCACCGGCTATTGGATGTCAAACATTCGCTAATTTATGTTTTGAGGAAACTCCGTAAACTTTTCCATTAGCAGCAAAAACATATTTTTTTTACGAACTTTCCAGAAGACAAAACAGCACATACCACGGCCTTTAATATACCTGTCACTGGGCGCTACTAGGGGTGTGGGAAAAAATAAAAGCTCTGACGTGTTACATTGTAAGCTTTAGTGCGAGCAGGTATTAAATGACCTCTATTAACACATTGTTATTTTCTTATACAAATCAACAAGCATTCTGGGAGTACTGCTAAATCAATACATACATGCACATGTCCCCTAACGGGCCACATAAAAGTTCTTACCTCCTCAGTTGAAGGGCCATAACTCAGTGAAAAATGGGTAAATCGCCATAAAAGTATAATTGATCTTTAACAGTATATGATAGATCTATATGCAAAATGTCATCTCAGTGTCTTCAGACATTGCAAAAGGAAAAGTCAATTAATTTTTTTTTCATATTGCCTATATTCAAGGGCCATAACTGTGTCAAAAATGGATAAATTGCCATGAAGGTAAAATCTCATCTGTAACAGTACATGATAAACCTATATAAAACATTTCAGCTCAGTATCTCAAGGCATTGGGAAAAAGCCATTCAGAAAACAATGTGTGGGACAGACAGATGGTCAGTCAGTCAGACAGACAGACTTACAGACAGACAATGATGGGGATGAAATCTATTTTCTTCAGTTGGACCAGTTAGGTAACACAGAACCTGACAAGTGTTAAAGTCAGGAGATATCGTTAAAATAAGGAGATATACATATATGTATAGAATATGGCCAGGACTACACAAAGGAAGGAGATACATGTACATGTTGTGAATAAGAAACAATCTACATACTGCAGAGGTACACCTAGCGTTCGTAGAAACGTCCATGCAGTTCCTGCAACACAAGAGAAAAACAGAATGTATCAAACACAACGAGGTTACATACAAATATAATTGGGTTATATATCTTTCTAAATAATATATATCAAATACAATGATGTTACAGTATGATACATTATTGTATCAAAATAAAAAGAGGTTGTATAGAAATAATTACAACTATATAACTGGGATTATAACGGTATACATGTCTGTATGCAAACTTTATTTACAAGCCATCATGGCGACCAGCAGGAATACTAACTCTGTGTTGCCGAGGCGACTCTTCCAACAATGGATGCTTTGTCCCTTTCTCTTGAAGTTCTCGTCTGAAAGAAATAACAACACCACTAGAGTATATTAAATTATTAATCATCCGTTATTGGATGTCAAACATTTGCTAATTCTCACACATAATCTATGAGGACAGGGATCTTTGGACGTTCCTATACTGCTATAGTCAGAACACTACATACCACAGCCTTTGATACTCATTGTAATCCCCAATGGAATAATTATAATTGATTATCTAATTATGCAACCTTTAAAAATTTGGCATTATATTTACTTTACAATAACAACAACCCCCACAAAAAAAAAAAAAAAAAAAAAAAAATACCCCCATAATTTTAGTGATTAAACTGATCTCTACTGCCAGAAAATGTTACAATACTTGGTTTTTGACTGTTTATTATAATTTATTTATTTTTAATTAACTGTTGAATTCTCATAGTCTCATATTCCAAAGGTTGAAGTTAAAGCCATCAAATCAGTGCTTCTAGTATACTGTAGCCAGTGGCTAGTGGTTTTTACACTTGGTCAAGTAAATACTTTCACTGGCCAAGCCCAATGGCTAATAAAAATTAAAAAATTAAAACGTGTTCTAGAATATGGTGGCCCGAAGCCAATGACTTTTTAAATATTATGACCGGCCTCGGTGATGTCGTGGTTAGGCCATCGGTCAACAGGGTTCGGATCCCAGTCGAGGCATAGGATTTTTAATCCAGATACCAACTCCAAACCCTGAGTGAGTGCTCCGCAAGGCTCAATGGGTAGGTGTAAACCACTTGCACCGACCAGTGATCCATAACTGGTTTAACAAAGGCCATGGTTTGTGCTATCCTGCCTGTGGGAAGCGCAAATAAAAGATCCAATTTGTACGTCAGTACCACAGTGAATACTTATTCGTATTCGAAACCTCATATTCATGATATGTATCATATTCATCACCTGGTTTATTCATTGCAGCTCAAATTTACAGTATTATAATAATATCAAATAATAAAACATAAAAACCCCCCAAAAAAACCCAAACAATTCCACACATACATGTATACAAGGTAAAGACATCATAAATGTCATACCCGGTAATTGTTACACAATACATGGTGTAAGACACAATTGTTACATAATACACAATGCTGTTAGACGAAACACCAAACTGTCTCAACACTCACTAATTTTGTCTGTAACGTACTTGACCAGAGCTGCCAGAGTTTTGAACTGTTCATCGCGCGTGTGTACTCTCAATGCACTATGGTACAACACACATGTACATGTATATTATACTATATAAACTCAGCGTAGTCAATGAGTGACACTGTTGTGTACATCAATGAATACACCAGCACAGATCAGTGTTATATATACATGTGTACATACACAGCAGATAGGAAACAATCAGTGCTCTCATTTCCTTAGTCTGTTAGGCCAGACAAAAGTAATGTTTCGTTTAATGACCAACAATCCAACAAGTTAAAAGTTTGTTTTGTTTAACAACACCACTAGAGCACACTGATTTATTAATCATCGGCTACTGGATGTCAAACCTGCTACATAAATTTATCCATTAGTAGCATGGAATCTTATATTAAAGTGAAAGTTTGTTTTGTTTAACAACACCACTAAAGCACACTGATTTATTAATCATAGGCTACTGGATGTCAAACGTTTGGTAATTCTGGCATATAGTCTTAGATGGGAAATCTGCCACATTTCTGGGAAACCAGGGTTTCTGCCAGAGCTAGGGCACAAAAGGTAAAATTTAACGGGTACCTTTTAAAAACATTTTTTAAAAAGATTATAGTAAGAAAACCACTGTTCAAAATTTGTCAGAAGTACATGAAATTCAGTGTCCAGTTTCACAATATTTCAAACACATAACCACCTAGTAGCGGAACTTATGATCTGTTTTGCTTTTATTATGTACCCTCAAATTATTTTCTGGGCAGAAAGCCTGAAAACATTTTGTTCAGTATCCCATAGCGGGTTTTTGATATTGTTACAAAATTCTACATGTTAAACAGTAGTTGCTATTCATTATAACTGAAGTTTCAAAGATCACAACACAATTCTAAAACATTGTGCTCAGAATGGCTTGGCTATTCATATATACAAGGTTCAAAGATTACTACTGCAGACAATCAATTACCGTAGTAATCCAGACAAATGAAAAGACGACACTTGCATGGGAAAGGCTATAAAACTAATAAAAAAATTTAATGTCAACTCAGCACATTTTAAACTATTAAAATAATGGCTATTTGGTGTGGGGTGGGGTTTTTTGTGACACCTGGTTGAGAAATCAAGAAAGAGAGAGAGAGAGAGAGAGGGTGTTGGGTTTGTAATTATGGTTACCCTGGGTTAAGAGATAATGAGAGAGAGGAGAACCTATTGTATCCACATAGGTTACCCTTACTGAAAAACAGCAAGAGTTGGTTGTTTTGTTTAACGACACTACTAGAGCACACACTGATTTATTAATCATCGGCTATTGGATGTCAAACATTTGATAATTTTGACATATAGTCTTAGAGAAGAAACCGCTACATTTTTTTCATTTAAGGGCTGGGTCTGGGTCAGCAAAATATTTTGCCAAATTGTCTACTAAACTTCAAAAATTGCACAAACCCAGCAATTGGCGAATTTGGCGACTGCCAGAGCTAGCCCTACATTAGTAGCAAGGGATCTTTTATATATGCACTATCCCACAGACAGGATAGTACATACCACGGCATCTGATATACCAGTCATGGTGCACTGGCTAGAACGAGAAATAGTCCAATGGGCCCACTGACGGGGATCAATTCTAGATCGACTGCATATCAAGCGAATGCTTTACCACTGGACTACATCCCGCCCTAACAGCAAGATATGCGTGTATAAGAGTATAGTTGGGAAAAGCCGAGTCCATCAAGATATGCGTGTATAAGAGTATAGTTGGGAAAAGCCGAGTCCATCAAGATATGCGTGTATAAGAGTATAGTTGGGAAAAGCCGAGTCCATCAAGATATGCGTGTATAAGAGTATAGTTGGGAAACGCCGAGTCCATCAAGAGAGATTGATGATAAAACACTGATGATAAAACACTGATGATTCCACCTCAGGTGAGCACTCTACCCTTTAGCCTCTTGAACGTTTTAAGGAATTCATTCAATCTGATTTCACACTTTGGAAGTTAAAATCAAAATAAGTGAACTGGGCAGCAAGTCAGAGATAAAGCCAAACTGATACATGTTCCTGGATATAACTTGTAAAGAGAAATGTATTTGACTAAACCTTACAGAAACAACAGAAACGTCGTACTTTACTTGATAAGCTTAATGCATCAGTAAAAATTGATACATCATTGCATGTAACTGGGTAAAGTTTGTAAACTGAAATGTATTTGATTTGGCCATACAGAAACAATCTGATAAGTTTGAAGGAAATGTTTTTATTTAATGATGCACTCAGTACATTGTATTTACAGTTATATGCATCAGACATACATGTGTGTATGTCTAAGGACCACACAGATATTGAGAGAGGAAACCTGCTGTCGCCACTTCATGGGCTACTCTTTTTTTATTAACAGCAAGGGATCTTTTATATGCACCATCCCACAGACAGTATAGCACATACCATGACCTTTGTTACACCAGTTGTGGAGCACTGGCTGGAATGAGAAATAGCCCAATGGGTCCACCGATGGGGATTGATCCTGGACCGACCATGCATCAAGCGAACACTTTACCACTGAGCTATGTCCCGCCCCATCTGGTAAGTTTGATGCAGTTACAACTGATACATGGACCTGAGTAAAGTTTGTCAATGGAAATGTATTTGACTTAGCCTCACAGAAAGAGTTTTAGATGTCGGACTCTGCTTGATAAGCTTGATGCATCAGTTAGATAACGTGGAGTCCAGTTTGTACTGTTGAACTCTGAAATAACCTCCCATGACTTTATCAGGTGTCTAATCACAAAAGAGGTTCGAACATCAACACCTTCATACTGACACATGCACATCATTACATGTCGTACATGTTTAGGGTGGACTTGGGTTTATTCAGCATGGATCCTAGGGGTGGGTACTGGATGTATGTGTGTGGGGTGGGGTGGGAAGGGAGGATTAGAGGGTTTTGGGGGCTGTGTGCACATACATAGCCTAAACAATGGAAGTGTCAAAACAATTGACTCTTTTAAAGGATGAATACAATGCATTTATTTACATTCAGTGAGAGAGATGTAACAGGTGTAGATTCAAGGGGAGGGTGCTGGGGTATGCACCCCCATGTGGAATCTAAAATGCCCCCCCCCCCCCAAAATCCAATGTTTATTGAGGAAGATGTAATATCGTGGTCAGCTTGATATTACTGTTGAAGATTCCTATGTAGATAGTATGTTAACTCTATTTTGATTACTGTAGGTTTGCATCCTTCTAAAAAAATTTTTATCTTTTCCCTAAATATTAGAGGCGCACTTTCTTAAACATTAGACCCCTACCAGTGAAAAATCCTAAATCTGTACCTCGATGTATAATATATGGACCAACTGGGTGTTACTTAGGAAGGATGTCTGTTATATATACTCTTCAAAAGAAGAAACGCAAAACCACATTGTCGTAACATTTGGAGAATTGATTTAATTATTGAATGGTGAGTCCGATAATTACCAAATGTTGCAGGATTGTTCACAATTCACTCTAGTCCATTGTGATTAAGTGATAGGACACACCACCAAGGTCAAGGTCATCTGGAGTCAATACCGGGTGTGGCCTCCGCGTGTGTTGACAACTGCCTGGCACCACCTGCCCATTGAAGCAACCAGAGTACGGATGACGTCCCGGGGGATGGTGGCCCACTCGGCCTGCAAGGCTGCTGCCAGCTCGGGCAGGGTCTGGGGCTGTGGTTGTCGCTGTCGGAGGCGTCGGTCCAACTCGTCCCATAGATGCTCAATTGGGTTCAAATCCGGTGATATCGATGGCCAAGGAAGGACATTAATGTTGTTGTTCTGTAGGAAAGCCGTTGTGAGACGTGCTGTGTGAGGCCTGGCGTTGTCATGTTGGAACACTGCGTTGGCGTTGGCCATAACTGGAACGATGTGTGGCCGGAGGATCTGGTCAATGTAGCCCTGTGCATTCAGGTTGCCCTGCACGTGGACCAAGTCAGTTCTGCCAGTGTGTGAGATGGCTGCCCACACCATGACACTACCCGGAAACCATGACACTACCATGACACGTGGCTGCGTTTTTGCGAATATTCACATTTTGGAACTTTATTGTACAGTAGCTGCGTTTTATCGAATGTAACCGTGGGAATTTTTTTTGGGACATGCAATGACCTTATATTCACAAAGCATGAACCGGTAGGAAACATAAAATCGGAGTTATAACCCATTTGTACCCTTTTGCGTTTCTTTTTTTGAAGAGTATATAATGCATGTTAGTCACAATAGTATGCTATGGAATATGATAGATGACTTTAAAAAACCCCACAAAGAGCTGTACACCCTCCCTAGAAACACCCTGTGTCCATCCCTGTTTATTGATACATGTATGTAGTGTGTTTATTGATACATGTATGTAGTGTGTTTATTGATACATGTATGTAGTGTGTTTATTGATACATGTATGTAGTGTGTTTATTGATACATGTATGTAGTGTGTTTATTGATACATGTATGTAGTGTGTTTATTGATACATGTATGTAGTGTGTTTATTGATACATGTATGTAGTGTGTTTATTGATACATGTATATAGTGTGCCTACACTAAGAGCTGTACACCCTCCCTAGAAACACCGTGTCCATCCCTGTTTATTGATACATGTATGTAGTGTGTTTATTGATACCTGTATGTAGTGTTTATTGATACCTGTATGTAGTGTGTTTATTGATACATGTATGTAGTGTGTTTATTGATACATGTATGTAGTGTGTTTATTGATACATGTATGTAGTGTGTTTATTGATACATGTATGTAGTGTGTTTATTGATACATGTATATAGTGTGCCTACACTAAGAGCTGTACACCCTCCCTAGAAACACCGTGTCCATCCCTGTTTATTGATACATGTATGTAGTGTGTTTATTGATACCTGTATGTAGTGTTTATTGATACCTGTATGTAGTGTGTTTATTGATACATGTATGTAGTGTGTTTATTGATACATGTATGTAGTGTGTTTATTGATACATGTATGTAGTGTGTTTATTGATACATGTATGTAGTGTGTTTATTGATACATGTAGTGTGTTTATTCATACATGTATGTAGTGTTTATTCATACATGTAGTGTGTTTATTGATACCTGTATGTAGTGTGTTTATTGATAAATGTATCTAGTGTGCTTATTGATACATGTATGTAGTGTGTTTATTGATGCATGTAGTGTGTTTATTGATACATGTATGTAGTGTGCCTACACTAAGAGTTGTACACCCTCCCTAGAAACACCCTGTGTCCATCCCTGTTTATTGATGCATGTATGTAGTGTGTTTATTGATACATGTATGTAGTGTGTTTATTGATATATGTATGTAGTGTGCCTACACTAAGAGCTGTACACCCTCCCTAGAAACACCGTGTCCATCCCTGTTTATTGATGCATGTATGTAGTGTGTTTATTGATACATGTATGTAGTGTGTTTATTGATGCATGTATGTAGTGTGTTTATTGATACATGTATGTAGTGTGTTTATTGATACATGTATGTAGTGTGCCTACACTAAGAGCTGTACACCCTCCCTAGAAACACAGTGTCCATCCGTTTATTGATACATGTATGTAGTGTGTTTATTGATACATGTATGTAGTGTGTTTATTGATACATGTATGTAGTGTGTTTAATGATACATGTATGTAGTGTGTTTATTGATACATGTATGTAGTGTGTTTAATGATACATGTATGTAGTGTGTTTATTCATACATGTATGTAGTGTGTTTATTGATACATGTATGTAGTGTGTTTATTGATACATGTATGTAGTGTGTTTAATGATACATGCATGTAGTGTGTTTATTCATACATGTATGTAGTGTGTTTAATGATACATGTATGTAGTGTGTTTATTCATACATATATGTAGTGTGTTTATTCATACATGTATGTAGTGTGTTTATTCATACATGTATGTAGTGTGTTTATTCATACATGTATGTAGTGAGTTTATTCTAAGTGTGATACAATCAACATGTCAGTAAATACAACTTGTTACTTTTTCTTTGTTTGTTGTTTTTTCTAGGGTGGGGGCATATTGCTTTAGGTTTTTTTGGTGTGGGTTTTTTTTTTGGGTGGGGGGGGGGGGTCACATTGCTTTTTCAAATGTTGACAACAGGTATAATAATATATCAAAGGTATTGTACTGTGCCATTTGTAGAAAAACTGTACAGAAGAACTCCAGTAGAAATATGTAGAATATATAATATTGTCAGATACTCTTCAAAACACTGATAATTTTATTTACTTAAACTGTTCTGGGGTCGAAATTGGCTAAAATTCCTGCCGGACAATTGGTCCAGTAACGGAGTAAGCTACAAATTCTGCTGGACCAAATCAAAACCTGCCAGAACAAACATGATCATACAGTATAAACACATATAATTGCCAGGCTGATGGGATGGCAGGCAAACAGATCTCCCGGCCCGTGGTGATGTTGACTGGCAAACACGTCAGGACGACAGCACACCAAATAATAAAAAACGCAGACAATTTACCATAATGAGAATCAGTGCACACAATCTTCATATGGAACTTAGGAGATACCACAAAACCAGGGTTTTATTTCTAAAAATTGAACCAAGTTAGATTTTAAAAGAATACTATACATATACATGTACTTGTTTATATTCAAATGAATATAATTTATCTATTTTGCATTATGAAATGTTATGGGTGAGGGAAGGGGTGTTTGTCAAGTGTTACGTATCGATATCAGAATATATCTGTATTTAATAATCAACAAAAGGAATATCTATGTTCATCTTGGGAATGTTTTAGTTCAAAATTAGGAATAAAAAACGACATAGCCTTTTGTGAATGTTGGGGAATTATGCCGATTATTGGAGACTAGAAACACATGGTGATAAAACACTGAAAACTAAAAATCCCCACAATAGAACATAGGACTGGTTTCTTTTGTACTTAGCACCCAAGCTGTGGAAGATGAAAAATATTTCCTTGTATTTTTGTAGCTTGAATGTGCATTTTTCTACTAATAACTACTGTACAACCAATCTTTAAAGAACAGAAAAAACATGGGCTGGAACAAGAAAAAGCCCAATGGTAGGAGCAAGTGTTGGAGGCATTTATTGGCAAATAAAACCCCAGATGCTTTAGATGGTGAATATGGTTAGCAATGTGTGTGAATAAAGCTGATATTTTTGTGGTATCAAGGATACATAAAATACCTGACAATTGTAAGCAATCACTTCCTCCATGGAAAAATGTTGGACTGCCAAACAATATTAAACTTCAGAACAAGGTTATTCAGTCTATTCAAAAGTAATTTGGTTTGTGGGGTTTGTTCCTTTGTTGCAGCTGATTATGAAGCTCAATGAGTAGACTAACATCTCGAACTCTCTGGGGCTCAACCATTGTTAGTGGTCACAGTCACAAATTCGGGAAATGTATTTTGTGAACTTTCGGAGAAAACAAAAAGGAGACACTTTTTACAACCCTGAATTGCCTCAATCTCTTGGGAGTTTGTGCAGCTGACAAAAGTTGTTTGCTATGGGGATTGTTACTGATTATGAAGATCAAAATAAAAATTTAAAATTCATCCTAAGCTCAACCATAGTTAGTCGTCTTGGCAATGTAATTTGTGAACGTTTGGAAAAAAGACTTTTCACATCCCTAGATGCCTCAGTCTTTTGAGAATTTGTGTACCTCACAATCCATTTTTTGGGGGAAGAAGGTTGTCTCCAAGGTTACGGAGTTGAATGATTTCAGTGAGGCAGTGAATTGTGTCAGCTAGGTACTTCTAGAGAACAGGAAGGGAGGTCTTGCTTTTGAGGACAGAGACAATACAGATGCCAAATGGTGAACAGAAGACCTTGGTTCAGACGGTTGAATTGCAAGCCAAGAAGACCGTGAAATGGCAGTCCAGTATGAGGCAAGATGAACACTGATCATGAATAACATTGATCATGAATTTGTGGCAGGCTGTTTAGCAAGTTTCATAGATCAATGGGAAAATCACTTCATTAATTTTTTTTGGTGACAGTTTGTGGTTACAAAATCCCCATTTCAAACTTAACACAGACCTGAATACCCGACACTAGATAATAATGAGACTAAGGAGTAAAGTAAAATAGCATTAGGCATCTTAATTCCAGCACTGAACATGATGCCAAATTATGCCATTGATACGATGGCCCATTATATTGCATTCCAAACGGTCAAATTAGGCTTTTCTTTTCCCTCCATGTATCATTGCCCTATAATGTGATGGGTGACAAGAATAATATGGCAAAATGATGTAAAAAAAAAAAAAAAAAAAAAAATGAGAGTGCTCTTCCTTGCACAGGTACTCGAGTCCTGTGAACAGACTCCAGTCTTGCTAGACTAGGCCTGTGCCCGAGTACTCGTGGAGACCCTAATTTGAATGTCAGGTATCCATGAGTGGGATACTACATCGGGTTTCTGCCTGAGTATGAAGGGTACAATTTGTGGAGACATTTTAATGATTTTTAGAAAGATTATATTAAGAGAACTGATGTTTATAATTTGTCAAAGTACATAAACTTCAAATGCAAAACCATAAAGTAGGGGCATTTATGGTCTGTCATGTTCTCACTGGTCCATTTTAGGGAGGCACTACACCCCCTTTCGTGTTTTGCAACCCAACTTTGTTTTTCTGCTCCCCCTTTATTTTTCTTCACCCTACTACATTTTACTGCACCCATCTTTATTTCTACCCACTTCGCTATTTGAAAATGCACTATTCTTTTTAACCCTACACTAAAAAACCCAAAGTCAGTCTGCAAATCGAAATAAAATGGAAACAAGCCTTGGTCTAGAGGGGATGATTTTCCGCGATCACGGAAAAACGGACGGAATTGCGGAATTTAGTAACTGAAACGGAATTTGCGATTTTTACAAAATAACCTTCAAAAGTTGTATTTCTGGTTCAAGCACCATAATAAATATTTTTGGTAGTTTTAAGATTCAATATTGATAATATAAGCATAGTGTTTTGGTATGCTAACTTTCATGGAGTGCACTGTATGCCTAAATATTTTCAGAACCGTTAATTCTCGGAAGTTACGCTTAATTGCCGTACGCTTGCAACAAAGCATGTGACTGTTTACCCGTGTCACTTTACACAGTGAAATTTAACTTGAAATATAAAAATAAACATGTACTAATACAATTTTAGAATGTTGATTATATAATAAGATTTCTAGTACGTTCAATTTCGATATTTTTCAATAATACTTATTATGATTCATAAGCATAGCCAACTTACACAACCCTTTCGTAGGAAAATGTAACTTTGTAAAACTTCGGGCATATTAGTTAATCCTTAGGGAAACATTTCACATTTATAGTCCATCCCACGGGGAACACCTTTTTTCATGCTACGGAATTTACTACACGTTATTTATTTCTGAACCGATTGTTTTCGAAATTGCACACAAAAATATCATTTTACTTTTCTTCTCACCGGTTTATTATTGTAACATATGTAGCACATGCTACAGGCCCTGTGGTTCGGGGGGTCCCGCGGTGAGGCATTGTGTACATTTTCCCAGGTCATTTTTTCTTCTCCACGAGGGGGTTGCAAAATATATATCTTGGGAATTGGGCCCAGCTATTATTTGTGCTACAGGCCCCGTTGATCTTTAAACCGGCTCTGAATATATAATTCTAGGCAAATATATATTTTTTTAAAGTTATAAAATAATGTCGAAACTTTAAACAATCGACAGAACAGTGCTTAGTTTCGGTTTACTACCACTGGCCTATATCCAGATTGACCCGACCTCGTTTGAATATGTAATTTGTGCACACGGCAAGCTAGTTAGGTTATAGAGAAACATACATGTGTAATCCAGTGAGTACTAGTAATTCTTACGTGTACCCTTTTTTCTTTCTTTTTTTTCACGCTTTGTAATCATACTGGAACTAATAAAATGTTGTCATCTATTTATTTATTTATACATATTTTCGTGAAAATAGCGGGCTTTGTCAACGGTGTGTTTTGTTTACAAATGAAACTTACCCATAATCCATCAAATGAAATGAAACTGAAAGCCACACAATCAACAATTATTTATTGTTTCAATTTAAAGGAGAATGGATCTCTTTATTATTAAATACAAACAATAATTAACCGTAATTAAGTTTGTGGCTTTGTTTTAACCGCGGCTTATTTAAAGGTGCAGTTTATTTACGGATGAAGGTGGGAACCAAGTGGTGTGGTTTATACACTTCTTTTTTTTTAAGTTTGTTTCAAAATTATTTTTTTTTACAGGTATTTACAAAAAATAGCAATAGCAAACCAGCTCAGAGCTGGAACAATAAAACAAATGTATATAGTTCCTAACAATGAAACATGACACTAATTGAAGACAAAAAAAAAAAAAAACGGAATTTGCAAAAATCTGAAACGGAATGTGGCAAAATCTGAAACGGAAAATCATCCCTTCTATTGGTCAGTTGACAGTTTTAGTTGCTTATCATTACATAATTTAACCAGTATTTTTAACAGCCTCTATTATGTCCAGTATTCATTTTTCTGTTTCATACACACACACAAAAAGTTTTATTTTATTTGAAAAATTAAAACATAATTTATTTTTATTTTATTATTTTGGCAATCTCTGGCAAAAAGACACTTATTTGGCACTAAATTTGTCACATGATCAGAATGGCCAAGACTTTCATGTCCACTGTGTTTGAAATAAGCACGTGTCCATTTGTCCTGAAAAATTAAAATGTACTTAGACGAGCAAAATGTACCTCAATGGTTGTCTAGCGGACATGTACAATGCAGTTTCATTTTGAGCAGTCAAAAATAGTCCTTGTAAATAGAACAAAACATTTATTTGGACAAGTGAAAATACTGACGGACAAGTAGATTTCTAGTCAGACTAGTGAAAAATTCTGCTTATTTCTATTGTTGATCTTATTTCTATCGTTGACAGATACATTAGTCATTTGAGATTCCATCTCATAATCTTATGCTTCTGACCTAAAATCTGGGATTCACGGAAACATATAACACCATGGATCAGGATAGGCATCAAAATCAGTTTGTAAATCTCAGAAAATTTTATATGCTACCCAAAAACAAATTCTGGCAATCCATTTGGGATTTGTGCAACCTAGCCTGAGTACTCTGACTGTAAGAGAGCTAGACGGACATTTGGACATAAACACGCTCTCATTACAGTCAGAGACCAACCTATGTCTTTTTTTGGCAATTCCTGACTACCAAACGGTAGGCAACGAGTCCCGCTCTAATACCACAACAATCCTATGTTTGACGTCAAATACCTTTACATCAATCATTTTCGAGTTAAGTGATACAAAAAAATCCACATATTAATCACTAATACACATACTACAGAAAGAAACCCGACAGCACCCACATTCAGCTACGCTTCGTGACACTCCGTCGCAACAATTGCAAAGCTCGGCGATCTATTTCGAGACTGGGCGATTCCACCTTGTGCCGCAGTTACAGGGGTCATCTCATAAGAGGAGGCAGTACGTAGCACATACTTTTGCCGTATCCTGTCGATAACACCCCAAATGTATCCTTCAAATTCAAAATGGAATCAATAATGTGTAATTGTTTTGGTTTAATGACGTAATGAAATCCAAATTCATCCAAAACGGCATTAGCCAACTCTTCCATGTTGTAACTTCGCTTGATATGAGACGGCCCCTGTAACTGCTGCACAAGGCGGAATCGCCCAGTCTCGAAATAGATCGCCGAGCTTTGCAATTGTTGCGACGGAGTGTCACGAAGCGTAGCTGAATGTGGGTGCTGTCGGGTTTCTTTCTGTAGTATGTGTATTAGTGATTAATATGTGGATTTTTTTGTATCACTTAACTCGAAAATGATTGATGTAAAGGTATTTGACGTCAAACATAGGATTGTTGTGGTATTAGAGCGGGACTCGTTGCCTACCGTTTGGTAGTCAGGAATTGCCAAAAAAAAGACATAGGTTGGTCTCTGACTGTAATGAGAGCGTGTTTATGTCCAAATGTCCGTCTAGCTCTCTTACAGTCAGAGTACTCGGGCTATGTGCAACCATGAACATGTTAATGATGTCCTAAATTCAATGCCCGGATGAAAAATGGATTTGGCAAAACTAGTCTTGCACAGAGATCTGGTAACATTTTGTTTTTAACATTTTGATTAGCGACAGTTGGTGATCAGTTGAAAACTGAGTAATAACAACTATTTAATGTTTTAGAATTGTACAGCAATTTTTGTAATTTGTGTAGCGAATCGCAACTGTACAAAATGTTCCCTGGTTATGCATGAACAAAATTATCTTCTCACAAATTTCAGAGGCTGGTTTGACAATTCTATTAAATGCTCTCCAACACAGAATTGCGTGTAACAATTTTAAAGTGAGAGGAGATTCAGGTTTATGAATGACTTTCTCAAAGTAGATTGATCCAATATTGAAATATTTAAAAATATTTTTAATTGGCCCCAAACTGGTCAAAACCATTGAAATATAGACCTAAATCAGTGTTATTTGTTTTAAAACATAGCAAATACTGAAATAAATGTTACTAATCATGAACCTACAAGAATGTCATTTTCTAAACACCATTCAGACTGAAGAGACAGGTCGTACAAAATAGTTTCGTCTGCAGAAACCACGTCTTCGTCCACATCAGCCATATTTTAGTCTCGTTCAGGCAAAACCTTTTCTTTGGAGTCTACGTTAAACGAGACTAGTTTTATTTTTATTCTTGTGACGTCATGGAATATCGGGGGAACCCTATTTTGTTCTCTGTGTCGACTGAACTGATGAAATGAAAATACTTATTGGATGCACGGGAAGTGTTGCTACTATCAAACTTCCTGGTCTAGTAAATGAACTGCTTAATACTGACTTAAAGGCACGGATTTTATATATTCTTGTGTTTCTGCATGTTGGCAATTTATTTATAGCCTAGTACTAGTAGTAGTGTTTGAGTATAAATAATAAAATGGGTGTAATTATTAGTATATTTAAAGCAGCATTCTCGCTTCTAAATTAATGATCGAAGGATGTATGTGATGTTTCCACCTTTTATCTCATTTAAGCTTAGTTTGTGTGTGTGTGTGTGTGTGTGTGTGTGTGTGTGTGTGTGTGTGTGTGTGTGTGTGTGTGTGTGTGTGTGTGTGTGTGTGTGTGTGTGTGTGACTGCAAATGGTTATAGAATATTATAGATAGAATTTTGTCTGAAATGCATAAAAATTTATCTTATTTAGGTACATAGTATGGTTGTCACATCCAGGGCTGATGATCTGTAATATCCTTCCATAAACCAAATATAAACACGACTATAGTGTTAATAAACTTGTATTATTTGTCTTAGAGCTTTTCTGCCTTAATATAGTTACAAAGAAGTTAAGTGTTTTGTTTTTAATACCAACACTAACAGTCAAAAAAGCATAAATGGAGAATAACTAGTTACTGTCTTAAGATATCAACTTTATACTTAAAGGGACATACCCTAGTTTGTAAACACTAAGGAATATTTTTGACTGTTAGAGCCTAAAATCATACTTTATTTACATTTTATTGGTTAGATTATCTATTTCTGTACATTCGAAGTGTTTTAGGTCATCCTGGTGTTTTTAATATCACAGAATGCATTTCTCATATTTTTAAAAACGCACGTGCGTCTGAGAAGTAACAGCTATGGAGTCGAGTTTTAGTCTTATTTTTAGAGTGCATTTCACCATTTCAAAGTCACAAACTCATGTTTCACTCAATTGTAACTTTATCCAAACGTTTTACAGGTTTGTAGATTAACTAAACTTATGGGCTGAAAGTAGGGTCTGTCCCTTTAAGATATCATCTTTATACTTAAGACCGGCCTCGGTGGCGTCGTGGCAGGCCATCGGTCTACAGGCTGGTAGGTACTGGGTTCGGATCCCAGTCGAGGCATGGGATTTTTAATCCAGATACCGACTCCAAACCCTGAGTGAGTGCTCCGCAAGGCTCAATGGGTAGGTGTAAACCACTTGCACCGACCAGTGATCCATAACTGGTTCAACAAAGGCCATGGTTTGTGCTATCCTGCCTGTGGGAAGCGCAAATAAAAGATCCCTTGCTGCCAATCGGAAGAGTAGCCCATGTAGTGGCGACAGCGGGTTTCCTCTCAAAATCTGTGTGGTCCTTAACCATATGTCTGACGCCATATAACCGTAAATAAAATGTGTTGAGTGCGTTGTTAAATAAAACACTTCTTTCTTTATACTTAAGATATCAACTTTATAGCCCGTCATTGGGCTATTTCTCATTCCACCACAACTGGCATATCAAAGGTTGTGGTATGTACTATCCTGTTTTTGGGATGGTGCATATAAAAGATCCCTTGCTGCTAATCGAAAAGAGTAGCCCATGAAGTGACAACAGCAGGTTTCCTCTCTCAATATCTGTTGTCCTTAACCATATGTCTGACGCCATATAACCGTAAACTAAAATGTGTTGAGTGTGTCGTTTCCTTTTTCCTTTCTACTATTTGAAAAATGTAACGGGTTTCCTTTCTGAGACTATATGTCATAATGACCAAATGTTTGACATCCAATAGCCGATGATTAATAAAACAATGTGCTCTAGTGGTGTCATTAAACAAAACAAACTGTTTTGTTATTTTATTTATTTAGAATCCTACATATAAGGTCCTGTGGTGATTTCGTTTTTCAGCCTGAGGTCAAGGTCGTTGCTACTGAGAAGGCAACCCACTTTTTTGATCCCACCTCTTTGCCAGTTCCAGTGCTTTTAGACCAGCAGGAGTGGGAGGTTAGAACTTTTTCCTTTTCTTTTTTTACCGGTGTCACAGGGATCCTATAATACCCGTAACTGAATAAAACACGATTATTCAAATATCTCTTCTAACTGTATATCTATTAGATCTCTCTGTATCGGGCAGTCTAATACCTGAGTGGCTCGGCTTTAGGTATAATCAGAGATGAGATCTTATATAAATATATATATATATATAGCACGTTTAGTTCACTAGAAAACACAACAAAACACAATACACTTTGGAATCTGTATTAACACTACGCTGACAAATGTACTTGCCGCAGTAGTTAATTAACAACAACAATATAATAACAACCCAGAACTAATCACTTAATTAGTTATCACTAGGTGTCTAGTTTACACAATATTCTAATCACTTCACTGTGATACAACACGCACACGTGTGATAATTGAGAAACGCTGCCAGGGGAACTTAATTAATAAAGGAATTACAACTCTATTCTTAACTGGTTAATTTTTAATTAACCCTTAGCTACTCATTCAGTAACCTTGTAATACAGAATTAATACTGGTACCTATCACAATAAAGACAATAACCTACAGTTTACCTAGGTCCTCTAGGATGACCGGCTAAGCTTTATATTACCAATACTCGTATAAAAATATTAGAACAGTGAAGCCTACATTTTACTTCGTCAGATTACCGGAGACACTGTCTAAAGAATATTGGTATAATACAGTATTAAAATATTTAAAGTCACATCAATCACATCACGGTTATACAACAGAGCAGAAAAATATATTTACCACGTCCGGACTGAACTTACATAGATCGTTCAGTGGACAACGTCCGTTCCCCTGGATACTTCCAATGTTTCTCCCCGATATATCTAAAATCCTATCTATTCAAAAATCTCAGAGACAGCGAATATCGCCTGGGGGGCACAACGCGGTACCTCACCTATCATATGATATTTCCACAACTCCCAGAGTCGGTATATTTTCTTAGATGGCCAGACTTACTGTCGCCTAGTTCGCCAGCAATACCCCGGTTATAAACCGCACTACCGGAGTTATTACAGAACTACTGGCCACATGGCCTCCAAACCTGGTCTGGGTGTGTATTAGGGGGTATGGTCACGCGGGGGTATTACATAATCAAGCTGTGCACGGCCCTCTAAAACAATTAACATCGCCACAGGCGAAAAGATAAGAGCATGTTCCGTCACAACCGGCCTCGGTAGCGCAGTGTTTAAGCCATCGGACTACAGGCTGGTAGGTGCAGGGTTCACAGCGTTCAAAATAAGCACTTGTCCATTTTTCCTGACACGTAAAAATCTACTTGGACAAACAAAATGTACCTCACTGGTTGTCCAGTGGACAAGTAAAATTGTTCAATGCAGTTTCATTTTGAGCAACACAAATATCATCCTTCTACTTAAATAAAATAACACATTTATTTAGACAAGTGAAAATATTGGTGGACAAGTAGATTTCTAGATGTATTTGTCCAGTGGATTAGTAAAACATTCTGCTTATTTCTATTACTGGTACCAGCTCCAACCCAGAGCGAGTTCTTAAGAGCTCAGTGGGTAGGTGTAAGGCCACTACACCCTCTTCTCTCTCACTAAACACTAACAAATAACCCACTGTCCTGGACAGACAGCCCAGATAGCTGAGGTGTATGCCCATGGCAGCGTGCTTGAACCTAAATTGGATATTAACATGAAAATAAGTTGCAATGAAAGAACAAAAATGATTTTAAAAAACTATATATTTGATCATAATATTTTATATTTTCTGTCAGTAGTAGAAATTAACAAAGCTGGTTTTCAAATTTTGTTTACTCATAACTGCCCACAAATGATACATGGATATTTTGTTGTAGTTTTCTTAATTTTGTATTTGTATGTCAATGTTTATTGCCATATTTTGCTATTTTTATATTAATTTCTGATACATAACTTCAAATTAATCAATCCCACGTATAATTTGTGCTTAAATAAACTCAGAAATGTCAAAATTGTAAGATTGTCCAGAGGGAGTACCACTGTCCTTATGACATTTCATATCTGCATGCAGTAATCTTGTTTTGTTTTGGGGGGTTTTGTTATTATTATCTTTTGACTTCCGTCTCATTTCTTCTCAATCTGGCAGTTCCTCCTATCTTTCAACTTCTTTCACGGTCTACCTCCACATCCCAGTCCTTGTCTCTCCAACTGTAAATGGTACTTGTTTCTTGTGGCTATCCGTGTCCTTTAATAACTTTAGCTGTGGGCTTAGTTTGACAACTTCAGAGAGGGTTCAGTAGTTACTACCAGCAGTCGCTAGTGTCGTGAGGCAGACCACTTTATTGGCCGCTATCTACATGCTGTTTTGTGTTTTCAGTGTTGGAAGAAAAGGTCTGACCCGGTTCTCCACATTGAACTACGACGATGGGCCGATCTGATGGTGATCGCACCACTTGATGCAAATACACTTGCCAAACTGAGTCATGGACTTTGTGACAATTTATTGGTATTTCAATTTTGTTTTGTCTTAACTTTTTCCATGCATCTAAACGTAATAATTGTTACTTACTTTACAAATGATATTGATGATTCAGTAATAGACCTCTTTCACATTCCACTGCACACATGCGGGTCGCGGAGCAACTTGGAGATGACAATAGTAACCAGGCTGCCCCTCTACACTGATGAACAATTACATGTAGGAGTAAACCACCCAATCAAATCCCATGATGACAATAGTAACCAGGCTGCCCCTCTACACTGATGAACAATTACATGTAGGAGTAAACCACCCAATCAAATCCCATGATGACAATAGTAACCAGGCTGCCCCTCTACACTGATGAACAATTACATGTAGGAGTAAACCACCCAATCAAATCCCATGACAATAGTAACCAGGCTGCCAATTTAGCAGGAGTTTGTGCTTCAAGGAATCCCAGATTTTGGATCAGAAGTGTAAGATTATGAGGTGGAATCGATATTAAATCATCTTTATGATTCTGACTGGTATCATGTGATGAAAACTGCTGCATGCAATGTTTCATTCACCTTGCACACCAAAGGTATAAAGACTGTAAGTGGTCAGCCATAGAGTAACTGAGAGAAACCTGTGTTTACATTGTGCTGCATCTATATAATGGAATGCATCATTGATCAAACAAACTGCATGGAATTCAGTGCAAAACAAATTGTCATCATCAGTTTAGTAGGACCGTGTATGTTTGAAGGAGAACACTGATACTAGTTGAGAACACTGATACTAGTTGAGAACACCGATACTAGTTGAGAACACCGATACTAGTTGAGAACACCGATACTAGTTGAGAACACCGATACTAGTTGAGAACACCGATACCAGTTGAGAACACCGATACCAGTTGAGAACACCGATACCAGTTGAGAACACCGATACTAGTTGAGAACACTGATACTAGTTGAGAACAAATTACACAGGGTTAGCTCTGGCACTCACCAAATTCACTAGTTGATAATTATAAATACAATTGGTAACTTTGATTTAATTTGGCAAAACAATTTTATGTAATAATTGGTATTTTGTTTGAAAATGACTATGTTTCTGCAATTTTTGAAGTTTGGTAGATAATTTGGCAAAATTGTCTGCCCTGTTACAGTAATTGTCATGACTCTCCAATGACAAGTGTGGCAGTATTTAATGTGATATTTAAATTTAGGTGCAATTTGAACTTTGATCCAGTGAGATGCTGCTTGGTATACTTGTACCTGTAGAATAAATAAATAGATACGATCTATTCATTCAGCTCCCAGTTAGCCTACGCTGAATATAGATCACCCATCAATTGATCTATCAATCGAACCATCAGTCCATGTATCCATTCATCTATCTATCTATCCAATTATTCATCCATCCATCCATTCAACCATCCATCCATCCATCCAACCATTCATCTATCCATCCAACTGTCCATCCATCCATCTATCCATCTATTCATTGAACCATCCATCCTTCCATCTCTTCATCCATCCATTCAACCATCAATCCATCCACCCATCCATTCTTAAGTGCAGTGAAGTCATTCATTTGTTTGTCCATCCATCTTATTCTGGTACGTTTTTCAAACGTATATATATGTGTACATATATATATGTATGTATGTATGTATGTATGTATCTATCCATCTATCTATATCTATACGTGGTGAGTGTGTGTGTGTGTTCAAAACTATTCCCTATGTTTGTTTTACATACAGACATGTGTTGTGCGTGCGTGGGACCTGCAGCGCCCCCTGTTGTTTGCCCCGGCGATGAACACGATGATGTGGGAACACCCACTGACGAGGCAGCACCTGGACGTCCTGCTCGGGTTGGGATACACGCACATCCCGTGTGTCGAGAAGATGCTCGTCTGTGGAGATTCAGGTACAACCGATTCCGGCACTCGGCCTTTTGTGGGGAGGGACGTAGCCCAGTGACAGCGGTCGGTCTGGGATCGATCCCCGTAGGTGGGCCCACCGGGCTATTCCTTGTTCCAGCCAGTGCACCACGACTGGCATATCAAATGCCGTGGTAGGTACTACCCTGTCGGTGGGATGGGTGCATATAAAAGATCCCTTGCTGCTAATCGAAAAGAGTAGCCCATGAAGTGGCGACAGCTGGTTTCCTCTCTCATTATTTGTGTGATCCTTAACCATATGTTTGACGCCATATAACCATAAATAAAATGTGTCGAGTGCGTCTTTAAATAAAACACTTCTTTCTTTCGTCCTTTTGTACATGGTTTTTCTGACAGCAGTAATGTTCGTAATGCGATATGGCCGTGGTTTGTACAATGATTATGTCTGTGGGATGGTGTATATAAAAAATCTCGTTCTGCTAATTGAAAAAGACCAGCCAAAAGAGAGGCGCTAGCTCATTTTCTCTCTGTAGTCCCCAACACCATATCATTGTTGTTAAAATGTGTTGAATAGTTAACGGCACTACTAGAGCACATTGATTTATTAATCATTGACATTTGGTAATTCTTACGTCTTGCCCAAAATGTGTTGAATGCATTGTTAACTAAAACCTTTCTTTCTTTCCCAATCTTTATTTGTAAACAGCACACACACTCATGTGATAACCTGTCAGTATTTTGTTTCAGGGTTTGGTGCTATGGCTGAAGTGTCCACTATCGTTTCCACAATAATGGACTTTTCTTCAAAGAAGAGCTCTTCTAAAGATGGAGTATGAAGACACAACCCCCTCCTCACTGGGTTTCTATGGACCTACTCTCAGAGTGTCATTAAATGAGAGCACATTACTCAAGTGAGAGGACACAAACCCCCTCCTCGAAAGGTTTCCACAGACACTACAAATTGACAAGATAGCTTTTATAATGAAGGTTTTAATAACAAAATATCAATTTAAAATTGCTGTCTGATGACCTCACATCACCATCCTACTTTAATATGATGTCATATTAAGTACAAGCACGTGATATCTTATGTGGGATAGAAATTTCTTACATAGCTGTCTTTCATGGGATAACTCTGTCCCATATACCCGAGGATGACAGATAGAAATTTCTTACCTAGCTTTCTTTCATGGAATAGCTCTGTCCCATATACCCGAGGATGAGAGAAAAGTGAATGTAATGATTGGAAAGTGCATGCCTATAACCTTATTTTGAAGTGTATCGATATGTTTTGTAGTTTAAAAGAAACAGTTGTTGTCATTGATGTTAATTCCCATGTGGGTGCATCCTAATATAAAATTGTCACTACGTCAATGTGTGCAACAGTACTATGCATACATCATCATGTTTATTCTTCTTTAGATGTATAGCTCAGGTACGTATTATGTAGATAACACCAATGACATTTTGTATGTACCTCCAGATATGATCAAACGCAAAATATGAACTATTCTGTATACCAGTTGTAATATTAAAATGTTATGTCCGGCTGTTTTTTGTGGTTTATTTTATTAGACGATAAAAATGTATACAACAGAACAGTTTGTTTCACTCTGGCCGTTCAGCAATGGCATATCAGGTCTTAAGCGGTCATACAAGGGAGTAGATAAAACTGGCCGCTTAAGACAGATGACCGCTGATTACAGGTTGCCACATATAGTCTTTAAACAAGTTTTTTTTTTTTACCGTCTGTACTGCTAATCAACGGATGTGTGCTTCACAGTTGACTATAAATCAACTTTTGACATGTGGCCTCCAGAAAAAAATGCAACTGGAATGTATTAAATTAACCCTTCTCAACAAGTTTGTTTTCTTTTTTCATTTAATTAATTCCTACTTCATGCGGTGTATTGTCATAGTAAGTGAATTTACATGTGTCAAGTATAGCCTACCCAGAGGCAATTAGATGCATTGCAGTCATACTTTCTTAATTGATACACAGTGGAGATGTCGGGACTGAATGGGTACTAGTATTCCTGAAGGCGCGAAGATCGGTTATTTGCCGCACCTTGTCGCTGTTGTTAAAATATCCCTTTTATATAATAGTAAAACTTTTTTGTGCCCGCTCGATACAGGTATTTTAGTGATTTGGGATCCGATTTAGGTGACCGCTGGCCGCGTTAGACTGGTGACCGTTTATTACAGGTGCATTTAAATCGGGGGGGGGGGGGGGGGGAGGTGGCCGCTTAAGGCACGTGAACGCCGATTACAGGTGGTCGCTAGGACAGGATTGACTATACACTTGTGACATGATGGTTTATAGGGAGATTATATCGAAGTACAAATGTATTTCACACAATTCTCAATATACATGACTTAAGCTGGGTAACGAAACCTACTAGCAATAAACAAAATACTTTTTGGCCAATTAATATTTTTTAAAAACAACAAACAAATTCACCTTTAATTCACATACGGCGATTTCGCTAACGACAACCTAAGCCATGAATATAAATCAAGTATTACAATATAGTGTATATAATATGTAGACACTGGATAAATATTTGATTCATTTAATTTATTGAATTGTATCATTATTTGCTCCAAGAATAATGGAAGTCATGGTCGTTTAAAAACGCTAGTGATGTTATTTATAAATTTTGCTAATTTCTTTAGTATATTTATTATTTTATTTTTAATGAGCTGACTAAATTTATAAGTACTGGACCGTTTATAATAATATGGATGTAAATGCTGTTTCCGAAAAAAAAAAATATATATAGTATTATTATTTTATTTTTTTGACATGAATAAATAGTGGAATTCGTCTCCAATTTCATTGATGTCGCGTAAAGTTCATAATCTATCTTGCCGAAGTGTATTATTCCAGCGCCCAGTTTCTACCGGTAAGTAGCGGTTTGACGTTCTAAACTTTATCAGTGCATAGTACTTCCTATAAACAGCAGTCATAGGTAGTACTAAACCAAACAATATCCGGCCTGGTCAAAGTCATACACGCTACCCGTTATCTTCCCAATTTGTTTCCAATTAACTTTAAGGGTGAGGGGTGGTATTATTTATATCCATGTTGCATATGTCGATTGATACGTTGCACGTAGCAGTTTTAGCCACACGTTACAATTGTCGTCTATGGGATTTGATTTGGTGGTTTACACCCTGTAACCCTCTCAATATTGTTGTATTTTTCACGGTATATATTCTCAAACCTCGCCACAACAAATTGAGGGGAGTGATTAATTGATCTCCCTAACATGGATCATGGGGAGCCATTTAAGATATTACCGCATTGATACCATATAGGCCTACGTGCACATGCGTAGGTTACTCTCCTTGAACTAGCCTCAGGGATGTTATGGAGTGAGAGGAAGTATTCTGACAGAAACTGTATTAAAGTTACAGACCCTAGTTTCAGAAACTGTATTAAAGTTACAGACCCTAGTTTCAGAAACTGTATTAAAGTTACAGACCCTAGTTTCAGAAATTGTATTAAAGTTACAGACCCTAGTTTCAGAAATTGTATTAAAGTTACAGACCCTAGTTTCAGAAATTGTATTAAAGTTACAGACCCTAGTTTCAGAAACTGTATTAAAGTTACAGACCCTAGTTTCAGAAATTGTATTAAAGTTACAGACCCTAGTTTCAGAAATTGTATTAAAGTTACAGACCCTAGTTTCAGAAATTGTATTAAAGTTACAGACCCTAGTTTCAGAAACTATTAGTCACAGACCCTAGTTTCAGAAATTGGACACCAAGTATGGTTAAGCTACAAATCTGTAACATATCTGTATTAAGATACAATAGGTACACAGTGCTCTCCCGATCGACGCCTGTTGGTTGGCTCGTTCAACTAAACTTGCCCTGCTGTTATTTCTGTGATCTTTCTTCTAAAATTAGGCTACTTCATTTTTCTCGCTAGGATTCAATACGAGTACTTAGGATGGTACATAATGCTTTAAGAACGTTTAAAACCAGTCTCAGCTAAACTTCCTTCTTGCCTCACGCAGCGTCATATAGGCACTTTGTACAAGTCGGTTACCTATTTAAGTTACTCGTGGAATGAATGGTTAATTGCACGCTTTCGCACTGGGACTATCGGCTGTAAATCAAAACATTAAAAGTGTGCAAGTAACCATCCATGCCACTGGTAAGTATATGCGGTAACTTTAACTTGTCATTTCTTGCTACATCAGTACTTGTAAAACAATTCACCAATCCAGTCTATATCTGGTAGTTCTGGAATTTATAACAGGTCAAAGACTTAGCTGCACAAAACAGAACAGACATGTCCTTTGGGAGTTAGAGTCGTCTACTTTAATTCCACATACTAATATAACGACACATTATAGTATAATAATTGTGATCCATCCATGGTGACCATTCCGGTTTATGTTATTGCTATATTGATTGGAGGGGGGGGGGGGGGGTCTGTTTTTGTTGTTTGATGTTGTTTTGGTATTTTGTTTTTGTCGGGAAGGGGTTCTGTGGTGATGTGTCGGTTTCGTTTTCTTTTCTTCTTTTTTTCTTTTTGTTTTTGTGTGTATGGGTGCTCACACATGATTTTCACGTCGTTTCTAGCTGTGTTTCTCTTGTACATCTTTTTTCCAGCTGACGACGTCACTAATCGTCTGAGGCAGAGGTCGATTCTTTGTTTCTGGTAAAAGCAAAACCAAAATTCCACCAATCACAGTGCCCACAGCAAATATCACAAGTGGAATATTTGCGTTCTTCTTTGCCTGGAATAATAATTTGAACACAGTGAAATAACAGTACAAACCACGATCGACCACACATATCTACCATTAAATCTAGGTCCCTGGTTACAAACCTTTAGTCTACACTCGAATCTCTAATGACGTCACACGCATGTAATTTACATGGTGTTGCCATGAGGGTAATGTCTTGGACTCTATTATGAGTCTAGACTCTAAACGTTTTTTAAGCATAGGTCTTTATATAGCCCATCGGGGGCGGGATGTAGTCCCGTCGTAAAGCGCTCGCTTAATGCGCGATCGGTTTAGGATCGATCCCTTTCGATGCGCCCATTTGTCTATTTCTCGTTGCAGTCTGATATATAAAAGGCCGTGGTATGGGCTCTCCTGTCTGTGGGATGGTGCATATAAAAGATTCCTTGCTACTACTGGAAAAATGTAGCAGGTTTTCTCTCTAAGATATGTAAAAATTACCATATGTTTGACATCCAATAGCCGATGACTAATAAATCAATGGTGTCGTTAAAGAAAACAAACTTTAACTTTATATAGCCCACCGTGTTCGTCAGGGGTTCATCAACTACAATAGAATGTCATGTTTTAAACAAACTTTAACTTTATATAGCCCACCGTGTTCGTCAGAGGTTTATCAACTACAATAGAATGTCATGTTTTAAACAAACTTTAACTTTATATAGCCCACCGTGTTCGTCAGAGGTTTATCAACTACAATATAATGTCATGTTTAAAACAAACTTTAACTTTATATAGCCCACCGTGTTCGTCAGAGGTTCATCAACTACAATATAATGTCATGTTTTAAACAAACTTTAACTTTATATAGCCCACCGTGTTCGTCAGAGGTTTATCAACTACAATATAATGTCATGTTTAAAACAAACTTTAACTTTATATAGCCCACCGTGTTCGTCAGAGGTTCATCAACTACAATATAATGTCATGTTTTAAACAAACTTTAACTTTATATAGCCCACCGTGTTCGTCAGAGGTTTATCAACTACAATATAACTTTATATAGCCCACCGTGTTCGTCAGACGTTTATCAACTACAATAGAATGTCATGTTTTAAACAAAACAAACTTTAACTTTATATAGCCCACCGTGTTCGTCAGAGGTTTATCAACTACAATATAATGTCATGTTTTAAACAAACTTTAACTTTATATAGCCCACCGTGTTCGTCAGAGGTTTATCAACTACAATAGAATGTCATGTTTTAAACAAACTTTAACTTTATATAGCCCACCGTGTTCCTCAGAGGTTTATCAACTACAATATAACTTTATATAGCCCACCGTGTTCGTCAGAGGTTTATCAACTACAATAGAATGTCATGTTTTAAACAAAACAAACTTTAACTTTATATAGCCCACCGTGTTCGTCAGAGGTTTATCAACTACAATATAATGTCATGTTTTAAACAAACTTTAACTTTATATAGCCCACCGTGTTCGTCAGAGGTTTATCAACTACAATATAATGTCATGTTTTAAACAAACTTTAACTTTATATAGCCCACCGTGTTTGTCAGAGGTTTATCAACTACAATAGAATGTCATGTTTTAAACAAAACAAACTTTAACTTTATATAGCCCACCGTGTTCGTCAGAGGTTTATCAACTACAATATAATGTCATGTTTTAAACAAACTTTAACTTTATATAGCCCACCGTGTTCGTCAGAGGTTTATCAACTACAATAGAATGTCATGTTTTAAACAAACTTTAACTTTATATAGCCCACCGTGTTCGTCAGAGGTTCATCAACTACAATATAATGTCATGTTTTAAACAAACTTTAACTTTATATAGCCCACCGTGTTCGTCAGAGGTTCATCAACTACAATAGAATGTCATGTTTTAAACAAACTTTAACTTTATATAGCCCACCGTGTTCGTCAGAGGTTTATCAACTACAATAGAATGTCATGTTTTAAACAAAACAAACTTTAACTTTATATAGCCCACCGTGTTCGTCAGAGGTTTATCAACTACAATATAATGTCATGTTTTAAACAAACTTTAACTTTATATAGCCCACCGTATTCGTCAGAGGTTTATCAACTACAATAGAATGTCATGTTTTAAACAAACGTTAACTTTATATAGCCCACCGTGTTCGTCAGAGGTTTATCAACTACAATAGAATGTCATGTTTTAAACAAACTTTAACTTTATATAGCCCACCGTGTTCGTCAGAGGTTTATCAACTACAATAGAATGTCATGTTTTAAACAAAACAAACTTTAACTTTATATAGCCCACCGTGTTCGTCAGAGGTTTATCAACTACAATAGAATGTCATGTTTTAAACAAACTTTAACTTTATATAGCCCACCGTGTTCGTCAGAGGTTTATCAACTACAATATAATGTCATGTTTTAAACAAACTTTAACTTTATATAGCCCACCGTGTTCGTCAGAGGTTCATCAACTACCAACAATGGGTTTTTGTGTCAGAAGATGGGATGTTTTGTAGATACTTACAGTGTACACAACAATGGGTGTTGGTGTCAGAAGATGGGATGTTTTGTAGATACTTACAGTGTACACAACAATGGGTGTTGGTGTCAGAAGATGGGATGTTTTGAAGATAATTACAGTGTACACAACAATGGGTGTTGGTGTCAGAAGATGGAATGTTTTGTAGATACTTACAGTGTACACAACAATGGGTGTTGGTGTCAGAATATGGAATGTTTTGTAGATACTTACAGTGTACACAACAATGGATGTTGGTGTCACAAGATAGGATGTTTTGTAGATACTTACAGTGTACACACCAATGGGTGTTGGCGTCAGAAGATTGGATGTTTTGTAGATGCTTAGAGTACACACCAATGGGTGTTGGTGTCTTGTTTTGTAGATACTTACAGTGTACACAACAATGGATGTTGGTGTCAGAAGATAGGATGTTTTGTAAATACTTACAGTGTAAACAACAACGGGTGCACAAATCCCGCCAATATTTTCAAAGAAAAACGCAATTCCCAGAGCTTGGTTTCTACAAGAAATAAGTTACAACAGTGAAGGGAAAAACAATAAAACTAAACGTTTTACACTTCATACCCTCTGAAAGAAACCCAGCATGCGTCATTTAAATAACTACATGTAGTACTGGCGCACTTCCAATTAACTAAATATTTATGTGCATGTTTACCCTTAGCTGTTTAACACCTGTTGTAGTTGAACTTTTGGATTCATTTTACATTTGTTTTTAAATTACGCCATTACGAAAGTCGGATCACAGTAACAATGAAAGAAATTTATTTATTTCGAAAATCGATTTACGTTTAGGATCTACGTCGTTTTGTGAAATTGGATCATAATATATGTCGGGGTGTGAGGGTCGGTGACAGGGTGATCATAATTATAAATATTGAAGGGAGGTTTTTTCTTCTTCTTAACCTTGTTGGGTGGTGAGCAGGATGTAGCTTAGTGGTAGAGTGCTCGCCCGAAATACAACGGGTCGCCCTCAGTAGACTGGTGTTTCCCATTTCAACGACTGGTACCCACGACTGCTGTTTCAAAGATCGTGGTGTGTACTGTCCTGTATATGGGAAAATGCCTATTTAAGATCTGTTATTGTTTTTTTAGGAGTGGACTATTTGGCGGCACTGGGTTTCCTATCTTTCTCTCAGTACACTCTGCATTCTAACTATACACATATTGTTAAGAACTGCATAAAGTATGTTAAACTAGCACTACTTGCTGGCTATATGTATGTGTATTCACATATGGATGTTATGTTCTTGTGTTTTGTTTGTAAAGTCGTGTGGCCTATACAAAGTATGTTAAACTAGCACTACTTGCTGGCTATATGTATGTGTATTCACATATGGATGATATGTTCTTGTGTTTTGTCTGTAAAGTGGTGTGGCCTATACACACACATGAAAACAACTATTGGTATGTAACACATCGTAAGTCCTCGTTAAGCAAACATTCTAGGGTTTTTTAATTTTTAAGTATCACCACTGGTTATAGGCTTTGTTTTGTTTTGTTTTGTTTGGTAATGTGTTTTGTTTTGTTTGTTGTTGTTTTTGGGGGTTTGTTTTTGTTTTATTTTTGTTTGTTGTTGGTTGTTTCAGATTTACTATCGGGCGGTTGTTTTTTAAACATGCTTTCACCTTACTGTCGTGGGAAATATCTCAGATGCATACAAGAGGATAATGGAGTAACTTCCGATGACTCCAAATAACCCAATCATGACCAGCGTGATTTTGAACCATTTCAAATCAGTCCCGTCAGCTAAAACAGAATATTAAAATGATATAAGAAATTAACAAGTAAAATCAGTCCCGTCAGCTAAAACAGAATATTAAAATGATACAAGAAATGTAACAAGTCAAATCAGCCCCGTCAGCTAAAACAGAATATTAAAATGATACCAGAAATTAACAAGTCAAATCAATCCGTCAGCTAAAACAGAATATTAAGATGATACAAGAAAATAACAAGTCAAATCAGCCCCGTCATCTAAAGCAGAATATTAAAATGATACAAGAAAATTAACAAGTCAAATCAGCCCCGTCAGCTAAAACAGAATATTTGTAACCATTTCAAATCAGCCCCATCAGCTAAAACAGAATATTAAAATGATTCAAGAAATTAACATGTCAAATCAGCCCCGTCAGCTAAAACAGAATATTAAAATGATACAAGAAGTAACAAGTCAAATCGACTCGGTCAGTTGCAAGGAACAAATCAAATCGATCCCATCTGACTATCACTCCCCACCCCCCTCCCACTCACTCACTCACTCACTCACTCACTCACTCACTCACTCACTCACTCACTCACTCACTCACTCACTCACTCTCTCTCTCTCTCTCTCTCTCTCTCTCTCTCTCTCTCTCTCTCTCTCTCTCTCTCTCTCTCTCTCTCAATGGACCAAATAACCGTATATTATTCACCAAATGGCCGCAGTTTACATCGTTCTAGGGTGTTGTTAGACACGCATGAAACTAACCAACACAAATCGTTATCAAGAGACGTACCCGTGTGGGCGGGGAGAAACACAACAACGGTATTCATAGCGGAGCAAACCAGCAGAAAGATGCAAATCGGTATTCGACGACCGGTTCTGAAAGAGAAACGAGTGTCGATGATCGTAAACATGCTAAGTAAACACAGTGTAACCGATAATAAGTCTTATTTTTAAAAACTTAAAAATACATCTTCAGTACTTATGTTAATAATTTCAAGCAATAACTGTGTTGAACATATTCTTTAACTTGTCAGAATGTTTGATTTTCGCACAGTATACCAATAGTCTGTCCCACAGGGAACGCCCTTTTTCAGGCTATGGAATTTACTACAAATTATTTACGATTGTTTTCTAAATTGAATATATATATATATATATATATATTGTTATTTCCAAAAGGGGCTGGATGTAGGCTAGCCCAGTTCGCTAGATGTGCGGTCGGTGTGGGACTCGATCCCCGTCAGTGGGCCCATTAGGCTATTTCTAGTGACAACCAGTGCACCACGACTGGCATATCAAAGCCCGTGGTATGTTGTATGATTCTTGCTACTAATGGAAAAATGTAGCGGTTTTTTTCTCTATGACTGTGTCAAAAATGACTGGTCATATGTTTGACATCCAGTAAATCAATGTTCATTGGTTTCTTTAAACAAAACAAACAAAAATTATTTCCAAAAAACTTTTACTTTCTTCTTAGTCCAACAAAATTGAAATTATTTATAAAAAGCATTGTTGTAGGAGGATGGGACGGACTATATATACGATATTGCTATTTTATTTTGTGTGTTTGTTCTTGTGTGTTTGTTTTTGTTTGTGTGTTTGTTCAATATATAAGTAATACACACTTTTGTCACTAATTGCTGTCTTTCATAAACAGACCGGCCTCAGTGGCGTCGTGGTAGGCCATCGGTCTACATGCTGGTAGGTACTGGGTTCGGATCCCACTCGAGGCATGGGATTTTTAATCCAGATACCGACTCCAAACCCCGAGTGAGTGCTCCGCAAGGCTCAGTGGGTAGGTGTAAACCACTTGCACCGACCAGTGATCCATAACTGGTCAACAAAGGCCATGGTTTGTGCTATCCTGCCTGTGGGAAGCGCAAATAAAAGATCCCTTGCTGCTAATCGGAAAGAGTAGCCTATGTAGTGGCGACAGTGGGTTTCCTCTCAAAATCGGTGTGGTCCTTAACCATATGTCTGACGCCATATAACCGTAAAATAATGTGCTGAGTGCGTCGTTAAATAAAACATTTCTTTCTTTCTTTCATAAACAGAGTATCTATATGTTGTATTGCCGAAATTCCTAGTATACTATATTGTGTATACGATCCATAAGGTGAATCATTGGGAAAGAAGCTAGTTGCATACCGGAGTGACAAACTCAAGTGCCACCCTAGTACGTCCCGTTATTATTGTAAGACAGGTCAATATAACATAACGCTGAGGGTAAGGATGAGACTGGGGTAAGATAAGGCTGAGGGTAAGGATGAGACTGGTCCCGGTAAGATAAGGCTGAGGGTAAGGATGAGACTGGGGTAAGATAAGGCTGAGGGTAAGGATGTGACTGGGGTAAAATAAGGCCATGGGTAAGGGTGTGACTGGGAGTAAGATAAGGCTGAGGGTAAATATGTGACTGGGGTAAGATAAGACTGAGGGTAAGGATGTGACTGGGGTAAGATAAGGCTGAGGGTAAGGATGAGACTGCATGGGTAAGATAAGGCTGAGGGTAAGGACGAGACTGGAGTAAGATACGGCTGAGGGTAAGGATGAGACTGGGGTAAGATAAGGCTGAGGGTAAGGATGTGACTGGGGTAAGATAAGGCTGAGGGTAAGGATGAGACTGGGGTAAGATAAGGCTGAAGGTAAGGATGAGACTGGGGTAAGATTAGGCTGAGGGTAAGGATGAGACTGGGGTAAGTCCCGTTATTAGGCTGAGGGTAAGGATGTGACTGGGGTAAGATAAGGCTGAGGGTAAGGATGAGACTGGGGTAAGATAAGGCTGAGGGTAAGGATGAGACTGGGGTAAGATACCTGAGGGTAAACTCAAGTGACTGGGGTAAGATAAGGCTGAGGGTAAGGATGAGACTAGGGTAAGATAAGGCTGAGGGTAAGGATGAGACTGGGGTAAGATAAGGCTGAGGGTAAGGATGAGACTGGAGTAAGATAAGGCTGAGGGTAAGGATGTGACTGGGGTAAGTCCCGGCTGAGGGTAAGGACAGGACTGGATAAGATAACGCTGAGGGTAAGGATGAGACTGGGGTAAGATAAGGCTGAGGGTAAGGATGTGACTGGGGTAAGATACCGGAGTGACAAACTAAGGATGAGACTAGGGTAAGATAAGTTATGAGGGTAAGGATGAGACTGGATAAGATAAGGCTGAGGGTAAGGATGAGACTGGGGTAAGATAAGGCTGAGGGTAAGATGAGACTGGAGTAAGATAAGGGAGAGGGTAAGGAAGTGACTGGGGTAAGATACGGCTGAGGGTAAGGACAGGACTGGATAAGATAACGCTGAGGGTAAGGATGAGACTGGGGTAAGATAAGGCTGAGGGTAAGGATGTGACTGGGGTAAGATAAGGCTGAGGGTAAGGATGAGACTAGGGTAAGATAAGGCTGAGGGTAAGGATGAGACTGGAGTAAGATAAGGCTGAGGGTAAGGATGAGACTGGGGTAAGATAAGGCTGAGGGTAAGGATGAGACTGGGGTAAGATAAGGCTGAGGGTAAGGATGAGACTGGAGTAAGATAAGGCTGAGGGTAAGGATGTGACTGGGGTAAGATACGGCTGAGGGTAAGGACGAGACTGGAGTAAGATACGGCTGAGGGTAAGGATGAGACTGGGGTAAGATAAGGCTGAGGGTAAGGATGTGACTGGGGTAAGATAAGGCTGAGGGTAAGGATGAGACTACCCTAAGATAAGTCCCGAGGGTAAGGATGAGACTGGTCAATATAACATAAGGCTGAGGGTAAGGATGAGACTGGGGTAAGATAAGGCTGAGGGTAAGGATGTGACTGGGGTAAGATACGGCTGAGGGTAAGGATGAGACTGGAGTAAGATAAGGCTGAGGGTAAGGATGTGACTGGGGTAAGATAAGGCTGAGGGTAAGGATGAGACTGGGGTAAGATAAGGCTGAGGGTAAGGATGCTAGTTGCATACCGGAGTAAGATAAGGCTGAGGGTAAGGATGTAGACTGGTCAATAAGATAAGGCTGAGGGTAAGGATGAGACTGGGGTAAGATAAGGCTGAGGGTAAGGATGAGACTGGAGTAAGATAAGGCTGAGGGTAAGGATGTGACTGGGGTAAGATAAGGCTGAGGGTAAGGATGAGACTGGGGTAAGATAAGGCTGAGGGTAAGGATGAGACTGGGGTAAGATAAGGCTGAGGGTAAGGATGAGACTGGAGTAAGATACCGGAGTGAGGGTAAGGATGAGGGTACCCTAGTAAGATAAGGCTGAGGGTAAGGATGTGACTGGAGTAAGATAAGGCTGAGGGTAAGGATGAGACTGGGGTAAGATAAGGCTGATTGGTAAGAAGCTAGTTGAGACTGGAGTAAGATAAGGCTGAGGGTAAGGATGAGACTGGTCAATAAGATAAGGCTGAGGGTAAGGATGAGACTGGGGTAAGATAAGGCTGAGGGTAAGGATGAGACTGGGGTAAGATAAGGCTGAGGGTAAGGATGAGACTGGGGTAAGATAAGGCTGAGGGTAAGGATGTGACTGGGGTAAGATAAGGCTGAGGGTAAGGATGAGACTGGGGTAAGATAAGGCTGAGGGTAAGGATGTGACTAGGGTAAGATAAGGCTGAGGGTAAGGATGAGACTGGGGTAAGATAAGGCTGAGGGTAAGGATGAGACTGGGGTAAGATAAGGCTGAGGGTAAGGATATGACTGGGGTAAGATAAGGCTGAGGGTATGGGTGTGACTGGGGTAAAATAAGGCTGAGGGTAAGGGTGTGACTGGGGTAAGATAAGGCTGAGGGTAATGATATGACTGGGGTAAGATAAGTTGAGGGTAAGGAGTGACTAGGGTAAGTGCCACCCTAGCTGAGGGTAAGGATATGACTGGGGTAAGATAAGGCTGAGGGTATGGGTGTGACTGGGGTAAAATAAGGCTGAGGGTAAGGGTGTGACTTAGGTAAGATAAGGCTGAGGGTAATGATATGACTGGGGTAAGATAAGACCGAGGGTAAGGGTGTGACTAGGGTAAGATAAGGCTGAGAGTAAGGATGTGACTGGGGTAAAATAAGGCCAAGGGTAAGGGTGTGACTGGGGGTAAGATAAGGCTGAGGGTAAGGATGTGACTGGAGTAAGATAAGGCTGAGGGTAAGGATGAGACTGGGGTAAGATAAGGCTGAGGGTAAGGATGAGACTGGGGTAAGATAAGGCAATCATTGGGAAAGAGGGTAAGGATGTGACTGGGGTAAGATAAGGCTGAGGGTAAGGATGTGACTGGGGTAAGATAAGGCTGAGGGTAAGGATGAGACTGGGGGTAAGATAAGGCTGAGGGTAAGGATGAGACTGGGGTAAGATAAGGCTGAGGGTAAGGATGAGACTGGGGTAAGATAAGGCTGAGGGTAAGGATGAGACTGGGGTAAGATAAGGCTGAGGGTAAGGATGAGACTGGGGTAAGATAAGGCTGAGGGTAAGGATGAGACTGGGGTAAGATAAGGCTGAGGGTAAGGGGTATAAGGCTGAGGGTAAGGATATGACTGGGGTAAGATAAGGCTGAGGGTATGGGTGTGACTGGGGTAAAATAAGGCTGAGGGTAAGGGTGTGACTGGGGTAAGATAAGGCTGAGGGTAATGATATGACTGGGGTAAGATAAGACTGAGGGTAAGGGTGTGACTAGGGTAAGATAAGGCTGAGGGTAAGGATGTGACTGGGGTAAAATAAGGCCAAGGGTAAGGGTATGACTGGGGGTAAGATAAGGCTGAGGGTAAAGATGTGACTGGAGTAAGATAAGGCTGAGGGTAAGGATGTGACTGGGGTAAGATAAGACTGAGGGTATGGGTGTGACTGGGGTAAGATAAGGCTGAGGGTAAGGGTGTGACTGGGTAAGATAAGGCTGAGGGTAATGATATGACTGGGGTAAGATAAGGCTGAGGGTAATGCTATGACTGGGGTAAGATAAGGCTGATGGTAATGCTATGACTGGGGTAAGATAAGGCTGAGGGTAAGGGTGTGACTGGGGGTAAGATAAGGCTGAGGGTAAGGGTGTGACTGGAGGTACTCTACAGGTCAATACATTATAATACTCACATTCGATTGAGAAACGTGCATATCAGGAGCGCGGGCATTTGTATCGCTCCGCTGATGAACACGTTCAGAAACCGGTTTCCGTGTAAGGTCGGGGTCGAGAATAATGTTCCAAAATAACTGAGGTTGATCACAAAACTGGAAATATCAACATGAAATCTTAACGTATATGGCAATATCAACATGAAACTGGAAATAAAAAACTACTGAAAACATAAAACAGGAAATATCAAAATACGCCTGAAATTAGCATTCAACTGGAGTTATCAACATGAAACTGAAAGTAATGAAACAAAATTGGAATTGTAATACATCGTCAATGGTGCTGACAGATTTCGCCCAGTTTCAGTTAGATAGGGTGCAACTAATAAACCAGTATGGAGACAGTATGCCATGTGTAATCCTTAAACCTGTCCGGCTGTGGACAATAGATGGCGATCCCATCATGTTGGTGCTACCCACAACTTGACCGGGGCTGTGATACATTCCCTCCAGACACGGCCCGGAAAAGAATCACAGAGCACTTGTCAACATCTAGGCTACTAACTTGTAATACAAGTTGTTTAACAGACCACTACGCAATCGACGAGACTTAGTCCTTACCCAGCGTCTGTTATTTTAAAATTGGAAATGACATCTTATAGCCACTTCGGCAAACTGTGTTTCAATATTAATGTTTGATTCAAAAACGAATTAAAAAACAGCCACTTACAACAAGTAGAAGATGATAATGCAGTATGTTCTTATGTTTGGCTCAAGCAACATGCTGATGAAAGTCATTTCATTTTGCTGGTTCCTGGGATCAACTACTTTCACAGACGTGTGTGATTCCTTAACGCTGACACCAGTGACGTCATCGTCGCGTTCTCGTTGCCGTCCGTTTTGGCTGACCACTGATTCTGGTGCGTCGGTCGTTTCCGGGCCACCGTCCGCCATTGTCTTCTTGTCTTGGTTTTCAAAAGAGGTGGAGATATCGCCCGGCGAAAGAAAGTCCGGGTCAGTAGTAGACACTGCGGGGTTGCTGATACCGGTTATAGCTACAGGATCGGTCTGGTTGCTGATACCGGAAGTAGTCGCAGGACTGGTCTGGTCGTTGATACCAGAAATAGCTGCATCATTAGTCTGGTCCTTGTCACCCTTGGAGATGTTCTCGAGGATCGTCCTTATAGTTGACGGTAACTCTTTCCTGTTGGTCTTGGCGGCTGTTCTCAGAACTCTCTCAGCTTCTTCAACTCGCCCTTTTGAGATCAACCACAAAATGGATTCAGGCAGGAGCCTAAAATAATGTTGAAACTATAATAATAGAAGAAAAAAAAAACATACGTCGGGGTTCAGTCCCCAAACGCTTCCAACATTTGTGGGGAGAAAACAAGACTAACAGTTTTACATGATATATTTCGATCTTAACGAAAAAACCAACGTTAGAGCGGTAAAAAACGTATTTCAGCAGGAAACATAAAGGAAATGATTGTGAGTTTCATAAACATCTGAACGACAGAACTCATATCCATGCTCACAACCCTATCTCTGAATTTGGTCGATTCCATAAATCTCTATTTAGTGCCTCACCTTTAAGAGGACAGCCACTCCTATTTATTACTGTGCAATCGTCTTCTGAACAATGTGGCCCAGTGCAATATATTAAAAAATATTACATATATTATATATTATATATATATATATATATATATATATATATATATATATATATATATATATATATATATATATATCGGGTTACTAAATTTTGATACTATCGTGGTTATTTGGCAATAGTTCATGATGTAGGATGACGTAGGATATCGGCTTTATCCTGTGAAGGTTTTAACTGGTTTTAGCTTGTCACACACAAAAGAAAAGAAAAGAAAACACAACACAAATAAAAAACGAAACAAAACAAAATACCTACCAAGCATAAACGACTGTGACGATGCTTGGCAATGCAATAACCATTTCGAGTTTCCTCCAGTCTTGGACGAAATACCCGAACAGGGCGAAGGTCATCACCCCTGCCGACCAGAAACCCTGCATCAGCACTGACGGCATCATGCGGTGACTGGACGGAAACACCTCGATCATCATCACAAAGGACGTAATGGACGTCGTCTGGGGAGAAAGAAAGATAGAAAATACAAAAAGAAAGATAGAAAATACAAAAAGAAAGATAAGAAAGAAAGAAAGAAAGATAGAAAATAGGAAAGAATGATACAAAATGAGAAAGATAGACAGACAGACAGACAGACAGATAGATAGATAGATAGATAGATAGATAGACAGATGGATAGATAAAAAAAAGGTAAAGTTTTTTTTATTTAACGACGCCAATAGAGCACATTGATTTTTTTTATCTTATCATCGGCTATTGGACGTCAAACATATGGTCATTCGGACACTGTTTTTTTTAGAGGAAACCCGCTGTCGCCACATAGGCTACTCTTTTACGACAGTCAGCAAGGGATCTTTTATTTGCGCTTCCCACAGGCAGGATAGCACAAACCATGGCCTTTGTTGAACTAGTTAAAAATCACATGCCTCGACTGGGATCCGAACCCAGTACCTACCAGCCTGTAGACCGATGGCATAACCACGACGCCAACGAGGCCGGTCTAGATACATAGATAGATAGAAAATAAAATAAAGTTAGAAAGAAAGAAAGATAGACAGAATATGATAAAGAAAAATAGAAAAAAAGATAGATATAAAGAAAGACAGAAAATAAGAAAGAAAGAAAGGTAGACAGACAGAAAGATAGAAAACAAGAAAGAAAGAAAGAGACAATAAGAAAGAAAGAAAGAACACAAGAAAGCAAGAAAGATAGAAAGAAAGATAGATAGAAAAGCGCCATTCTTTGGGTACTGTTGACGCAATACATGTCCCCTACCGAGCACAACATATGTTCATATCTCTTAAGTTCTAGAGCCATAACTGTGTGAAAAATGGGTAACAGAACGTGGTAAATGGGTAAATTGCCATGAATGTCAAACTTGATCTGTACAGAACGTGGTAAATGGGTAAATTGCCATGAATGTCAAACTTGATCTGTACAGAACGTGGTAAATGGGTAAATTGCCATGAATGTCAAACTTGATCTGTAACAGAACGTGGTAAATGGGTAAATTGCCATGAATGTCAAACGTGACCTGTAACAGAACGTGGTAAATGGGTAAATTGCCATGAATGTCAAACGTGATCTGTAACAGAACGTGGTAAATGGGTAAATTGCCATGAATGTCAAACTTGATCTGTAACAGAACGTGGTAAATGGTAAATTGCCATGAATGTCAAACGTGATCTGTAACAGAACGTGGTAAATGGGTAAATTGCCATAAATGATAAACTTGATCGGTAATAGAACGTGGTAAATGGGTAAATTGCCATGAATGTCAAACGTGATCTGTAACAGAACGTGGTAAATGGGTAAATTGCCATGAATGTTAAACTTGATCTGTAATAGAACGTGGTAAATGGGTAAATTGCCATGAATGTCAAACTTGATCTGTAACAGAACGTGGCAAATGGATAAATCGCCATGAATGTCAAACTTGATCTGTAACAGAACGTGGTAAATGGGTAAATTTCCATGAATGTCAAACTTGATCTGTACAGAACGTGGTAAATGGGTAAATTGCCATGAATGTCAAACTTGATCTGTAACAGAACGTGGTAAATGGGTAAATCGCCATGAATGTCAAACTTGATCTGTAATAGAACGTGGTAAATGGGTAAATCGCCATGAATGTCAAACTTGATCTGTAACAAAACGTGGTAAATGGGTAAATTGCCATGAATGTCAGTGGTTGTTTGATTGATAGCTACACATAAACTTCCAGCGCAATATCTTGAGGCAATGCAAAACAAAAGTCCGGAAAACTAATTTTCAGATGTCCTAAATCTAAGTGCCATAACTGTCAAAATAGGTATATCACTATGAAAATCAAACTTAATCTGTAATAGTACATGGACGGACAGACAGACGGACAGACAGACAGAAGGGCGGAAATGAAACCTACAGTCCTCTTCGGTTGGACTAATAAGAAAGAAAGTAAAGTAAAAACAAAGAAACAAACAATGATTCACAATTCCATATTTTATACAAAACATTAAATTTATTGACCGTCAATCATATTTTTGGGGCACTGTGAACGAGTGTGTTAATTATGTCTAGACCAAATACGTGTTTCTCTACGCATATGAATAGTATTATCTAACTAATGTGGCTAAATCATAACAAAGGAGTTTAATTTCACCTTTCGATATATTGATGATATTACACCATGCAATAATAATAATAATAATAATAATAATAATAATAATATCACAGATTAGCTTCCATTAATGTATCCACCAGAATTAGAAATATAGGAAACTATGGAAAGTATGAAATCTGTTTCATACCCTGATATCTACATAGATATTCAGAAGAAGATTGGCCTTCACACAAAGCTGTATGATTCAAAGGGACGACTTCAGCTTTCAAACAGACACTTTTCCCTTCACGTTGAGCAATATTACTGGATGTCTATATTTCGCAACTTCTGAGATAACCTAGGGCAGGCTCATCACAAGTTGATTTTAAAGACCGACATATCGTTCTGGTAGAAAAGTGGTTTGATCAGGGCTATAATATCCAAGAACTTCTGAAAGCCTTCAAAACATTTTATGGTAGACACAAAGAGGTCATTTCACGATATGACGCATCGCTGACTATTTTGACCATGTACATGCCTTTTCATCCTTTTGGTGAAAGTCTTGTACAATTCCAAGTGTGGACTTGATGACTGTTGGTAGTGCTCATCACGGGTGTCTTCGGGGAAAAGCTCACTTATTACGAACACCTGATATCATCGTCGTTTTCAGTGTTTCATGAGTGCACGCCAAGACAGCTGTATACAAGTTTGGGGCGGTACAGGAGGGATGAAACACCGTTACGATATCCTAGGGGAGTGGCGGTCCTCCTACAGGCAGTACAGGAGGGATGAAACACCGCTGCGGATATCCTAGGGGAGTGGCGGTCCTACAGGCAGTACAGGAGGGATGAAAAACCGTTACGAATATCTAGGGGAGTGGCGGTCCTCCTACAGGCAGTACAGGAGGGATGAAACACCGTTACGAATATCCTAAGGGAGTGGCTGTCCTCCTAAGGACGAGCACCATATAGCGGATCATGAAAGCAACCACGTCTTTTTATATAACGTCCTTTCCACTCTGCCTTGTGCAAAGATACGACTGTGGTCACGGAATAGTTGTGTCATTTAGATTTACAAATAAAACAATATTTTAACAAATGCTCCATATGGGAACATTTAAAATTCCATTATCTTAAATCTATTACAGTTTTAAAAAATAGTTTTATTTATCTTTTTGCTTAGCTGGAAGCAGCAATATACTAAAGAACCTAACATTTAAAAAATCAGAAACTTCATAGTTTCAAGATAAAAATATTAAAATTAATGTTTTGTGTTGAAATGTTACAGATGGGACAAGCCAATAATGAAGCATATTGAAAAAAAGAAAGAAAAAAAAAGTGAAGCTAGTTTAATGCTAATTTTGTCTTTTGTATGTAAGAATGTGTCCCTTAAAGGGATATTCCTGATTTTGCTGCAATTTTAAGGTGTTATCGACTAACAGAGCCTTTTTAACGATTGTAATTACATAAAATATCATTGGCTGTATATTAAACGTGTTTCTGATCGGTCTAATATTTGTACTAGGTTAAACTTCATTTTATTTCCTAAAATATAAATTTTTCGTACGAAATTATTTGAAAACAGAATCCAGTTCGAGCTCTTGTAAATATTAAGAAGACAAGAAGCACACTGAATATACAGACACTGATATTCTAAACAAGAAAATAGATTTAATATCTAAGTTTAATCGTAGAAATATTTTATTAGTCGGAAACATCTTACAATGCAGCAATCTCAGGAATGTCCCTTTAAGTAATTTTCTACTAAATGTTTCACGGGCGTAGGAAGGTGCCAAAAGGTGCGTGTGTGTGTCGGGGGGGGGGGGGGGGGGGGGGGGGGGGGGGGGGGGCGCAAAAGGGGCGGGGGGCGCATATGTACACACACACGTATACATATACACACATGTATACATATATAACAACCATCGCTGCTGCTAAAAAGTGGGGGGCACATGCCCCTTGCTCCCCCCAAGCTTCCTATGCCAGTGTGTTTTAAGAAGGATATTACCCGGACATGTCTTTATTATGTAGATAAGTGCTGGGCTCAAATGGCGGCCTGCGAAAACCAGTCCATTTTTGAACCTAGCAAATGAAATACAAATTCACAAGCTAAAACCACAAAAAAACCCCCAAAACAATCGCAGCCCTGTAGGTGGAATCCCCTCTACCCCCCCCCCCCCCCCCCCCCAATTATCCCATAACATTGGACGGGACACGTAGCGCAGTGGTAAAGGGCTCACCTGATCGATCCCCGTCGGTGGCCCGTTGGGCTATTTCTGACACCAGTCAGTGCAGCACGATTGGTATATTAAACACCGTGGTCTGTGCTATCCTGTCTGTGGGATGGTGCACCTATAATACACCTTACTACTAATGAAACAAGTGTAGCAAGCTAAAAGTCAAAATTACCAAATGTTTCACATTGAATAGCTGAATAAACAAACATGCTCTAGTGGTGTCGTTAAATAAAACAAACTTTTTATCTGTATCTGATATCACAATGCAAGTCTTCACTAACCAAAATGATGACATAAAAAGTGATAAATAGCCGAACATCGCCCTGTAGTGGCGAGAAGCAGGTCACACATGGCCGAACATGCCCTGTAGTGGCGAGAAGCAAGTCACACGTGGCCGAACATGCCCTGTAGTGGCGAGAAGCAGATCACACGTGGCCGAACATCGCCCTGTAGTGGCGAGAAGCAGGTCACACATGGCCGAACATGCCCTGGAGTGGCGAGAAGCAGATCACACGTGGCCGAACATCGCCCTGTAGTGGCGAGAAGCAGGTCACACGTGGCCGAACATCGCCCTGTAGTGGCGAGAAGCAGGTCACACGTGGCCGAACATCGCCCTGTAGTGGCGAGAAACAGGTCACACGTGGCCGAACATTGCCCTCTAGTGACGAGAAACAGGTCACACGTGGCCGAAAATCGCCCTCTAGTGACGAGAAACAGGTCACACATACAACAATTGAAGCTACCAGTTCTGCCGTTGGTGATAAATGTGAGGGAGTTTGTCCAGTAAATGTCTGTAATTTAATTTGAATAGTGCCAGTGTACCAACTACCATTGTGCTTGAAACATGTGCGGGGTCCTGCGGAACTAGGGTGGTCATAGACGATACCCGTTATGTCTCAAATGAGCAGCTTAAACCCCATTATTTTCTGATTTATTTAAAGCTGTAGTGTCTGGAATATTTTTATTATTTAAGCATTTAGAATAGATGATCCAGTTCTGTTTGGTACATAAAAGGCCCACCACATCGCTATAGTTCCGCAATGCTCGCTTATCTACATTATCTAGGTCAACTGCAAACCCAATGACCAGCTTGTTTTTCTTCAATTAGCGGGACGCCAGTAGAACTAGAAATTTACGCGATTTGCGCATGCGCTGAGCTTCTCACGTGATTTTGAACAAATTTAACTGTCTTGATTGAGGGGTCGTCTAATACCTCCAAAATATATTTATATCCATAGAGGTATGGTACAATACCTTTCCAGGGGTCGATGGGGAATTTGCCCAGATTATTAAATCAATATGCTCTAACACTGATGTCGTTAAACAAAACAAACTAACTTTACCCTTTCCAAACGAAATAATATTTATTTGAATTTGTCGATTTTACCACACGTAAAATTAAAAAGTGAAAACGGTCATTTTCTACTTTAGTATATTTTATTAAAACTATATACATTGTACATGATCAATGTGTTATACAAACTAAACTTTGAAAGTTCTACTAACACTTTATAAAACATTAATTCTTAAATAGGAAGGTACGATTATCGATAATACGTTGTCAAGATCAAAACCGGTTTTAACGAAAGAATAGTACGTATCCTCAACCGAACGTTCTTTGTACAGGGCAAGATTTCTCATTTCATTTTTTTGAGACAAACCCTACAATTTCAAATTCGCAAACGCACCTGTTAACTGAAATTGACAACAGGCTGTCGTTTGTGGTTTGCTGAGCAATGGCCGCACAGGCGACGAGTCGAGCGTATACTTTTGACGTTCTCCGTTCATAGCGAACACACGTATTTTTTAAAAGTGCAGTTGAACTTGTATTTCATATTTGTGCATATTATTATATGGCAACCAGACACTAACTTCAAGGGCGAGAGGTGGTAGTATTTATTATCCGTGATGTATATATCGAATGAAACCCTGCGTGCAGCAGTTTTAGCCATATATGTTACTGTTGTCGTCTATGGGATTTGATTTGGTGGCATACACTCTACTATAGCAACAAACAAGAGTATTTTAACTCACAACATATAGTGCTCCGACGAAAAACCTTAGTGCGGTGAACGTGAAGATACTGTCCGACCAGGCCAAACTGAATCCCAGCGCGTTCTGAGCCCAGAAGCATCCCAGCATCATCCACTTCCGGCCGAACCTGTCTGAAAATGGCGCCAAGAGAACGGATCCCACCGCTGCGCCCGCCATGTACACGGTAGTGGACAATTCCGCCAGATAGTTCTTCCTGCACACTAGGTCCCACTGAAATTGAAGTTAGGCTTTGGTAATATCTCCATACCGAAACGCACGAGGGTAATAATCTCTGTACCGTACACACACGTGTAATCCCGAGCTCAATACAACGTCAGTTAGCCATTACTGAATACTCAAATGACTGTTTTGTTTTAAGAACGCTGGACAACCTTCAAAGTAAAGTTGTTACTGAAATGCTTTCGTTTGATTACTATGCTTACTATACGTCACTGTGGATTGGGAGCAAAAATCCAATTTGAGATTTAACAAACATTAGGACAAGAAACACTCTGAATATAATAATATATGCTCTGATATGTAAGTAAGAAAATATATTTAATCATTCAGTCATTAAAACAGGCTCTGTTAATATAAAACCAGAAAGACAGTAAATCTGATGATGTTGATGACAGTGGTAATGTGTTAATGAAATGGCCATTAAAATGATGAGAATGATGGTAATTCGTCTGCAGGTTTTGTTATTGCTGTTGTTGTTGTTTGTTTTTGTTTTTTTGTTTTTTTGGTCTCACCTCAGTTACAAATGACGTTCTTCCAGCATCGTCCCACAAATACGTCCAACCATCATCGCAAGGTTGTATAACGTTGACGTTCGTAAGGTTTGTGGACCTGGTAAATTCACCGCTGACAATGAACTTTATACACTTCTCCAAAACCACCTTCCCGTTCTCGTATCTTGATGGAATGGTCTCGTTAGGCGTCCTGTCTTTGGGTACCCGACAGTGGTGTCCTGGTTCGTACCCTAGGAAGATGGGTGCAAACGTGACCCAAGCCCCGGTCATGTATACGAGACCCGTCGCCACAAAAACCAGCATCTGGAAGCAGCCATATCCTCCGAGGAGGGTCAAGATGTCATCCGAAGTCTTCATTGTAAACGAAAACTCTTCCTCAGACCTGTCATAAAATGGTGGAAATGTTTGTTGCTGTTGTTTTGTTTTGTTTTGTTTTGTATTGGTTTGGTATGGTTAATTGTTTTGTGATTTGTTTTTGTGTTATTATCGTTTATTAGGGTTTGATTTTTGCTGGGGTTTTTTGTTGTTGTTCTGTTGTTTTGTTCGTTTGTTGTTTTTTGTTTTGGGGGAGGGGGTTGGGGGATTTTAAAATTATATTTGGTTCTTGTTTTTTTCTTCTTCAAAACATGGCATTGGTAAGCTAAAGAAGCAGAGGCACCTACTATATTCAGGGATGAGGTCAACGATTAAAAACAGCCCCTACAGTATTGAGCGGAGCATGCGACGTTAAAAACAGCCCCTACAGTATTGAGCAGAGGGTGCGACGTTAAAAACAGCCCCTACAGTATCCAGGGGAGTGAGCGACGTTAAAAATAACCCCTACAGTATTGAGGGGAGGGTGCCACGTTAAAAACAATATCTACAGTATTAAGGGGAGAGTGCGACGTTAAAAACAGCCCTTACAGTATTGAGGGGAGGGTGCGACGTTAAAAACAACCCCTACAGTATTGAGGGGAGGGTACCACGTTAAAAACAATATCTACAGTATTGAGGGGAGTGAGCGACGTTAAAAACAGCCCCTATAGTATTGAGCAGAGGGTGCGACGTTAAAAACAGCCCCTACAGTATCCAGGGGAGTGAGCGACGTTAAAAACAACCCCTACAGTATTGAGTGGAGGGTGCGACGTTAAAAACAACCCCTACAGTATTGAGTGGAGAGTGCGACGTTAAAAACAACCCTTACAGTATTGAGGGGAGGGTGCGACGTTAAAAACAACCCCTACAGTAGTCAGGGGAGGGTGCGTCGTTAGAAACAACCAATACTGTATTCAAGGAGGGTGCAACATTAAAAACAACCTTTACAGTATTCAGGGGAGGGTGCGATGTCAGAAACAATCTCTACAATATTGAGAGAAGAGTGCGACGTTAAAAACAACCTCTACAGTATTCAGGGCAAAGTGTAACGTTAAAAACAACCAATACTGTATTCAAGGAGGATGCAACATTAAAAACAACCCTTATAGTATTCAGGGGAGGGTGCGACGCTAAAAACTACCCCTATGGTATCCAGGGGAGGGTGCGACGTTAAAAACAACTCGTACAATATCCAGGGAAGGGTGCGACGTTAAAAACAACCCCTACAGTATCCAGGGGAGGGTGCGATGTTAAAAACAACCCCTACAGTATCTAGGGGAGGGTGCGACGTTAAAAACAACTCGTACAGTATCCAGGGAAGGGTGCGACGTTAAAAATAACCCCTACAGTATCTAGGGAAGGGTGTGACTTTAAAAACAACCCCTACAGTATCTAGGGGAGGGTGCGACGTTAAAAACAGCCCCTAATTATTCGGGGAGGGTACGACGTTAAAAACAACTCGTACAGTATCCAGGGAAGGGTGCGACGTTAAAAACAACCCCTACAGTATCCAGGGGAGGGTGTGGCGTTAAAAACAACCCCTACAGTATTTAGGGGAGGGTGCGACGTTAAAAATAACCCCTACAGTATCTAGGGAAGGGTGCGACGTTAAACACAACCCCTAATTATTCGGGGAGGGTACGACGTTAAAAACAACTCGTACAGTATCCAGGGAAGGGTGCGACGTTAAAAACAACCCCTACAGTATCCAGGGGATAGTGTGACGTTAAAAACAACCCCTACAGTATCTAGGGGAGGGTGCGACGTTAAAAATAACCCCTACAGTATCTAAGGAAGGGTGCAACGTTAAACACAACCCCTAATTATTCGGGGAGGGTACGACGTTAAAAACAACTCGTACAGTATCCAGGGAAGGGTGCGACGTTAAAAACAACCCCTACAGTATCCATGGGAGGGTGTGACGTTAAAAACAACCCCTACAGTATCTAGGGGAGGGTGCGACGTTAAAAACAACCACTACATTATTCGGGGAGGGTTAAAGTTAAGTTGTTTAAAGACACCACTAGAGCACATTGATTAATTAATCATCGGCTATTGGATATCAAACGTAGTCATCAGAGGAAACCCGCTACGTTATTCAATTTGGAGCAAGGTTTTTTTTTATGTGTATATACCACGACCAGTCGTAGTTCACTGGTTAGAACGAGAAAAAACCCGATCAGCTGAATGGGTCCACCGAGCACTCAACCGACTGAGCTAAAACCCGCTATGTTCAGGGAGGGATGCAACGTTTACAAGGGGTACCTACAGTGTTCAGGGAGGGATGCATCGTTTACAAGGGGTACCTACAGTGTCAGGGGAGGGGTGCAACGTTTACAAGGGGTACCTACAGTGTCCGGGGAGGGATGCAACGTTTACAAGGGGTACCTACAGTGTTCGGGGAGGGATGCAACGTTTACAAGGGGTACCTACAGTGTTCAAGGGGTACCTACAGTGTCCGTGGAGGGATGTATCGTTTACAAGGGGTACCTACAGTGTCTGGGGAGGGATACATCGTTTACAAGGGGTACCTACAGTGTTCGGGGAGGGATGCATCGTTTACAACGGGTACCTACAGTGTACGGGGAGGGATGGGACGTTTACAAGGGGTACCTACAGTGTCCGGGGAGGGATGCATCGTTTACAAGGGGTACCTACAGTGTTCGGGGAGGGATGCATCGTTTACAAGGGTACCTACAGTGTTCGGGGAGGGATGCAACGTTTACAAGGGGTACCTACAGTGTTCGGGGAGGGATGCAACGTTTACAAGGGGTACCTACAGTGTTCGGGGAGGGATGCATCGTTTACAAGGGGTACCTACAGTGTTCGGGGAGGGATGCAACGTTTACAAGGGGTACCTACAGTGTTCGGGGAGGGATGCAACGTTTACAAGGGGTACCTACAGTGTTCGGGGAGGGATGCAACGTTTACAAGGGGTACCTACAGTGTCCGGGGAGGGATGCATCGTTTACAAGGGGTACCTACAGTGTCCGGGGAGGGATGCATCGTTTACAAGGGGTACCTACAGTGTCCGGGGAGGGATGCAACGTTTACAAGGGGTACCTACAGTGTTCGTGAGTGATGCAACGTTTACAAGGGGTACCTACAGTGTTCGTGAGTGATGCAACGTTTACAAGGGGTACCTACAATGTTCGTGAGTGATGCAACGTTTACAAGGGGTACCTATAGTGTTCGGGGAGGGATGCATCGTTTACAAGGGGTACCTACAGTGTTCGTGAGTGATGCAACGTTTACAAGGGGTACCTACAGTGTTCGTGAGTGATGCAACGTTTACAAGGGGTACCTACAGTGTTCGTGAGTGATGCATCGTTTACAAGGGGTACCTACAGTGTTCGGGGAGGGATGCATCGTTTACAAGGGGTACCTACAGTGTCCGGGGAGGGATGCAACGTTTACAAGGGGTACCTACAGTGTTCGTGAGTGATGCAACGTTTACAAGGGGTACCTACAGTGTTCGTGAGTGATGCAACGTTTACAAGGGGTACCTATAGTGTTCGGGGATAAGTGCAACATTTAAAAGTTGCTACTCTCGGCATACTAAAATCAAAAACATATGTAGCTCCGTCTTTATTTTTTCGACGTACCGTTCAAAATTGCGCCTAATTTCCCTAACTAAAACTGCGCACCCTTTCCATTTGGCATTAATCCTACGGGACATTGCAGAGGCGGATAAGTCACACAATTTAGGGGGGCAGGGACCCGCCCCCCTAAATTGTGTGAGTTATAATTTTATTATATATTATTTTTTATTTTTTTTATGATCCCTCTCCAAACCTCCCCCAGAGTTCCCTTGTTATTCCGCCTCATGTCATTGAACCCCCTAAATGGATTTTCTGGATCCGCCACTGCATTGCAAATTCAATGGCACCCAAAACCACGCTCCGCCTGTTAACGAATCCGGTCTGGCTGGTTGTGATCTCTTGCACCTGGCAGTACAGGCAGTTAATAGTTCAGTGAGCCTAAATACGCTTGGACGTCTGTGGTAACATTGTTTAATATACTTATTCCTCAAATCATTCATAGCTGGGCAAATAAGGATAAAATGATATTTGTCTTCTATATCATTAGAGTTGCAAATAGTGCATTTTCTTTCGGCCCTGTCAATTTTCCTATACCTTCCGGTTTCTATATTTAATTTGTGTGCACTAATTCGGATCTTTGATATTTCTTTTAAGTGATTTAATGGTATGGGTTTTTTAAAGATATGTTTGTAGCTTGAATTCAAGTAACAAACATTTATATAGGGTACCTTTCGATGAAGTCGTTATTCGACTAAAACAATGTTGTTTAAAATTATCGTAAATTCTTTCCTTAATTATATTATATTCTCTGTTACCAACATGTGGTATGTTCCATATATAGTTTAGTCCAAGCCTATTTAGTTCTTGTTTGACTTGTATTCCCAAGTTACTCTTTAATCGTTCCATTTCCTCATATATAGCTAAAAGGATACAATTTTCAGTATTTCGTATTTAAATCCAATATTTAAATATTCTTAATGTTCTCATAATATACAGAGGAAAACGCCCTAACTCACTATATATAAATTCATTACATGCCCCTTGTTGTACTCCAAGTAGTTGTTTTACAGAAATTTGTATGAATATTTTCAACATCCCTTGCACAGTGGAATCCCCAGACCTCTGACCCATAACTAAGAATACTGTTAACATAGGTGTCAAAAACAGATAGCATTGTTTCAATATTAAAATAATGTCTTTTGCATACGTTTAATAATGAAAACAAAGCTTTTATTCCCTGATTTACCGTTATAACAGAATAGTAAGCCAAGATAAATGAATTCATTCACGACCTCTAACTGTTCACCATTGTATAACCACTTTTCGTTGTCTCGAATGACCCTCCCCCCCCCCCCCCCCCCCCCACACACACACACATTTCTAAAAATGACAACCTTAGTCTTAGTTGTATTTACAGTTAGGTCCCATTTGGTAGTGTATTTTGATAGTGAATTGAGCATTGACTGAAGGCCTTCTGGTGTTTCGGCTAGGAGAACCATATCATCGGCATACATAAGTAGAAATATATTTATTGATTGGATGTCGATATAGGGGCAATTATCTGATAAGTAATGTATTTCGCAGTCATTTACAAACATGGAAAATAATATCGGTGATAATACTTCACCTTTGAAAAGGCCGTTTGTACAACTGAAAAAGTTGGATAGCATATTGTTATATTTAACGCAGCATTTCACATTATCATACAGTGACCGGATAACATTAAGTATTTCACCATCGATACCAAGTTGAATCATTTTGTACCATAGTTTTTGTCTATTGACATAATCAAATGCTTTACTATAGTCCACGAAGCAGCAATACAGTCGCTTTTTATTCTTCAATATTCGTTCAATTAAAGATTGAAGAATGAAAGCGGCGTCGATCGTTGAGAACTGTCAATCCCACTGGATTTGTTCGTCTTTAACGTATGTACAGCATTAAGAATTTCCTTCTCTGTTATTTCAGTTAAGCTTGCGGTTCGGTGCGTCACTAACGTGCTGGTCGTATTTACGTAAAAAGTCTTCTGTCTCATCGTCTAATGTAGGCACGTTTTCAGCCAATGTGCTAAAATCGTTATAGAATTCATCATTTGTTAATTCTGACCGGCCTCGGTGGTGTCGTGGTTAGCCATCGGTCTACAGGCTGGTAGGTAATGGGTTCGTATCCCAGTCGAGGCATGGGATTTTTAATCCAGATACCGACTCCAAACCCTGAGTGAGTGCTCCGCAAGGCTCAATGGGTAGGTCTAAACCACTTAAATGGATCACTGGTTCAACAAAGGCCATGATTTGTGCTATCCTGCTTGTGGGAAGCGCAAATAAAAGATCCCTTGCTGCTAATCGGAAAGAGTAGACCATGTAGTGGCGACAGCGGGTTTCCTCTCAAAATCTAAATCTGTGTGGTCCTTAACCATATGTCTGACGCCATATAACCGTAAATAAAATGTGTTGAGTGCGTGGTTAAATAAAACATTTCTTTCTTGTGTTAGTTCTGAATTTACATTTTTCTTCCTTTTCTCATGTGCATAAAACTGCTTTGGGTTACATTTGCGGAGATAATTGAGCATGTTGCCTTAAAGGGACATTCCTGACTTTAAAGCTAATAAAATAGACAGTAATATGGATTAGTAAACTCACCTGTAACACATTTGTGTAAAAAAAATCAATGAAAAGTGCGAAATTGAAATACTTACATAGAACAATACTTTCGGGATTCCCCATGACACGATTATTTGAAATCCTCACGGAAAGGTGAAGGTCAGAGGTCGCAGTGATGACGAGAACACAAATTTCCCACAATGCCATATTCAACACGTTTTTGGGATGCAGTCGATTCGTCCACTGGACAATTTGTCCACGGACGATTCGGGGGGTGGGGGGGGTGGGGGGGTTACGGAGATCGCCGATCCTTGCTAGCCAATCGTCCGTGGACGAATTATCCAGTGGACGAACCGTATGGAAAGCACGTTTTTAATGTTATTTATTTTTTAATATTGACGTTTTGCATTGATTACCAACGACTTTCCATTTGTTTCCTACAAGTCAGTAGTATTACAATTTTTTTTTTCGTTAAACTAAGCGATACGAATGGACGCATTTTAAAAGAAACAAGTAGAAATGATGCCGATAACAATTCCAAGATTTCATAATAATGTTCTTTTTTTTTTCTTCTTTTTTTCAACTTCAATAACTTTTTGATCTTGTCTCTTTTCTATTGCCTTCGGCTTGGCAAGCCTTCTGATCGTTCTAGCATTTAGGGTTAGGGTCACTTGTACTTATAGCTATAGAGATCTATAGATGTTGCAAAGATCGGAACTTTGTCCATTAGTCAACTCGCCCCAACCCAAGCATTATACTCATAATACTGTGATGGTGCAATTTTATGGGTATCTGGTCGTTTCGGCCGGTTGCTAGTCACTTCGTACCTTGGTCCTTTCGTACCATAGTCATTTCGTAGCTTGGTTCTTTTGTACCATAGTCATTTCGTACCTAATTTGGTCCTTTCGTACCATTGCAAAATTGAAAGTCATATCGTACCCAATCTAATTAGGTATATAAGATGCAAACACCACCTGCAACTGACATAATTAAATATTTAATTTTTGTCCCTGACTTTCGTAAATCATTTGTAATTTAAGGGCGTTTCTGACAGCAAAACACCAAAAAACATTTGGTCATTGTGTGGGGTGGGGGGTGGGGGTTGAGCTACTACGAACATTTGGGGGGATATACAGGGGGCATATCTCTAGGTGGGAAACTTTATAGCATTGCTCAAAGTCAGGAATGCCCTTTAACGTCGCGGTCAAATCCCCACATTTTACAAAATACATTGTAGACACCCCTTTTATATTAGCCTCCGCCCCTCCAAAAAGTGTCTACGCCAAATGACAAAAAAAACCTCGTGGAATTTTCTATTCTTACCTTCACAGAATAAATGAACCTGTATCCTATGTCAAATAGTTTATCTCTCATATGTTTTATATTATGAACCATTGCGTTCATATATTGGCAGAATAAGATGACGTCATGACAGTTTTAACACTATACAGCATATGGGGGTGGGGGTGGGGGTGGGGGTGGGGGCATATCTCAGTGGAAAAGTGCTCGCCTGACGCGCGGTCACAGACATTTGACACAGATTAGTATTATATAAATAAAATGGTGGAACACATGCATATTGATAAATTTGATATATTTCACAATATTTTGCTTGTACTCTCTTCATACATGTCACTGATATAGCCATTTAATGTTATAAATACACGTTAAATGTATTTATGTATGCTGTGTCAAGCGCCTGTGTGCCTGTGTGCCTGTGTGCCTGTGTGCCTGTGCGCGCGGTTGGTTGGTCTAGGGTCAATCCCTGTCGGTGATCAATCTAATTAAAATTAGCTCCACTATTACATGTGGATCTAAAGACAGCCAGTTGGAGCTCATGTCCACCAATCAAAACCTTACTTGCAGAATCCTGCCAGTGATTAAAAAATTATTTGAAAACATTCCGAATTATCCTGAGGGTATACGACATGTTTCGTGTAAATTACGAATGCCTTAAAACATGTTTTATTTTATAAAATAAATAATTTGTAATGTAAAACTGAAGACTGATTTAGTTTTTTTAAATTTTATAAATAAATAAATAATTTTTAATGTAAAATTGAAGACTGATAACCCACCCCGTACGTATTGGTATGGTTCGCTGTACTGCGGCCACTAAAATAGACTCGCCCGATATTTTTAGACTTTGTATGCTCCCAAATAACGTTATAAAAGGCGAAGTGTAATTGGTCAATATTTAAATTATTATTTACAGACGAAATGTTACCTGGACATTGGGGACTACGCAGTTAGTTTTAAATCACTGGCAGTATTCTGCAAGTAAGGTTTTGATTGGTGGATATGAGCTCTAACTGGCTGTCTTTAGATCCACATGTAATAGTGGAGCTAATTTTAATTAGATTGGTCGGTGATGTAGACTAGCAGAGGCCGTGGTATGTATTCTAGGGCCTATCTCATCTGTGGGATGATGCATATACAAGATTCCTTGCTGCTAATCGAAAAGAGTAGCCCATGGAGTGTCGGCATCGGGTTTCCTTTCTAATTATTAGTGTGGTCCTTCACCATATTTCCGACGCCATATGACCGTAATTAAAATGTGTTGAGTGCTTCGTTAAATAAAACATTCCTTTCTTTATTCTCGGAGTTCGAGAAAGGTTACGGTTCAGGCTAGAGTCTTCGTAATAGTAATGTCTGTTTAAACCAACAGCTGAGGGAAAAAAGCCCGACCACAAGGAATGCTTTATAAATCCAGAGCCGGTTTAAGGATCCGCGGGGCCTGTAGCACAAATAACAGCGGGGGCCCCTCTTCCCTGGATATATATTTTGCAACTCCCTCGGGGAGAGGGAAAGAAAGAATGACCTGGAAAAAATAAATGTACACATCACCGCGGAGGCTCTGAAGCGCGGAGAGCGTTGCACGTTCTACGTGTGCTACGTGTGCTACTGGGATAAACCGGCTCTGTATAAATTTCTTTATATAATCTGACTTTTTTCTTGTTAAGTTTATTTTTGTTTAACAACACCACTGGAGCACATTGATTAATTAATCATCGACTATTGGATGTCAAACATTTGGTAAATCTGACTCGTAGTCATCAGAGGAAACCCGTAGCATTTTTCCAAATGCAGCAAGGAATCTATTATATGCACTTCCACAGACAGGAAAGTACATACCACGGCCTTTGTCCAATTGTGGTGCACTTGTTGGAAAGAGAAAAAACCCAATCAGCTGAATGGATTCACTGAGGTGGTTCGATCCTGCGACGCAAGCACCTCGAGCGAGAACTCAACCGAGCTAAATCCCGCCCCCTTTTTCTTGTTAAAGGAGAACTCAAGTGAAATATGAGCCCTACGTGTTGGAAAGATGCATACCCGGGCCACCAACACATACTGACACTTTAAAGGAGAACTCAAGTGAAATATGAGCCCTACGTGTTGGAAAGATGCATACCCGGGCCACCAACACATACTGACACTTTAAAAAATGAAAAACGCGTAATTTTAGAATTAATAAAAAAAAACCCGTGATTATTCCTGCTAACTAGTGCAGCCATTTTGTTTCGTTTTCGTGAACACGTGCCCAGTAACAAACAATTCTTCTTCTTTGGACAATCTACTCACCATATAGCATGAAGTACGGGGTTGCTGTAAGATGTGTCTAATAAAACTGATATGAAAAGAATTGAATACAAATATATATAATGTTTTCTCATATCCACATCCCTAGATTGGGAGAACAATGGAGTCAAACATTTTGGGCCGAAATTACGAAGTTTGTTTTTCTTAAAGGCGGGTGTTTAAGCCTTGTAAATGTAGGTAGTTATGCGTGTAAGACATAAACAGGTGTTTAAGCCTTGTAATGTAGGTAGTTATGCGTGTAAGACATAAACAGGTGTTTAAGCCTTGTAAATGTAGGTAGTTATGCGTGTAAGACATAAACAGGTGTTTAAGCCTTGTAAATGTAGGTAGTTACGCGTGTAAGACATAAACAGGTGTTTAAGCCTTGTAAATGTAGGTAGTTACGCGTGTAAGACATAAACAGGTGTTTAAGCCTTGTAAATGTAGGTAGTTACGCGTGTAAGACATAAACAGGTGTTTAAGCCTTGTAAATGTAGGTAGTTACGCGTGTAAGACATAAACAGGTGTTTAAGCCTTGTAAATGTAGGTAGTTACGCGTGTAAGACATAAACAGGTGTTTAAGCCTTGTAAATGTAGGTAGTTACGCGTGTAAGACATAAACAGGCTTTGTAAATACGACCCTCTGTGTTTACATTCAACTGATAGGTTGTCATCTTTCGATTTTCGTAATAAACAGTACATAGCTTTAGTTGCTTGTTGTTTAAGTTGCATCTTGGTAGTTCGAAAATTATTTAATTTGCTAATTCTTTAACATTTACTAATAGCGTAATGCTATGTTTATAATCTTCAGCATTTCCATTAAATATTACCTTTGGTTTCTAAAATGTTTATTTTTAGTTTTCATTTGTTACAGTATTGGTAAAACATATTTAATGTATGTTGTAGGTCATTTGCTGAGGTAGCTATTCGAGCAGTGCCATCGGCATATAATGAACATAGTAAACATATAGCAAGGTCAAACTGGTTTCCTAAGTTTGGTTTACACCATCACATTGATGGTTCACCAGGTGCCAAGTGGTGATTTTATCTTGTAAAACGGTACACTGTACACTAATCCTAGAACATACAAGGCCACCCGCTGTAAACACACAGCTTTAGGTTTGTAATGATAACTAGGGTAATATTTTGTCTAACAGGCGCGTGTGAAAGGGGTGGAGTAGGGGGTCAAAACTATTTTGTTTAATTTCACTTTTTTTTGTACAATAACAATACACCCTACAGCACCCTACAGCACCCTATCTAATACATATAGCATACTAAACGAGCTTGCCTGTCATATAATTTTTATGAAATGAGTGAACAGTTTTCGCTCGTCAGATACCAACACTGTTCACGAGTTTTATAAAAATGGTATGACAGGCAAGCTAGTTTGGTATTTTATTTATTAGAAACCAACTGCAAACAAGCCGTAACGCAGATGTAAGCAGATGTCAAGTCCTATTACTCGTTATTTTTCGACGAATTGGGTCAGCAAGTGACTACGTCACGCTCATGTCACACCGATATTACACTAGTAATTGTGTGTAATACTTGTGTGTAATACAATAATACAATAATACAATAATATATAACATAAATGGCCGGAACTGTAAGTTTCCGAAACAAGATATACATAATATTATAATGGCTTAATGAGGAGATAAAACCACAACAAACAAAAAAAAACAAGAAAAAAAAACAAAAAAACAAAAAAACAAACATGCAACAATAATAAAATAAAATAAAAATAATGTTTTAATAAATAAATGGGGGGTGGTGAGTGTTGACGGGTGTAACGTCCCCTGCGCTCCCACTAAGTGCAGCCCTGTGGTGACCTTGATACAGGTTTAACTCATATAGGGCGTAATACATTGTTTCAGTATACGACCAGGTAACGGATGAGAATGCTCCATTGAGTGTCTCTGTACGGGTCAGTGACTGACCTCGCTAAGCTGTGACCGTGACCGAGATCTCGATTGCCGTTGAATTTCTTCTCCTGAACACGGTAGGTAACGGAGATTATCACCAGCTAACAGGTGAGACGGTTTGACGTGTTACTAATTATTCTCACTGTACGCAGTGATTGTTGTATAACAGAATTAGTTCAGGTGGGCCGTCAGGGTTTAACTCTTTTAACATTCGTAAGAGAATAGAGAAAACAACAACATTAAGTATTTAAGAGCGATAGGTATTAAAAAGTAGTATCAGATTCTGCCCCCCCCCCCCCCCCCTCCTGCCACGGAACCCTCCACTGGCGAAGTCAGATGTCGGATCCGTGGTGGGCGTGCCTGAACCTTCGTGGATATGGGCACGGTAAACGAGTTTCCATTCCATTCCATCAGATCCTGCCACGGAACCCTTCACTGGCGAAATCAGAGGTCGGATCCGTGGTGGGCGTGCCTGAACCTTCGTGGATATGGGCACGGTAAACGAGTTTCCATTCCATTCCATCAGATTTGATTTCATGTCAATTTATTTGTGTGTTTATATCCAATCAAGGTTCAAGCACGTTGTCCTGGGCACACACCTCAGCTATCTGAACTGTCTGTCGAGGACAGTGGGTTAGTTGTTAGTTGTTAGTTGTTAGTGAGAGAGAAGAGGGTGCAGTGGCCTTACGCCAACCTATTGAGTAGTTAAAACTCGTTCTGTGTGGGAGCCAGTACCGGGCTGCGAACCCTGTACCTACCAGCCGTATGTCTGATGGCCTAACCACGACACCTCGAGGCTGGTGCAGGACTATCAATTGTTACTTCGACACTTTATGAAAATAGTTGTATCAGAGTTACAGTGTCCTAAATTATTTACTAATTTTTGTTTTGAGATGTAAAAGGTATATCTTGAATAACATGCCCCTAAAAATACAAGCAAATAATTTCATCCTGTCTATGGGATGGTGCATATAAAAAATCCCTTGTTGCTAACGAAAAGAGTAGCCCATGAAGTGGCCACAACGGGTTTCCTCTCTCAATATCTGTGTGGTCCATAACCATATGTCTGACGCCATATAACCGTAAATAAAATGTTTTGGGAGAGTATATTTGTATGGTTCTAACCCTATAGGCCTACCTAACCTCAATGTTAACCGGGTGCAGTATTTATATCGGCTGTAAGGAGGTGACAAACGGGTATGGCGCCGTACCCACATTTTTTGCAGATTGTTTTTTCTTTTTAAGTTAATCTTTTGACAAAATTAATTACTCTTATCATTACTGTATTATTTTTTTAAAACCCTAACCCTAAACTGAGGCAGGCATTCAGTTCCATAGTGCCATACCCAAACATTTCTTTCTGGCAGAACAGAACAGAACAGAGCTTTATTACACCTAGGCCGTTAGGCAACGGCATATGGGGAAACATGAATAATTACACAATATAACACTGGCCACCTCCTACAAAAATGGTAGCCCGTACGTTTCTGTCGACCCCTACTGTATTCTCTCTGGATATTATTCAATATATCTTTAATCGTATGTTGTTAAACAAACTGTATATACATGTATACGGTTTATATTGCTTGTTCCTGTTTTATAATACACATTTATGGTTGTTCCGGCCCTACGTTGTTTGATACTGACTGGTTAGCGTCATGGCAACACTGATTGTTCAGTGAATAATGAGATGGGGTGTAGGGTGAAAGGGGATTGTTAATCAGTCTAAATTCGTAAGCTAGGGGTAATTCTCACCTTGTTGTTGTACGATTCTAGGGTTATACTTGGGATAACACTGGGTATCTATAGGCTAATCTTTTTGGCTACTTGTTTATTGTAGTTTTTAATATATAATAAATTTTAACTGTATATTACTTTGTTTGATTTGTATGCCCGTTGCCTCCCCCCCCCCCCCCACATTTTAGTGTGTGTGTGTGTGTATATATATATATTTTTTTTTTTAATAAATTATATTTAGATTGGTTGGGGTTTCTCCGCCTTGCCCCCCATTTTATTTGGGGGGCCGGGCGGGGTTTTATTTTTAGCCAATTACTTTTAATTTTTGTTGTTTTGTTTTGTTTTGTTATGTAATGTATTAGATTGGTTGGGGTTTCTCCGCCTTGCCCCCCGTTTTGTCGGGGGGGGGGGGGCGGGCGGGGTTTTATCTTTAGCCGATTACTTTTAATTTTTGTTGTCTTGTTTTGTTGTGTAATGTATATATGTTGTATGATTGAATGTGTGATTGTTGCTCGGATTATGGGGGGAGGCTTATCTGGCAGTAATCCCCTTCCCGTTCCGGAAACTGCACCTTATATATAGTTCGTCTTTTTTAATTTATTTAATATCTATTTTAAAAATAAAATAAAATATAATATAATGTAGGTTTAATACTGGCATGCTCGCTCATTTAATCTGTTTCATATTTTTTATCATTATTTTAACTATGTTTTAAATTTTTAATTAAACAATTATATAATTCAACAGGGCAGGTAACTGGGTTGGGACACTCTCCTAGTGACCTTCTACTAAAGCTTTAGGTCACTCTACTAGTGACCTTCTACAAATGATTGCCATGACTGGATCGAGCTGCGGTTGGACACGGTGGGGTGGGGGGGGGGGGTGGTTGTGGTGCCGGTGGTTAGGTTATTTGGGGCCATAGGGCGTAGGCGGTTTGGCCGTAGGTTTCTGTGAAAGTTCCGGTCCCCCTTCTCGCCCCCTCCCCCCCCCCCCCCCCTTCCTCCTGGTCACACCAAGGCCCGAAATACGACTGGTAATCTTTTAAAATAAATATTAAATTTAATATAACTTTTCTGTGGGCCGGGCTTACCCCCAACCCTTTCCCTTGCCTCTGGGGACTAAATAATTTTTTTTTTTTTTTTAAATAAATTACTATTTTTGTATTTTTATTTTTAGACTTCCCCATCTAAATTTGCGTTAATTTTAAATAATTATATAGGTGTAGAGTAGGGATTTCTGTATTTCTTTTGGGAACGCATTCAAAATTATTAATGTCGACATAATATATTTACTCTTTTTGACCTCCAGTTTAAAATGTCAAAATTTTATTATAGTTAGGTTTTTCCTGCCCCGTGTCAGACCACCGATTATATCGGAGGCCGGACTGGGGATAGGCGTGCTCGAAACCATAGAGGTATGTGAGCACGTTTAAAACATATCTAATCTAATCTAATCTTAATCAGTCGACGCTCTACTCATTTCTTGTCACTGACGTCGTGACGAGAGACCATAACAGGTGATATTTTATTTCTTGTCAAATTGTTTTATTTTTTAAAAGTCTTCTTCTATCTTTACCGGCCTCGGTGGCGTCGTGGTTAGGTCATCGGTCTACAGGCTGGTAGGTACTGAGTTCGGATCCCAGTCGAGGCATGGGATTTTTAATCCAGATACCGACTCCAAACCCTGAGTGAGTGCTCCGCAAGGCTCAATGGGTAGGTGTAAACCACTTGCACTGACCAGTGATCCATAACTGGTTCAACAAAGGCCATGGTTTGTGCTATCCTGCCTGTGGGAAGCGCAAATGAAAGATCCCTTGCTGCAAATCGGAAAGAGTAGCCCATGTAGTGGCGACAGCGGGTGTCCTCTCAAAATCTGTGTGATCCGTAACCATCTGTCTGACGCCATATAACCGTAAATAAAATGTGTTGAGTGCGTCGTTAAATAAAACATTTCTTTCTTTCTTCTATCTTCATCAGCCTACATAAACGGTGTCAAAGAAATTTGTAGATGTGATAGAGTTGAAAGCAAGTCATATTTATCTCACAGCGGTGGCCATTTTACCGTTTTTATTGCGAGCTATGTGTATATGCGTACAAGACGGGGATGGGGGGAAGGGGGGGGGGAGTTGGGGCGGGGGAGCCAGGCAATAACTAGCATTATCCATGGAAATGATAAAGGGCTCTGACAAAGAAGGCACACATTGTTGTTGGAACAATTTCATGATTCATCTTACCATGGTAGTCTACTTCAGGTTTTATCTTCAAGTAGCGAGTCACAATCAGCCTGATCACAAACAGCATGACATGTGGTAAGGTGATTTCCCTTGACAGCCATTGAACAAAGTTTAGGAATTTGATGAGTAGCTTCCACATTAGCCATAAACGCACCAGACCGGGGTGGGGGAGGGGTGGGGGTGGGGTGGGGTGAGGGGTGAGGGCACCCCCCCCCCCCCCCCCCGTGTTTGAGCATATCCTTACATTTCGGGCAAAAACCATAGAGATATTCGAGCAAACTGAACAGGCCTGAAATCTTTTCATCACATATTTCCGTAATTCTGCCCACAATATTAGCTATTTCTCGTTCCAGCCAGTGCACCACGACTAGTATATCAAATACCATGGCATGTGCTATCCTGTCTGTGGGATGGGGCATATAAAAGAACCCTGGTTACTAATGCGATAATTTTTAGCAGATTTCATCTAAGACTATATTTGTTAGACTTACAGTATATATTTGACATCCAATAGCCGATGATTAATACATCAATGTACTCTAGTGACGTCGTTAAAAAGAACAAAAAATTCATCCCTGGATACTGTACGTTTTACTCCTTCTTCTACTAACCATGTTTGGACACCCCCCCCCCCCCAAAAAAAAAAAAAAATAAAAAAAATAATAATAATAATAAAAATAAAAAATAAAAATAAAATCCACAACATAATACTTGTAGCATTTTTTGACAGGTGCCTAGATTTCTTCTTGTCAACGATGACGTCAGACGACATTTTGACCCTCCTCGGCGGTTACGGCAGGTTCCAGATGCTGGTTTTCGTGGAGACTGGTCTGGTGTACATGAGCGGATGTTGGTTCACGTTTGCACCTATCTACCTAGGATTCGAACCAGGGCACCACTGTCGGGTGCCGCCCAACTCCACGGCTAACGAGTCCATTTCAGGAAGTGTCACGGACGGGGTGTGGGTTCTCGAGAAGTGTACAATGTTCAGTCTGAGCGACAACTCCACAAGTGGGGTTACGAACGTCAACGCTACACAACCCTGCGATGATGGATGGACGTATTTGTGGGACGATGTTGGCAGAACGTCGTTTGTATCTGAGGTGAGAGAAAAACACACACCAAAAAACCAAAGCAAAACCCTAAACAAAAAATCCCCCCCTAGACAACAATAACAAATATCAAAAATAAAATAAAAATAAAAATCCCAAACAAACAAACAAACAAACAACAAAAAAAAAAAAACAAAAACAACCCAACAGCAGCAACAACAAAACTAAAACCATCAACCATGCAGAAGACATCAGTGAAAACAGAACCCCTCCACCACCACCTTTCCACCATAACAGAACAGAACACTAAACGTATCGTTATAAGGTAAATACTAATCATGATAATTATCTTCACTGTTATGACCATCATCAGTGACGCCATCACACATGTGGCCCATTCTGAAAATTATTACTGCCAATATTGCCATCACTATCATCATCATATTCATCATTGTCATTATCATCGCCGTCATCATCATCGCCATCATCATCATCGTCGTCATCATCGTCATCACCATGAAGTTATGGAGTATATTACAAAATGCAGAAGGAGTGTGTTGTTGGACAAATGCTCCCTATCAGCTTCTTAAAAAAATATTCTAATAGGTTTCACTGTTCGGCATAGAACGTGTGAGCCATCACAGATTTGCCATTCTTGTTTACGAGAGGAGCGGGACGCAGGCCAGTGGTAAAGCGTTAGGCTGATGAGCGGTCGGTTTAGGATCGATCCCCATCGGTGGGCCGACTGGGCTTATTCTCATTCCAGCCAGTGCACCACGAATGGTATGTGCTATCCTCACTGTAGGATGGTGTATATAAAAGATGCCTTCTACTAATGGAAAAATGTAGTGTGTTTCCTCTATAAGACTATATATATCAGAATTAACAAATGTTTGACATCCAGTAGCCGACGATTGATAAATCAGTGTGCTCTAGTGATATCGTTAAACAAAACTTTAACGTGTTCTAGTTTATGATTTACTTCGTGTTTTCAGTGGGACCTAGTGTGCGGATCAAACTACCTGGCGGGGCTGTCCACGACCGTGTACATGGCGGGGGGCACTGTGGGAGCCATTCTCCTGACGCCATTTTCAGACAGGTTCGGCCGGAAGTGGGTGATGCTGGGATACTTCTGGGCTCAGAGCGCGCTGGCATTCGGCGTCGCGTGGGCGGACAACATCATCACGTTCACCGCGCTAAGGTTCTTCATTGGAGCGCTCAATATGGTGAGTTGAAAACCCGCCTCGGTGGTGTCGTGGCTAAAGCCATCGTTCATAAGGCTGGTAGGTACAGGGTTCGCATCTCGGTACCGGCTCCTACCCAGAGCGACTTTTAACGACTCACTGGTAAGACCACTACACCCTCTTCTGTCTTACTAACCACTGACCAACTAACAACTATCCCACTGTCCTGGACAGACAGCCCAGAAAGCTGAGATGTGTGCCCATAGACAACGTGTTTGAATCTTAATTGTATATAAGCACGAAATTAAGTACAACAAAGAATGGTGATTTGAGCACAAGTAATCTCTAGCCCCCCCCCCCCCCTCTTATTGATATGTTGTAGTGGGGGAGTCACTGTGTGTGATAACTCGGCAATCGTCGACAACTAAATGGTAGCCAGCTACTGTGTGTCAAATACAATTTGTTTCATAAATCTGATGCCACATTGGTTTAATTTCATTATTCTGAGTCCAATCATGACATGACAAACTTACATGTTGTTAACCAGTACCAGCGTGTCACGTGGGCACACACTTCGCTCTACGTCACCACACGAGAGTACAGCGCAGGTTCGTTTCGCATAGAGGTGTCGGGTTTCTTCGTGCACCAAACATTTGATAGATCAGTTAATACCACACTGTCACAAGTCCTGCCATTGGTGATAAATGTGAGTGTGTTTGTTGTAGAACAATATTTGTTTCATCTGGGCAAAACAAGTCTGCAATTTTATCTGGTACCACTGTGTGAAGTAGCCATGTGCTTGAAACATGTATGGAGTACCTGTAATAAAAAAGTACTAAAATTTTATGCGAAACTAAGGGTGTTATGAAAGTATCCGGTTGTATCGAACATGAGCTGTAAAAGGTAGCATTTTCTTCAGTTAATACTTAAAGACGCAGACCCTAGTCTCAGCCTGTGAACTGGACTCTATAAGCCTGCAACATATTTACATAAAGTTACAATAGAATGAACCAAGAGTCTGTGAACTGGACTTGACTGCAGTTTATCTATAAGCCTGCAACACATTTACATAAAGTTACAATAGAATGAACCAAGAGTCTGTGACATTAAAACAGGGAAATACCCTACACAAATAGACCATAGCACCTCTCCATAACCGTTACTTCTCAGAGGCACGTGCGTTTTCTCAAATATGAAAAATGCATTTGTTTTTGTATTAGAAACACTAGGATGACTTGAAACACGTCGGATGTCGGAAATGGATAATCTAAACAATATATTCGAAGTAATGTCTTATTTCATTGATCAAAAATGGCCTTAACAGTGAAAAATATGTCTCAGTGTTTAAAAACTAGTGTCTGTCCCTTTAACGTAGGGGTTGTAGTACTGATATCTGTGTGCCAAAGTTTGCTTGATATATTGCATGTAGTGGTTTTTAAAAACAAACGTTAACATGGTCGCATATAGGATTTTATTTGGTATAGTACAACCTATAGGGGATCATTTCATTAATTTAACAAGACAAACTGGCCTTTCATTGGTGCGTTCAACACATTGTTGGCATACAATTATTAGTAGTATTAAAGGTAATTCCATCTCAACATACTTTGAGTAATATATTTTTCTCTTGTTTACCTTTACTTGCTTGAAGTATTATTCTTTGCACAGGCGTGCGCACATCCAGACCTCTCGATGATCACGAAAGGTTTCTGTAGCGTATACGCGTCCTACAGACGGAGTTTGAATCATATATTATGGTCAAGAACAGCTGTCTGTATGTCTACAAAACATGTGACAGTGTTTGTTCGTTTTGTTTAACGACACCACTAAAGTACATTGATTTATTAATCATCAGCTATTGGAAACCCGCTATAGTAGAGAGGAAACCCGCTACATGTTTTGCCATTACTAGGCAGAGATCTTTAATATGCCCCATCCCACAGACAGAATAGCACATACCTTGACCTTTGTTATACCAGTCGTGGTGCATTGGCTGTAACAAGAAATATCCCAATGGGCCCACCGATGGAGATCGATCCCAAACCGACCGCGCTTCAAGGGATTGCTTTACCACTAGGCTACGTCTCACCTCCACGTGACAGTGAGGTATGGCCACACATTCATAACTCCTATCATAACGTTTTTTGAATCAGTATTATGCCGGGCTTTGGTACTTCACCCTCAAGATAATTTTAGCAACAGATCTGTAGGGTAGAAAGTTCTTTATTCAGTGCACATACGCGGGGACATCCAAACAACGATTTGTTTACGTAAGCTATAGAATTTTTTAAATTATTATTCTCGCATATGCTGACAGTGGCAGTCCTCCTAAAGACGGAGTTGGGAACCATATATTGCGGTCAGGGTCGATTCTGCTCTGTAGACAAAACATGTGGCATTGAGTTATGACACCTTGACTGCAAGACTATCAGAACATCTTTTTGAATTATTCTTGTACAGAGATACGGTATTCAATATGCTAATGGCAAATTCATAATCGTCATGTTATGACTTCTATAACACTTTCGAAATAATCCATGACAGGATGTTTCATCCCTTCTTCACGGCCCGTAGGATTACTGCCACTCCCAAGACTTACCCCCCCCCCCCCCCCCCACCCCCCAAACAAAACCCCTGGCACATGTTAGAGCTCAGTGGAATATTTACGGCTGTGATATCATGCACTCATGAATCACACTAAAAACAGTGATGATACCAGGTGTTCGCGAAAGGTGAGCACAGCCTACAGCCGTCAAGTCCACTGGTTGCACCCGTCACTAGCACAGCCTACAGCCGTCAAGTCCACTGGTTGCACCCGTCACTAGCACAGCCTACAGCCGTCAAGTCCACTGGTTGCACCCGTCACTAGCACAACCTACAGCCGTCAAGTCCACTGGTTGCACCCGTCACTAGCACAGCCTACATCCGTCAAGTCCACTGGTTGCACCCGTCACGAGCACAGCCTACAGCCGTCAAGTCCACTGGTTGCACCCGTCACGAGCACAGCCTACAGCCGTCAAGTCCACTGGTTGCACCCGTCACTAGCACAGCCTACAGCCGTCAAGTCCACTGGTTGCACCCGTCACTAGCACAGCCTACAGCCGACAAGTCCACTGGTTGCACCCGTCACTAGCACAGCCTACAGCCGTCAAGTCCACTGGTTGCACCCGTCACTAGCACATCCTACAGCCGTCAAGTCCACTGGTTGCACCCGTCACTTGCACAGCCTACAGCCGTCAAGTCCACTGGTTGCACCCGTCATTAGCACAGCCTACAGCCGTCAAGTCCATAGTTGAGATGTACAGGATGCTCACCAAAAAAGACGAAAAGCCATGTACACGGTCAATGCAGCATATCGTGAAATGGCCTCTGAGTGTCTACCATACCATTTGTTTGAAAGCGTTCAGGAGTCCTTGGATGAAAAGGTATGTACACGGTCAATGCAGCATATCGTGAAATGGCCTCTGAGTGTCTACCATACCATTTGTTTGAAAGCGTTCAGGAGTCCCTGGATGAAAAGGTATGTACACGGTCAATGCAGCATATCGTGAAATGGCCTCTGAGTGTCTACCATACCATTTGTTTGAAAGCGTTCAGGAGTCCCTGGATGAAAAGGTATGTACACGGTCAATGCAGCATATCGTGAAATGGCCTCTGAGTGTCTACCATACCATTTGTTTGAAAGCGTTCAGGAGTCCCTGGATGAAAAGGTATGTACACGGTCAATGCAGCATATCGTGAAATGGCCTCTGAGTGTCTACCATACCATTTGTTTGAAAGCGTTCAGGAGTCCCTGGATGAAAAGGTATGTACACGGTCAATGCAGCATATCGTGAAATGGCCTCTGAGTGTCTACCATACCATTTGTTTGAAAGCTTTCAGGAAGGAAATGTTTTATTTAACGACGCTCAACACATTTTAATTACGGTATTACGGCGTCGGACATATGGTTAAGGACCACACAAATACTGAGAGAGGAAACCCGCTGTGGCCACTTTATGGGCTACTCTTTTCGATTAGCAGCAAGGGATCTTTTATATGCACCATCCCACAGATAGAATAGTACATACCACGGCCTTTGTTACACCAGTTGTGGATCACTGGCTGGAACGAGAAATAGCCTAATGGGCCCACCAACGAGAATCGATCCTAGATCAATCGCGCACCAGGCGAGCGCTGTACCACTGAGCTACGTCTCGCCCCTGAACGCCTTCAGGGGTCGCTGGATGCTATAACCCTGGTCAAACACACGCAAACTCAGTTTTCACGGGGACAGTACCTTCCTTTTGCGGGCCAAGTACCCTTAAAGCTTTCCGAATGACATAAAACAAAAATAGTGTTTGTTCACAACAGAACCATTAGCATTTCCAAAATGGAATATCTGCACAAGGCAGCCCCCAAAACGCTTGCATGGTACGGTCTCGTTCTGTGCTTGCAGGCGTCGTCTCTGGTGGCGTTTGTGATGATGATCGAGATGTTCCCGTCCAGTCACCGCATGGCGCCGTCAGTCCTGATGCAGGGTTTCTGGTCGGCAGGGGTGATGACCTTTGCCCTGTTCGGATTCCTCGTCTACGACTGGAGACACATAGAGATGCTCATCTCCTTGCCCAGCTTTCTCACAGTCATCTATGCTTGGTACGTCAGAAGTGAATATCAAACTAATAACCAGTTCGTTTGTTCCTAGTCAAATTAGTTTGCATTTGTTACTCCCAAAGACCTGAGTATTACAGTCCCTATATTTAAAAGGGGCTAATATGTTCTCATTTTAAATATATGATCGAAAAAATAAACACAGTGCAAACAATCTTAATTTGTTAAATATGGAATTAGTATTTCAGTATATTATATAAAACAAATAGTCTTGTTTTATTAATAAGTGTCAGACGCGGGTGGGCAGCTGGGGTACTGCCCACCCTCTCTGGAGATTATGCATTGGCTACCCAGTTAAAAGACGAACTAATATGAAACTGCCCCTTCCAAACACCCCCAGATACCGACATCGTCTGACCCCTGTGTTAATTTTGATCTATAACTAGTTTAAATTATCAATAATATGAAAATAGAATAGAAATATATCACATAAAATAGGTAATCTCTATCTAAAAGTGTGAACATTATTTCAGGCTCCTGCCTGAATCCATTTTGTGGTTGATCTCAAAGGGGCGACTTGGCGAGGCCGAGAGAGTTCTGAGAACAGCCGCCAAGACCAACAGGAAAGATCTACCGTCAGATATTGGGACGATCCTCGAGAACGTCTTCAAGGGTGACAAGGACGGGACTGATCCTACAGCTACTTCCGGTATCAGCGACCAGACCAATCCTGCAGCTATTTCCGGTATCAGCAACCCCGCAATGTCCGCTACTAACCCAGACTCTCTTTCGCCGGGTGATGTCTCCACCTGTTTTGAAAACCAAGACAAGAAGACAATGGCGGACGGTGACCCGAAAACAGTGCTCAGCCAAACTGGACGGCAACTAGAACGCGACAGTG